>NC_141162.1:59776269-60098054 GCF_053477565.2 Lygodium microphyllum
TGCAAACCTCAATCCCCAAAAAATAGTGCAATAAGCCCAAGTCTATCATTTCAAACTTAGAGCTGAAAGCCTTTTAAATTTGATGGATCATATCTTCATTGTCACCTCTAATAAGAAGTTTGTCCACATATAGGACAATCACTATAGACTTTTTCACATCCCTATAATATAAGTTAGCATCTAAGGCACATCTTTTTAAGTTTGAGCCTAAAAAGAATTTATCAATCCATTGGTGCCATGCTTTAGAGGCTTGTTTCCAACCATACAATACCTTCTTTAGCTTATAGACTTTGTTCTTAGAATGGGGAGCCTCAAACCTATGTGGGGGTTGAGCCATATACATCTCCCTCTTGAGGTCACCATTCAATAATAGTGATACAATATCCATTTGGTAAGCTGACCATTTTTTACAAGTAGCCACTGTAATTATTGTGCAAATAGTGGTCATTCTAGTAGTCGGAGCAAATGATTTTTGAAAATCAAATCCTTTAACCTATGAAAATCCCTATGTTACAACTA
This sequence comes from Lygodium microphyllum, assembly GCF_053477565.2. NCBI lineage: Eukaryota > Viridiplantae > Streptophyta > Polypodiopsida > Schizaeales > Lygodiaceae > Lygodium > Lygodium microphyllum. The sequence goes on from NC_141162.1 coordinate 59,776,789, forward strand.
ATATGGCATTGTATTTTTCTAAGCTTCCATCAGTCTTGTACTTTACCTTCCAAACCCACTTGGTGCCAATAATCTTGATCTTTTTTGGCTAATCCATTAGCTTTCAAGTATGATTCTTCATTATACTATCATACTCAGCTTACATAGCTACTCTCCACACTAGATTTGCAAGCGCTTTCTTCCAAGTCTACTTGTTTATTTACTTCTCTCACAATCTCATCCATCAAGGCCATATTGACTATGGGAGCAGAATCCTTTTTTTGCTCCTCTATTCTCTAAGACCTCCTTGGTTCATCTCCATTTTCCTCAATAGTGGTAGGCATAGGATTACTTCAATCATAGAGCTACTTCACCCATTGCAGCAATGGCTTTTCTTGTGGTATGATTGTAGGTTGGTGAATGTTTTCCTCATCTTTCAAAGATAATGCTTCCTCCTCCTTGAGCATAGAGATAACTCTTTCAGTAGTTTCATAGTGAACTACTTCTTTGCTAGATAATAAAGTGGAAGAACTTGTATTCTCCTCCTTCATTATACATGGATTCTCCTTGAATACTACATCAAAACTCTTCATCATCTTGTTTGCATCTTGGCCATACAATTTGTAAGCCTTTTTGTGTGCATCACTATAATATTTACATCTAAAAGTTCTAAAGTGCAAGACACATTGTTTCTTACTAGTATAGGCTTCATGAGGAGTTTTTTCCTTAAGATCATTTGTATGACACAAATTGAGAATGTAGATTATAGTATTAACAACTTAGACTCTCTAAAATTGGTTAGGTGATCTCTTGTCAATAAGCATGCCCCTTTCCATTTCCACATGGTATGATTTTGGCATTTAACATGCCATTTTGTTGAGGCACATGAGGCATTGTCAATTGATGCTTAATCTCTTTGCCCTTATAAAAGTCTTTAAACTTCTTTGAGTTGAGCTCACAACCACCATTTGTTCTAAACTTCTTCACAACTTTCCCTATTTCATCCTCAATAAGATTTAGCTATTCTTTAAACTTATCAAAATCTTGAGCCTTATCATGAAGGAAGTACGACCACATCTTCTTGTTATAGTCACCAACATTCAAAATAAGAAATTTTTTCTAAGGCTTATATAGGTATTTTACTACACAAGTTAGCATGGACAAACTATAGAGAAGCCTTCACTTTGTTCTTGTTTTTTTATGGAAATTCCTTTCTCTACCATTCATATAAGCTTCACATGGTTCATTCATTTCAGTTACTGTAGGTAGGTGAGAAATCATACCTTGCATATGCATCTCCTTTAATACTATAAAATCAATGTAACCAAATCTCTCATACCAAAGTTTACTTGTGTCCACACTAGCAATGAATGTAAGAGAGAACAATGTGTTTATTCTTTCTCCTGTTTCGAAAACTTTTCCAATACTATTGATAGTTTTAACACTTGTCTTGGTGAACCTCACCTCATGACCAAGATCAGTACTAAAAGCAATTGATTATAGATTTCTCTAGATCTCTAGAATGTACAATACATTAGAAAGATTTTTTAGTTCACTATTTGTACCAACAAAGGAAATAGTACTTGTGCCCTCAGTAGGGTAGCATCATTTCCAACTGTCACAATGATGGATTCTTGGAGAGGCTTTATACAAATATATAGATCTTTCTTATTGGTCATGTGACAAGATGTGCCACTATCAAATACCTAGTTATAGATATTTCTTTCACTGAGGAACACGCTTCCTCAATGGTTGCCATGAATAATTCCAGCTTTAATTTAATCATTGTCAAAGGATGATCGGCCAAGCCACAAATCCATAGAGGATTAGGAACATAGCAAGATGAAAGAAGTAGACTTGAAAATTATACAAAGTGAGAGTACCTTTGAATTTTATAAGCACAACTATATGAATCCAAGGCAAGGCTCTTAGTTAATAAATAATTATCAAGACCTTTGATAGCTTCTTTCCCAAACCACAGAGTCCTAGATGTTTAGTTCTCAAGGTATTGTAATCAAAGCCTCAATGATGTTGTTGTTAGAGCAGTCAATATGCTTAAGAACATGAATATGATATCATAGATAAGAAGATAAGATTCCTTAAGAGGATAGTGGAGAAGATGACCTCAAAAATCAAGGATTCTAATTGACTTAAAACATCCTTACTTGAAAGAGCCTAGACATGATGGTGTCGAAGAATCTCAAAATGAAGCTTATAAGTAACTCAATATAGTTGCAAGCATACTCCATGGCCATGCCTCTGTATGCTTTCCCTTCTCACCCTTGTGTATGTAGCTAAATTCTCACCTCTTATAGTTTATAGTCTATAGTACTATCATTATCACTTCTTCATTAGCATTCCTTCAAATTCATCACCTTCATGTGTTTAATTGTAGTCACTCTTAGTGTATAATCATTGCATGGAGACTCTTGGTATAGCATTGCCGATAAAGAAGACTTGATCATCGGTATCATATTGTAGGTCTTCCTCCATCACAAGAAGTTCCCCCATCATGTTAGAACCTCTCTATCATACTAATATGTCTCCTAGTCATGCCACAACTACCTTAAAAGAAGGTGGTAGCTTTTTATTCATGCACATTGTAGCCCATTGCTTTTCTAGAAAAACACATGTAGTTGAAAACTCCTAAGAAAGTGGGAGGATTTAGATTAAGTGTATGATGGTGGCTCTAGACTCTAAAGGTGAGTTGAGAGCTCCCCCTTCTTACACTAAGACTGCAAGCAACTCGCACAGGAGCAGAGATTCTTTGTTTCACATTCATATCATTAAGAGTTTGCTTCATCCCTCCATCCCCAAAAATTTTCTTCATAGGCAAACCAGTCTCTGTTTAGCATATTTTATTTTCAAGTCCCCAAAATACCAAAGTCTTCCTCCTTTTATCCTTGAAAAACTCACAATTCTTGCACTGAGACCCAGGATTGTCACATCAAATTTATCTCCTAACATTATCTATTATTGGAGGTGTATGTGTATAAAAAGGTCTTCTTCTTTCAAGTGTAGTAGCTAACCCTGCAAGTCAAGACAAATGAAGCCTTAGATATTTTAAAATTATAATTACCTCATCCATACCATTAGTTTTGGATGGTGGAATTGTAGGAGCTAGTGGCACAACCATAGGCACTAATACTAGCATTGGCCTAGGCATAGAGATGGGTGCATGCATAGAAGCAAAAGTAGGCAAGAATGGTGTAGGCACAATAGGCATAGGTACAATAGGTTAATGAAAATAGATAAGATCCAAGGGGAGAGTAGTAGAAGGCATGGTAATAGGAGGGATCATAGGTGACACAATATCATTCAATAGCAATGACCTCCACATCCATCACTTCACCAAAGTGGTGGCGACATCCTTCATGTCGTACCAATGGATCTTCAATCTCATTAGCTATATCCTATCCTCCAAAAGCTCTCCTAAATAAATACACTTGCAACACTAGATTTACAACTTGTAAGAATGACTTCACCTTGTTGGGCTTTAAGACCACTTGATCTACATCATCCATCTCAGTAAACTTCAACTCAAACTCCCATAGAAGCCCTTATTTGTCTTGTGAATCCACTCACAAAATCTATACCTTATATCCATCACAATGCCCTCTAAAAAGAACTCTTCCTTAAAGAATTTTCTAAAGGCATGCCAGATAGAACTCACAACATAAATCTCACTAATAAATGGCTTCAAAGAATAAGTAACTAGCCACACAAAGAACTAGCTCATCATGTGTCCAGGTACACCAAAGAACTCCATGTTCAACTCATAAAGCTTCAAGTAACTTGAAACATTGGGACCATCAAAAATCTTTTTTTGGATTTCTACCACCTCCACGACCTTCATAGTAGCAGCTTTTTCTTGTGCATTGGCTTGGAGCTACATTTATTGTAGGATCTGTTGCTAATGATATTGCTATTGTTGTTGCATAAGTGCATTGAAAGGACAAAGAAGCTACTTCATCCCTTCGTTAGAATTGGATGTACATGTAGGAAGGGGTGATTCTTCCATCTTGCCACAACAGTCACGGTGTTTCTGTCATGTTAATTTCACAAATGATGTAAAGGACAATTGTGCCAAGCCAGAAATCCACAAAGGATTAGGAGTGAAGAAGGTTTGTCAAGCAAGCTAGAGAAGTTTCCACCTCACAATAGGCCATGGCCATTTTCACCATGAAACATTAGAGTCTCATGAAATATTAAGTGACTTCAATGCACACATCTAAATAATAAGCCAAGGTAGGGACTTTCATTAGTTATTACAAGAAGTAACTCAAAAAGTTAGGAGCTAGGAAATAGATACAATCAATGGTAAATGGAATTTGATAGATAAAGCTCTTTTTAATTTATGGAAGTAAAGTTGAGAGATTGAAGAGGAGGTACATGAAAAGAAAGAAGAAGTGGATCGCATAGTTTACTACTCAAGCATCTCAATAGCCTTGGCATAACGAGGGGATAAAAATTGAGTGTTTGGCTTTAGGTCTATCAGATTACTTTCCTTCACAAATGCTATGTGTAAGACAAGGAGTACAAGTCTATGTACCCAAGGGATTCACAATCTCAATGGGTGTTCAATGTATGAGAGCTTGGAGTTTTTCTTAAAGTTTTTCTCTAATGTTTCTATTTTTCTCATATACTTCACTTGTCCACTACATTCCCTTATATCCTTTCATTTTGCTGGATCTTCAAATCTACACATCGTTTGGCATATGCCGTAGTATTACTATTCACCAGATTCCAAATCTTCCTCATCCATATCAATCCTCTTCCGCACTATCAAGGTCAATATATGTATCTAGCTCATCCATTTCATATGTTGTAGACTCCCTTCACTTAAAGAGCTTGATCTATTTACCAACTATAGGAATGCACAATGTTGTTCCATCCAATTCAATAAGTGAATAGGTAGTACTGTTAAATACCTAGCTTAACAAATATAGATCAAACCATCACTTTAGACATTTCTTGATTGGCACTATGTTGATTTTCCAAGCTACTATCATAAATTAGTACCCAGTCACCTTCCTATATGGCTCTTGGCTAGAGTCTCTTTCCCTTATCAAACCATTTCTTATTTGAAGCCTAGCTGTCTTTAACCTCTCTGTAACGTGTCTGCTAGTATCATCCAAGACACGTCTTAGCAGTCCATCGGAAAGGATGTCTAGAAAACTCCGCCCAGCACTCCCATGGAATGTTACGGGTTTTGCGATCTAGGTCTTCCCACGTATGCCACGTAGCGGAAGTATCGTGGCTGTTCCCACTTAGGATCGACCAGAATTTGGGTTTTCCTAATTTGGTCATTAGCTAACAACAACTAGCATCAGATCCGAGCGAGCTACTTTACGCAGAACGCCAAGTCCGAAGCGGATTCATGCTGCATTTGGTTCAAGGAGAATGGGAAACGAGAGGGATGCAAGGCTCAACCTCTCTGCCATAAGGCATAGTCCCATTCCATTCCCCTAAAACAACGTAAATTGGGTAAGACGTAACTCTAGGTCATCGCTCTCGTTATTCGTTTTGATGATGATGATCATCCCGCTGTTCTTCGAGATTTTTGAGAAAAGTTCCCCCGGCTAACCGGGACCACCCAAGCGTAGGACGAACCCATGGCCCATCCTCCGTACTTTCCTCAGTTTGTTTTAATTATGTAATTATCTAACACATTAATTTGACATGTAACAATCAGCTTCATTAATTAAACCTGTTAAGCACTGGTTCCTTCACGTAGTCTTATCATGTGACATAGAAAAACAATATCAAGCAAGTTCTTTTAACATTTCATCATTTTATCTTTGAAATACAAGGAGTTCCGCCCGTAGGCTTGTCCATAATCTGCCCGAAGGCTATCCAGTAATCCGCCAGGGATTACTATACCAAGCTTCCGCCCGTAGACTAGTATGCGGGCCTCGAGATCCAATCCCGAGTCACGTTAGCCTCTTCTGCAGGACCCGGAAGGCAAGGGATTTACGGCCAGAGCTCCCCCTAGCACCCAAGCGTCCTCCTGCTCCAAGTAGAACTCAACGGAAAGATCTCTCACGGCGGGTTCGGTCCACGTTCCCGGCGCGGTCAACAACCCCCTTGGTTAGGGTCAGGTAGGCAGTCGGGGGTAACTGAAGCTGCCTCTCCCTTTAGGCCTTCAACCTGAAGCTTTAGATATCTTTTCATCCTTTAGTTCCTTGAGCAAACAATGCAAACAGTGATTTCTAAATTGTTATAAGCACAATCAATTCCAGTGGTCGTTTAATTTGGCCAACTATTAAGGAGTGAATCCTTCTCTCCGAATGCGTCCAGCATTCGATCCGGGATCAATTGCGACTTGGCAAGATCCCCAAGGTTTTGTTTGTTCACCCTTTTGTCCTTGGGTTAGGGCCATACCCTATTAACCCAACTTAACCAATACCTTAGGTTTTATTAATAGTAAATCCTGGCGACCATGTCGCTTCAATTTATTGATTGGTCATTTTCTTTTAAGAAAATACCTAATTTCCCTTTTTCTTGGCAATTTTTCCCCAAGAAAGGTGATGTAACAGGATGACTACTCATCCTCTTGCAAGTTAAACTTGCGCAAGAACTTGCCAACCTCATTTCAAGAAATGGCAAAACTCTCTTGTGAACAAATCACAAGTCTATGCGACATTGCAACTTTTTGCACAAGTGTCACATCTATTCCATGGGATCATTTTACCCATTGAATGGCGTTTTCTGGTCACGGAATTATCTCCAGTCGAGAAGCAGGGTTTAGGGTGTCTTCTTATCCAACCCATTTCTAATTACACTAGGCCAACAACGTTCGGTCCTAGGAATTCCAACTTAATCCGAGTTTCATCATTTGAACGAGTGATCCTTAGGGTAGAAACCTTAGATTGTTTTATGCATGAGCATCCAATTGTGCCCTACATTCCGTGAATGTGGGTAGGACCTTTGGTTTAAGGGTTCGTCTTGGTAATAGATGTGTGAAACTAGGTCAAGTCCTTAATGTGCTAAACCCTAGCTAGCACTTGCAGTATATTGTATCAATTTAACCATCCTAAATGAGTCCTTTGCGGTTTAGGTGTTTTGGGTAAACCCATTTACTTGTCTTACGACAAGGACGAACCATTCCTAAAGATATTGTCTTGATCTAAGAGGGGAAAAACTAGTTGCATTACGTCATAACTTACGTAAGCACGCGATTCATTTCCTCTAGATTTGCAATCCCTAACTACTCTTGTTAAGACCAAGCACCTGCTAAAATTCACATAACTTCCATTGATCCTACTAGGACCTGGATTCACGATTCATGCTACTAAGTTTTTAGGGTTTTATGTTAAAATGAATCGTGCAGCCTTTCCCTAACTACATTTCTGAAAGAAATATTCGTACACTGAATGAATGAAATTCTTACGTGCGATGAGTGTGCAACATGCAATCCTTTCCTAACTACACGTAGTTAAATGAGATTTATGCTAATTGAAGCTAGAGTTAACCTATTAATGCAACCCTTAGAATTATTCCCATGCTTTGCTATTTCCTACGGGTGATAACGACTTCCTTAATGAATCATTACCAAGAAGATTTATCTAAAAATGTGACATGCCATTAATCTTTCCATGCCTAGTAAAAAAAGTGTACCTCAATAATTTCAACCTTGTAATGAGGCAACAGTTGACCTAGGCTCGTCACTTTTGAATGCACAAAAGGAAACTTATTGGTAAGGTCCTAAAAATGTATAGACACCTTATGTTCTTTTCATTCATTCCATTGTACCTATGACCAATTTTCATATTTTGAGCTAATCCTAGTAAATTGTTTGAATAGCCAATTCATTTTCCAATTGCATTTAACTTGACTAGGTGAATTCGAGCATGCATGGGTGCTTCCTAATCCATGAAGTTATCGTGACTAATTCAAAACTTTTGTGTGGAATCCAAATAGATAAAACCTGGACTTGTGGACTCCGGGAAATATCCACGTAAATACTAGGAGAAGATCCTTCCGCTGGCACGCCTTGTGACTTTTTAGGGCCATCGGAGGCATGATTTCGGCTTGTGGTTTGCCTTCGCAGTCTACCAATTTTACTCATCTTGGTATGCAGCCTTATGATCTTTGCCTTTTCCCATCGTACATAGGAAATTCCTTCGCGGGACTTCAGATGAATGGTGCTTGTGGAAAAAGGGGCTTTATGAGCTTCTTAGGAAGAAACCGGGGTGGTGGCTAGGAATGGATTTACGGATGGCTTGTGGGCTTTGAAGCTTATTTGCGGAAAGGCTCTTACGATGGGTCTCGCGGGAAGGGAGCTTTATAAGCTTCTTCTTCTTCTCTTCAAAATTCTTGGCTAGGGATGATTGGTGGGAAGGGGGCTTTATAAGCCTCATTTCCTTTTGTTCAAAATGTCGGCTAGGGATGGGCTTGTTGGGGGATCAAGTGAGAAGGGGGTTTAAGGAGGCCCCTCTTCTTCTCTTAAAGAACCGGGCCTAGGGGGCTTGTGGGAGACTTGGTAGGAAGGGCCTTATAGGCTTTCTCTTCAAAGCCCGAGGCTAGGGGAGGCTTGTAGGAGTTACAATGGGAAGGATAGATTTAAATTCCAGAGGGTAGAGTGGACTTAAAGAAGATTCAATGGGGAAGGGGTTAAAAACCTGGCTAATATGGCTTTATGTGAGTCCACGAGAAGGGCTTTAAAAGAAAGCCGGGGGATAAAGTGGAATTACGAAGATTCAAGGGAAAAATGGCTTAAAACCGTCTAGTGTGGGAATCCATGGAAGGGTAAAATAGTTTTGTGGAATGCAAGGGGAGCAAGGCTTAAATCCCCGGGTTTTGAAAAAAAACCACTTGAGAAGGTAATAGAAAAGGGGACTTAGAGAGCCCCCCCTTAGAAGCTTCTTAGAAGAAGCTTCTAAGAAGCTTCTGACTTTAGTCAGGATTGACATGGAAAAGAAAATCTTATGGCCTCCTCAGGAAACGGCGGCAGCCTGACGTGGGGGAACAAGCGAACTGGACGGGGCGGTGATGACCAGCGGCTTGCAACGAGTACGGTGGCGGCCTCCCTTTCTGACGGCATCGGCAGCATCAGCACTATCTTCCCTTCCTCTCAACCATGACCTCAGCATGGTAGCTTTCTGCCTCTTCTCTCTCTCTCACGGTGCATCACGGCACCTTCGCCCTCACGCCCCTTGGGCAGAGCCATGACCCGCCCATACCCCCACCATCCCAGCGTGTGCACCGCCAGCGCCCATGGCAGGCCGACATCGCCCTCACGCCCCTCATTATATAGGTGAGGGGAGGGGATCCTCCCTCCCCCCACGCGGCATCTTGCATGGCCATACCCTCCCCTCAGGCATCCAGCAAGGATGCTCAGTCATCCTTGCTATTCCCCTTCCCTCGAGCACGACAGTCGCTGGGGGAAGAAAATGGGAAAATAAAAAAAAATTCCCTTATTTTCAAACTATTATTCTCATGATCTCCTATTAAGAGGAGGTTCATGTAAGGAACGAGTGCTTAGAAATCGGGAATGTCACACTCTCCACTACTATCCTAATGCCTTTTGGCCTTTTTTTCAACTCTCTCATGCATAAAACTAGTAACTCCTCTCTATTCAAGCCCTCTTTCCAAGGTATCACACTCCAAGTAATGACCATCTCTTCTATTGGCATGGTGGGCTTTTGACCATACATCAATTCAACAAAAAAAATCTTGTGATAGCACAATGATTTGTTCTATTAGTCCACAAAGCATATGGGAGTAGTTGTGGCCACTCTTTTATCTTCCCTCCACATGAATTGGTCAAGGCCTTAATGAATGGTAGATGTCCACATTCACTTTTGCCATTGCCTTTCGGATTATATGATGAATTAAGAGCCAGCTTTATCCCCAAGTGGCGAGAGAAGAACTCTTGTGATTCATCTACATCCAATTCACCCCTATCCACTATAAATTTTCCAGCCCACCTATAGTGACATAAACAAGAGAAATGTACACACTACTTGAGTAGTCTTTGTCCTAAGTGCTTTTCCTTCTACTTAATTTGTCAAGTCTTCATGCATAAGAAAAAGGTATCACATCTGTTGTAAACTTGTAGGCATATTAACCAAATCCACTACCCATTTAAAATGAAGAGATAATGGATAAGTTGGCTGCAACCCATCCCGATGCCTCATTGACAAATACATTTGACAAGTATCACAAGATTCTACAAAGTTAGCAATGTTTGCATACATTCCTTGCCACCAATATATTTCTTTAAATTTCTCAATGGTGTTTCACACACCTCTATGACCAACCCATAAGCTTTTGTGGAACACATGTATAGCTTGTACCTTTGTGGCTCCATCTTCAAGAACTTGTAGTGGAGCTTCCATCTTCTATGTAGCATGCTTCCATAAATATCCATGCTTCAAGAAGAAACCATATATGTTTCTCTTAATCCTCTTAAGATCCTCTCCTAACCATTCTTCCCTCTTGGAAAGAGTGCTAAGATATTGTCCTAACTATTCTCAGCCATTTCTCTTCATATTTGTCTTCCATAAACACATTCATGGCTAAAGCATAACATCTATGATGTTTTCTTTCTGCTCTACATACTTTCCCATAGTTGAAAACTCCTTCTTTGCTATTGAATTGCTTGCAACAGCAACATTCCTAAATAGTGTACCTACTGTACTTGAAATTTATTGTTGTTCCAATATTTATGATAGATGTACTAGCATTTAAGACACCTATACCTATATATACACTAGTTGTAAATCATCCCCTACTATAATTTCATCATTTTCAACAAGAAACTCCTTCTCTTTATCCTCATTCATCATGCCACCTTCATCTTCATAACGTGATAATGTATGCTGGGTTGTTTCTCCCTATAATATGCTATAAACTAGGGTTGAGTGAATTAATATAAGCTATCCCATGTAACATGGCAATGTGTGGAGTAGCACAACTAGTTATTATAACCAATAATAGTAGACAGTTTGACTCCACCACTACATGAGCACCCATCAAATGCTCTCTATCACATTTAAGAGCTATAACCATTCCCTAAAGCTGCCTCTTTACCTATGGATACCTTCATTGCCTATCATCTAGTACCTTTGTTTTGAATCTAATAGCATATCTATTTCCTTGAGCATCATCTAGTTCCATTGCCCATCCAATACTAACAGGGCTCATATCGACAATGAGGATGAAGGGCAAGAAGTTAGCTTTTTGAGCGAGTTTTTTTGGCAACCTCCATTTCTTGTTCCATATATTCCACTTATTCCTCCTATTCTCTTATATACATATCAAGCAAAACTACCACCCCTATTGTCACCACCATCTCCACCACCACCATCACCATCATTGCCACCACCACCACCACCACCTCTACTGTTGCCTCCACCACCGTTGTCACTACCACCTCCACCGCTTCCACCACTACCGTCCCCTCCCATGTTTCTCCCCCCATGTTAATTACCTCAAGTACAAGTCTCTCTCTCTCTCTCTCTCTCTCTCTCTCTCTCTCTCTCTCTCTCTCTCTCTCTCCTTTCCTTCTCTCTCTCTCTCTCTCCTTCCCCCCCTCTCTCTCTCTCTCTCTCTCAAATAAAGCAACTAATTAATATTAGATCAAAGAGCACTAGACCAAATAGGCAACTCCTCTCTTTCTCCCCCTCTTACACACGCACACACACACACACACACTCTCTCTCTCTCTCTCTCTCTCTCTCTCTCTCTCTTTTGTGCACTCACATAGATACACACACACACTCTCTCTCTCTCTCAAATAGCAACCTCACTCTCTCCCCCTCCTCCCTCTCTCTCTCTCTCTCTCTAAATTAGCAACTTCTCTCTCTCCCCCTCTTAATTTTGCGAGGGTCATCTATCCATTTTTCACAATCCTCTTATTTTTACAAGGGTTAAGGGTTTGAATGACGTAAATTGTCTTAGACACTTTTAGCTATTAATATCACGATGAAAAGAATATCACATTGTTATCCCACATGCATATATACATTCACGTACCTCTCACTTTTATGTGCATGATTTGATATTATATCCTGATATATCACTTTCATTATTGTGCACACATAAGTGGAACTACATTCCACATGTTTTTGCTACTTTCAATTGAGCATTATTATATGGACTTACTATAGGAGGATAGGGTATCAAATAGTTTGTTACGCTCATTGCAATAACATGCAATATCTATTGTTTTTCGCTTTGTTTAAATAGTTAATGTCGAGACGACAATATTACCTCATTGTTATTCAATCCACTATGCACATATACATTCACATGCATGCGTGTTTCTACACTCCACCCTTCCGTAGATATTTTGCACGTGCTTTTTTTACACATCTTGTAGTATTGCAACTGAGTGAATGCCTATATACAATCTCCCTCACTTGCACATTCCTCTCTCTTTCTCCTGTTCCCTCTCATCCTCATTTCATTGTGCTTGTGAATAAACACAATCTAATCATTCTTAAAGTACATATTCATCATGCACATCAAATATCAATCGAGTTCCATTGTCTTGGGGGGTGGAATTGGTGATCCCAAAAAAGTCTAAGATTGAACCATGGAAGCATGCTAAGTAGGGAAGCATGTGCTCCAGACAGATAGTGTCCATGGGGTTTCCCTCAAATGGGGGTGTGAATATAAAGGCATTGGGTGGGTTCATTTTCATCTTCTCTATGCTATCATCCACAAATAGTGTTCTTGTTGGCTAAAGTGTGGCCAATCAATGTCATCAAAACATTTCATGAAAAGGGGCTTTATGTAACTCCTTCTGCTAGCAGAAGTTGTTGTGGGAGTTGCTCTATAATTGCGTTATCCATATTAGAATACAAAGGTTGGTGCTTGCTTTGACGACTTCACACATTCACTTCTAACCAAGTGGAGTAGCTCACTTAAGTTGTCTTCCTTCATGGAGCTCCAGATGGAAATGTCAAACAATGTAGATGGGTAACACAAAATAGTACGCAACTCCACCTTCATCATCATAGTGGCATGGGAGACAACAACTTGCAAGGGGTCTTCCATGGGGCTTTCAATGTTGTGGACGTCTACAAATTAACTCCTCGATTAGTAACATATTTTTCTTACTGAATGTTAGCGATGGATAATATTCTTCTTACATGTTTGTTTACTTACATGTGTGGTTGGAACATCTTGCACCATTGTAGCTTCATGGGAGACGATGTCTTGCAAGGGGACTTCCATGTGACTTTCAAATACCCTCTTGCATGATAAATTTGAAATTAGCAACATATTTTTTGTTCAAAATGTTGTTGTAGATAGTATTATTGAGACACGCTAGTTCACCAGTGTCTATGGTGGTGGTTGGTACATCCTCCAGCATTATAGGTTGAAAATCAAAATTTGTATCTGCTTTTGCAAAAATACATACCATTCTTATTGGCATTGTATTGTGGAAAAAAAAACTACGAGTCATGCTTGTTTATCGATAGCTGCCACCTCTACTAGCATAGCTAGTCCATGTTCTTGCATTCTTTCCTTCCCTACAAATAGGGAAACACATCACTATTAACATCCTATAATGATCAGATATGTGATAATAACTCCCACTCATCTAGGGGAGAAAGCTCGGTGAGGGGAACGTTTTTCCGATTAAACCTTCCGCAATCCTTTCATCGCCCTCGAAAAGGTTGACATGATCTTGTCTTTCGAAATCAGATTTGGCCATGATAGAGGGGCTTACGGTTACTTCTTCTAGATATATTGCTTCCTCAATTTCTTGCCAATGAAATAACAATTGAGAGAGAGAGAGAGAGATAGAGAGATAGAGAGAGAGAGAGAGAGGGAGGGAGGGAGGGAGGGGGGAGGGGGGAGAGAAAGAGATGACATTGGGATAAGAGAGTAAGAGATAAAGAGAGAGAGAGGGAGAAGGAGGGAGAGAGGGGGGAAGGAAGGAGGAGATAGGGAGAGGGGGGAAGGTGGGGATAGATTAAGACAGGCAAGTGTATGTGTGTGAGTGAGAAAAAGAGAGAGTGAGAGTTAGAGGTGGAGAGAGAGAGAGAGAGAAAAAGTATGGGATAGAAAGGTGAGATAGAGTATGTGTGACTATGTTAGAGAGAGAGGTGTGAGAGAAAGAGGGGAGAGAGAGAGACAAAACCGTGCCAAGGGGAGTCCTTTTAAAGACAAAGAAGAGAGAGTGAGGGAGGGATATAGAGAGAGTCACATATCGAGAGTCATGGGGAAACGATTTACAATGTGCAAAGGGGGGGATGGGTCCTTTTATAGGTGAAAATTTGAGAAAATAGGGGAAAGCGAGAGAGAGAATGCGATATGTGTACTTTTTCCTTACCAAGAAAGGGGTTGTCGATAGGTCCTTATAGAACTTTTTCAATGACTCATTCTTGGAGAGAGTAAATTTTGGCCCAACTACATTTGTGTTTCTTTTTTCGCCCAATTAGGAGCTGCTGGTGACCCCGTTTTGGCAAAAAAATAAACCATGGTTTTGAGAATAGAGAACATGGGAAGAAGAGAGAGCAACATAGTGTTTTTTTTTCACCCAAGAAGGGGTTATCAGTTTTGCTCAAGAAGGGGCGACAGCCCCTTCTTGGGAGAAAAAAAAAGATCAACATACCTACCACGAAACGTGACACCTAACAAGACATGCTCACTTGATTGTAGAATGGCCCATCTTGAGGGCAAAAGGTCATATTCATATCAAGAAAGTATGTACAATGGTAGCATACTCATTCAAACGTTGCTTTATTTATGTTGTCTTTCTCTCTCATCTCTCTCCCATCGCTCTATTACTCTCTCTTCCCCCCATGCATTCTTGGACGTGTGGGATTTTTTTCCGTTGAGAAGGGGTCGCCGACAACCCCTTCTTGGGTGGAAAAAAACACACTCTATTGCTCTCTCGTCTTCCCATGCTATCTATTCTCGGAATTGTGGTTTTTTTTTTGCCAAAAAGGGGTCACCGGCAACCCCTTATTAGGCAAAGAAAAGCCACAAATTCAGTTGGGTGAAAAGTTACCCTCGCTAGGAATAGGTTGTCAGAAAAAAAATTCGTTCAATAAGGGGCTATCGACGACCCCTTTCTTGCAAGAAAAAATTACACATCACATGTCCTCTCTCTCATCACCCTTTCTCTCTCTCTCCCCATCTTGGGTATCCTTCAAAGGGAAAATTGTAATAGCTCTTTAGTTTTAGAGTAACCCAGTCTTTTTATTTATACTAGAAGGTTTGGACAATCTATTTGATTACCATTTTTCTAATAGTTTGAGTAGGTTTGATAATCCTAGGCCACCCTTTTGTTTGTTCTATTTAATCCTCCAAAGCTACCTTGGGAAGTTTCAATATTTCATTGTTCCATGAGACTAGAGAAAATTCCTAGCCAATTGTTTGTTATAGTTATTTAAGTTCAGTAGACAAACTCCTTCACTAAGTTTAATGTATGATCTTTGAGAGGGTAATCAACATGATACACCAATGGATTGTAATTTCAATTCCAAATTCAGTTGAGCGAGCTCACACACCTCCCCAAGAATCTTTGGCCCTTTGTTAAAACTCTGATGGTCCCTTTTGGGAATATATTAGGGAAGAGAGATTACAAACATGGTTAATCCTTGATGGTTCCCCCAAGCATTTGATTAATAAGCTCCTTGACTTTCTTCTCATATCTATTTTCAAGGGGAATCTGATCACAAAACAACCCCTATCTTGCAAGAGTTTACTTAATGTATGCTTCAAATACATGAATGTGGGATATTTCGCTAGGGACTATCTGGATTAAAATTAAGAAGTCTATAGAAACTAAAGAAAAAATGAAACTTGCTGATAATGATTTTCATTAAGTAAATAGGAAAGGGAAAAAAAAAACAATCAAGCTAATCTTAATCAAAATTCCAATTAAAAGAAGAATAATAACAATCAAGCTAACCTTAATAAAAAAGGCATTATGTTTAAGGGGGGAGGACAAAAATTGTTTTGGGGGAGGGCTAGGAAATCAAGACCTACTCAAGTCTCAGTCTGCAAACTAACCTAGAGAAAGTAGATTTTTGTACAATTATTCAATAAATTGAAATGTCTTTTAGACTCATGTTCTCCTAGCATACGTTGTATGATTTACAATTTTGGTGTATCTATTCATTTTCTAGTAATGATTCCCTAAAAGACACTTAAATTTAACAAATTACCTCAAATGTCAATTATCACATGAAGCAAGAAAGCGACATTGATGTTAGAGCTTTATATAAGGTAATGCTAAACCTAAAGAGAAGTTAAAGTTGACCAATGGCATCCTTGATATGTAGTTTATATCAATTTGTACTAGCCACAATTTATGGGGGCAAAGAGTGTTTGGGGGGGAGGGGGGCAAACTTAACTTGATTTGTCTCTCTTTGTGTATGTGCATGTGCGTGATTGCATGCTTGTGTGTCTCTCATTAAGAACTTGTTTCTATATCTCTCTCTTATTCAAAAACTATTATCACTAAAAATCTCTATCTCATTAATTTATATACATATATATGTGTGTATGTATTTATGTGTGTATATTGGAAGTCCTAATATATGCACACATATATGATTAGTTCAAAGAAGTATAACTATACTTTATAGCATGTGAATATTAATATTACAACAACATGATGTTAAGTTAGCAAAGACATGCACAATGAGAGATCAAGATGATAGTCTCTCTCTCTCTCTCTCTCTCTCTCTCTCTCTCATTAAGCATATTGATTGAGCATCAAATTTGTACTTATTTTCACCAATCAATATCCATTCTTGCCACCACAACAAATATTTCACAAATGTGCAAGCTTTAATAATATGTTGTTATTTTTTAACTAATATATAATGAGGTTGCTAGAGCCATGTATAAAGCAAAATGTTTAGTGAGGATTTGGAATGGATGCAAATATAGATATGTTTATATACCAATCCATGCTTATTGAAAAGAACTTACATCTCATATTTGGAAACATAAAAACATTGGTTAAAAAATAAAAGCTTGTACATTTGTGATTATTTGTTCTAGTGGCAAGAAGGGATACTGATTGGTGAAAATAAGTATAAATTTGATGCTCAATCAATATACTTAATGAGAGAGAGAGAGAGAGAGAGAGAGAGAGCATCTTCTTGATCTTTCATTGTGCATGTCTTTCGTAACTTAACATCATGTTGTTGTAATATTAATATTCACATACTATAAAACATAGTTATACTTCTTTAAACTAATCATATGTGTGCACATGTGTGTGTGTTGTGTGTGTATTAGAACTTTCAATATAGACATAAATAAATGCACACACACACACACACACACACACACACACATATTAATGAGAGAGAGAGAGATTTTTTGTGATAATAGTTTTTGAATAAGAGAGATATATAGAAACAAGTTCTTAATGAGACACACATATGCATGCATACATGCACATGCACATACACATAGAGAGACAAATCAAGATGTTTGAATAAGAGAGAGAGAGAGATAGAAACAAGTTCTTAATGAGACACACATGTGCGTGCATATATGCACGCACATGTGCATATAGAGAGACAAATCAAGGTAGTAAGTATATCTAGTATATATTACAAACTAAAGACATATCTTTAAAGATTATTGCTCATACACACTCTAATCCACCTTGACTAAGTAATTTATCATTGTTTTGCCTAGTCTTTAAAATAAAAAATGCATTCTAGATACTTTGAATGTAAGGAATTTCAATTGGAAAGGTATTAGGGCTCAATGGAGAAGAGAGGGAGGAGAAATAGATAAAAATAACTTTTGGATGAGAGAGAGAGAGAGAGAGAGAGAGAGGATTAAAACAATTATTAATTAGAGACAAGAAAGAGGTATCTTTTTAAAAATCATTGGAGAGAATGCTAGAAATTTTTGAAGCCAAAGAAGGGGGCACTATAAATTTTTGAAGGGGTGCCCCCTTCTTTGGCTTCAAAAATTTTTAGCACTCTCTCTTATAATACTACCTTAGACCCTCTCCTACATTAATAGCCTTGGATCTTTACACACACACACACACACACTCTCTCTCTCTCTCTCTCTCTCTCTCTCTCTCTCTCTACTACAATATTATCTTTGGGCCTTTCTTACGCATTAATAGCTTTGATTTTTTATCAAAATACAAGATTATATATATATATATATATATATATATATATATATATATATATATATATATCTTATGGCTTTAAAAAAATCTTTTAACTTTCTTTTATAATACTACACTTGGTATAATACCACAATATTACCTTTGGACCTATTCTATATTAATAGCTTTGGACCTTTATCAACACATACACACATATTCTCTGTGTGTGTGTGTGTGGCTTTAAAAAAATATTTTAACTTTCTTTTATAATACTAAATTTGGTATAATACCACAATACTACCTTTGGAACCTATCCTATATTAATAGCTTTGGACCTTTATCAACACAGACACACATATTCTCTGTGTGTGTGTGTGTGTGTGACTTTCAAAAAATCTTTTAACTTTATTTTATAATACTACATTTGGGTCTTTCTTACACATTAATAGCTTTGGATCTTTATCAACACACGCACACACACACACACACACACACACACACACATTCTTTCTCTATGGCTTAAAACAATTATAGCAACTCTCTCCTATAATACTACAATACTACCTTTGGGCTTCTCTTACATTAATAACTTGAACTTTTATCAAAATACACACACACGTTCTCTCTCTCTCTCTCTCTCTCTCTCTCTCTCTCTCTCTCCAATTTGAGATCAGCTTCCCCTATTTAAAATTTTTTGCCCAAATATAGTTAGATGAAAAAGTCACATTTTGATTATAATTTCAGTGGTATAATTTTTTAAAAAAATCTTTGATAAGGTCTTTATTTTTCCAAATACACAATGCAAAAGACAAAATCCATTATATATTATGTTAAATATTGGTTTTCTATATTAAGAGAAAAAAATGTCCCAAAAGAGAGAATAGCTTTTTGTTCATAAGGTTCAAACATTTTAATATAGTTCATTCAAAAAGTCTCAATCTACTATGTCTCATATTAAAATATATCATAAATATATATTAATTTAAAATTCCTAGCTAGTAATCATTTTTTCTCTTCTCTGTCATCAATCTTTATTTTAAAACTTCATTTCTATTCTCTTACATCAAAAACTTATATATATATATATATATATATATATATATATATATATATATATATATATATATATATATATAGGATTTAAGAGACGTGATTGTACAACACATGCCATGATCTAATGTGAGGCATTATTGTACAATGTGGATTGATTACATGCATGTGAGAGAGAAATTCAGAGGGAGAGGGAGATAAACATGGAGAGTAAGTGAGTGACTAAGATTTATATACGTATATATATATAGGTGAGAGGGGGAGAGAGAGAGAGAGAATGTAGAGTGAGAGGGAGAAATTGCATGTACAACCCTAAAAACTGAGAAAGAGTAAAGGCATGGAGTAATTTGTGAGAGAGAGAGAGAGAGAGAGAGAGAGAGAGAGAGAGAGAGAGAGAGAGAGAGAGAGAGAGAGAGAGAGAGAGGTGTGGGTCATGGTGTTCCATTGTTCCGGGGTGATCACATGAATGAATCCATGTTACATGCTAGAGAGAGAGATAGAGATCGTTTACACGAGATGGAGTACTATTTGATCGAGTGTGCTAGAAAGAGAAAAATAGAATATACACATAGAGGGAGAAATAGAGAGAGAGAGAGAGAGAGAGAGAGAGAGAGAGAGATGAAGGTACATAGAGTGAAGGTAGTGGTGGCAATCATAGAGGTGGTGAGGATAATGGTAGTGGTGGTGGAGGCGGCGACAGTGGTGGCGGCAATGGTGGCAATGGTGGCAATGGTGCGGTGGTGGTGGTGGTGGTGGAGGAAGTTGTGGTGGTGGTGGTAGAGTTCAAAAAAATCAAGGGGTGGAATAAGTGGACTATGTGGAACAAGAAATGAAGGTTGCCCAAAAAAGCTCACTCAAAAGCCCACTCAAAAATCTCACTTCTCCCACGCACTCCTGAATAATCTGCCTTCTTCAAGGTTGGTGTAGAATTCATCAACTTCTTTAGCTTTTGAATAGCCTTCGTATAATCTCGTTCCCAATGAAACTTTTTCTCATTCCTTAATAACTGATAAAGGCTTTCAACCACATGTGCAAAATGAGGGATCCATATCAAATAAAAGAGGCATACAACCAAAAACCTCTTGACTTCTGATACATTGCAGTCTACTTCTTGCATCCTGATAATCCCATCAATCTTAAATGGTGAAGGAGTTTGACCACAGAAGCCACATATATGCCCTACAATTAGCACCTCCTCAACACCAAAGATAGATTTTTCACTTGACAGAATGAGATGCACTTTCTCTAACATCGAGTCAAAATCTTCTTGCAATTAGTTTTGTGGTAAGCAACAAACATCCTACAACCCTTGTCATCCAACTACTCATTCTTTTCCTGTATTTCATAGCCCTTAATAGGGACATCATTAAGAAAGGGTATCCTGACCTATGGGATATAGTCTCTCAAGACCTTATGCATTGCATTCATCATGTAGACAATTGAGCTAGTCACCCCTTGTGGAAGGGTATACATGCGTACTAAGCCAAGTGGTGTTTTCATAGTAGTCACATCTCAGCTCTCTAATGCAAGTTGAAATTAATGATAGCTAGAGTATAAATCCCCCATGGAATAAGTAGCCTTGTAGCAAGCACTTTTGGAAACTCATATACAATAAGCCTTGCACCTACATTCTTTATCTGACCTTATTGACTAGTTGCATATCCTGTATAAACCATAATGCCCCATTCTTCTTTGAGACTGTATATCAGCAATTAGAGTATGGAGCTAAAGATGGCTCCAAAATCTTCATCTTGATTTTCCCATTTAAGAGCTCTATTAGTTTAGGCAAGTATATGCGAGATAGAGGAATATATTTAAGATTCCATAAAGCATGTGACACTGTAAAGATCACCATTTGAGCCAGAACGGTTGGATCCACACAACCAATTTTAGCAAGCTAAAATACAAAAGCCTTTCCATGCTTTGCTAACATGTGCATAAAATTATTCCTTTTGATTTTGGCAAGAGAAACCCATTACATCCAACCTTCAGCTATTTCAATGTTTCTACCGTAAATTTATGCTATACACCATATTTCAGATCACGATGACTTGGCTATTTAGACACAATCTCATTCAATCCCTCATGATCAAGGGTTAAAGGCAAAGCCTCAAGCTAAACCTTTTTATTAGTCATTTCACATTTTGTTTCTACCAATCTTTTAGTCCTCTTTTGTAGCCTTTTATATTCATATTCATTAAATTTACTTAGGATATGAAACATATTCAAAGTATATACATGAATGCCATACTTTTTCAGCCCTATTTTTAACTTTAATTATTGTAGTAAATTTAGCTAATATATTAGTGAAATTCAGCCTTGCAAATAGTCCCAAAACATAGTCATTTGTAGTGAAAATACCATATTTCTTCAACTCTTTTTCAACCTTATGTATATAACCCTTTTTAGCCCTACACATGGTTGCAATACTCTTGAATCTACCTACATTGCTTGTTGTCCATTCTTGAAACCCAACAATAAAAACAACTTTCCCTTTTCTTAGAGGTAGAAACATCTTCTAGATAGCACTACATAGCCTCCATTTACAAATATGCTATCTTAAAACCCTTGAATCCTCTAGCATTAGATGAAATTGGATAATCTCTAAGAATATCCCAATTACAAGGATGATTGACATACAGAGTTAAAATTTGAACTACCCTTTTGCCATCTTTCTTCACACACGAGCATAAGAAGAACTGTTGCCTATCACCTTAGTTTCCATCCTTTATTCCATAATGTATGGCTACCCCAAGATAACTAGATAGCTACATAAATCTTACACAAAGAAGTGATATTCATCTCGGATATCTCTAATAGTCACTAGAACACTTGGAATGCATCATAGACCTCCCTTGATGAGTTGTTTGTAGTCTGTATATGCTAGCTAGGACCCATATCCATTGGCTATCCACCATTCTCATGTAGACTCCATGCCATTATATTGATTCGGACCCATGGTCCAAGAGAGAAATACATGGCATCTCCCACCCATCTATCTTCACAATAGTTTCAGATGTAGCTCTAGCCTAGTGCATACAAGAATAGTGGTTGTTAGGAGTAAAGTGAGCATCTCTTCCTCATAAACTTACTATTATACAACTCCCCATTCCAAATGGCTACCCTATGAACCCATATCTTCTTCAAACTGCAACAATGCTTAAGTAGATTCTCCTATAACTTAACTTTTCTGCTTAATGATGTCTATTATCTCATCATGGAATTCTTGCATGGCAATGCCAAGAAGATCACCAAAAATAAATTCAACCCTAATTCCAAGAACGCATTCCTCAAGCACTTTCTTTATGTCAATTGCTATCTCTATGTTAGATTGCAACTTATAACTAGGTTGCTTGCCTCTCTTTCTTTCCCCTTGCTTCTTCTTTTCATGCAATAGATCTTCCATTGTATGTTATCGACTAGCTTTCTTAGTAGCCTTCTGCTACTCCATCTTGCTTCATATCATGCATTGCTTTGAAGGATATACTATAGATTTCGCATCAGCTTTACATGCATGCAAAGAACCATATGATTTCTCAAGTTCCAATCCCCTTGTGGTAGTATGTACAGCTACAAATGCATTTCTTATTGCCAATTTTTCTGACCGCTTTTGCATACCCCCTTTGCCAAAGTTTGGCTCAAGAGGAAACCTTGTTTTAGTTGCATGAATTTTTCCATCTTTCCAAAACACCCAGTCCTTTGCTTCTACATCATGAAAAGCCATACACTCCTGCTTTTTATGCTGCAAGCTATCACACTATATACATCATCTCTTAAATCCTTCTCTAATAGGCCTTTGGGCTACTTCTCATTCCTTCTCATCTAATTTACAACCTTTGAGTGAACATCTATCACATTCAAGTTTAGGTCATGCAAGGTTTTCACTAATTCATCCATAATATCTCCTTTTTGGGTTAGATCAATAGCATAACTGGTAATTTGGCCATAGATACAAATGGATTTGCTATAATTTCAACACTTTTTATAGAAATAATAGGCATAGACAATGTTCCCAACCTCAGTCTCATTCTTTTTGTCTTCACAATCATATTCATAGCATTGATGACATGTGCCCACTCAAATTTCAACCTTGTTTTTAAGGTTTCATCTTGTCGCCGATCAATCACATAGGGTCAATAAATTTAAAAATTAACTCAACTTTTTGACTTTTCAATGACTACTAGTCATCCATATCCAATTGAGCATAAGAGCTTTCAAATTTACACAATAAGGATGTAGTAGTAAGACCCTTGTTAGATTTTTCCACCCAATCTAAATATCTTCTATATAACTAATCTTGTGTCTTTGAGGAAAATTTCCTCTCTAAGAGCCTTCTTAAAGGTAGCCCAATTAGCATCTCTTTGATAAAATTCAGTCAATCATTCTTGCAATTCATGCATAGTAAGATGAGAAAAATATTGGTTTTATGCATATTGAGAAATACCATGAAAATCATATTGTATGTATATACCCATAGATAGACTAATACATTTTACCCATTAAACTACTTCACCTCATGTCCCACATCTTGCAAAGCTCGTATAATTGCAACATCAAGTTTTTTAGAATCCTTCCTTCTTTGTTGTTGTTGGGCTTGCTACTACTGTGACTGTAATAGCAAGACCACTTGTGCTGCATAATATCTCTTGAGCCAACAATTGATGAGTCCCCCATGATTATAGTTATTCTATTGACCTTCACATTGGGTTCACTAATATTATAGCATATAGGGTTAAAGGTGTATTGTAGGAGTAAGACATAGAAGGGTATAGGAAGATTGAGAAATGAAATTGATCCGGGGTTTTTACAAACCGGGTTTCTACAACAAAATTTGGCCAAAACCCCTATCAAGAGCCTTACCATATCACTTTGGGTTTACTCTTCAAGCACTAGGTATGCTACATTGTTTCTCAATTATGATAACTCTAGCAAATGGGGGGAACAAGTTCTTAAGAGGGAAGTCAATGTAAACGGTAAAAGGAATAGTTATCTTAGTGAAGATGGAAATAGATTACACCTAGGAGTTGAGTGAGTGCATAGATTTTTCAAAGGACTAGCCTCAAACTACACATGGGTTCCGCATGCATCACTAAGATTTGGAATCTATCACCATAATTAGAAGACACCTCACCCTAGTACACAATTCAATATCCACATCATGGTGTCATTTGGATCTTACATAAAAGCTTACAAGCATGGATCCCTTATGTCACATGCTTATATGTATTTATATCTATATAAGGAACTAAAGTCAAAGTAGCTTTTGGAAGCCATTTTTTATCATCTCAATAAATCCCAAGGAAAAAAAAATTTCAAGAAAATTCTAGCATTGCCCGATCGGTTTCGACCTAGTCTACAAAGTTGCAGAAGAAACTTTTTTCACATTCTTTATCGATTTGAAGTTACGAAGGCGCAGACTGTTGGCTACATGCAATTTTCTTCTCTCTTTCACCACATCAACTTTCCATTCTATCCTTCTTGTAAATATATTATAATAATGTGCTTTGGGCACCCACCTCTTGTAATCTAGCCCCCTTTCTCTATTTTATCTACCACCACCCTTGGCTTCTTGCATGATAACCAACGTGGGGACTTGTCCCATCCACTATTCTCCATATTTTCAAAGATACTATGCATCATCTAGGATTATGTTAATCAAGAAGATTAGCTTAATCTAATCCCTCATGGAGGCTATATAAGGAGCCCATGGAGATGTAAAGAGGAAAATGACAATGACAAGCACATGAGAGCACTCTAAAATACCCTCATGCTAGTCCATCTCTTTGAGGTAAGCTATGAGCGAGTTTTTTTATTATATAGCATAATGGCAAGCTTCCTCTACCTCTTTTCCTAATGGCAAGCTTCCTCTTTCTCTTCTCCTCTTGTCTCCCTCCCTTCTTATCTTCTCATTCCATGAATACATAATGGCAAGCTTCCTCTTCCTCTTCTCCTCTTTTCTCCCTCTCCTCTTCTCTCTCTCTCTCTCTCTCTCTCTCTCTCTCTCATATTCTAATATGGTGTCTAGTACATATATTCTCTCTTGTGAAGTTGTGTCTTGGTTCTTTTGATTCTCTTTGAGAAAATGGATTTCCTAGCTCATCCTCCCTTTGGCTAGGTGGTGCCCCTCTTTAGTTCTCTTAGTGAGGATTGAAGGTTGGATGGGTAAGAGGCAACCTATTCATCTTTTCAGCCCTCATTTTTAGTTCCCCGCTGAGGAGTTCTCAAGCTACGCTCTACAATTTCTATGAAGGAAGAAACATCTAAGGAGTTGTACTCTTCTTCATCGAGTATTTGTCAAGGAATCACTAAGGAGAAATCTTCATCAAACCCTATAGGTTCAAGGGATTCATTGCTCAAGAGCACCACTATGGTCTCCAAAAGAAGCTCGAGAAAAGAAGAATATTTATTGGCAAATGGCACATATGCAGGTAAAGCATGTTAATTACACACACCCTTCTTTGCTTCAAGAGAAATCTTGCTCTCATCAAGTCTCTAGGTCAAGGCATGGTATTGAGTGCTTGGTGTCTAGTGTAAAGACACTCCTTGACAAGCCTCGTCTTCAAGTGGTGAAGGTGCTTTCAAATTTGGGGATTAACAAGTTTTTGGAGGGGAAGTTACACATCAATGGGGTGCATTATTGGTGAGAGGCTGCATATGGTGATGTGCTTCAACTACTACTAGCAAGAAGACTCAAAGTAATTGAGAAGGTAGCTATCAAAGCCTATAAACTTTACAAGGCTGATGATGGTCACACCAAAGCTATGCTAATCAGTGGTGAGCAAATCCTTCGCATCTCTCGAATGGTGGGATCTAAGAGGCCAAAGCTTCAACAACACGCTTCATGAAAGTTTGTAGTGGAAATTTTTAGTTAATGCATAAATGAGTACTCCTACTTTCTACAACTTTCAATTGGTTCAAAACATTTGGGTGGATGTGTGCATTAGTAGAAAGATACATTTTCAACAAAGTTTGGTCTTCTATTTTGGAGCTGAGAGGTTGAGAGAGATCTTGTTGTCCCCTGATCCCATAATATTTCTTATTTAGGATTATAACGTCTCATTTAATGTGCACATATTCATTCTACTCTAAGTGTATCCCATGAATCATAGGAATTTGTACGGACCTATCCGTTCACTTGCTAGGCAAACCGTGCATATAATAGTTAGCACAAAGCTCAAGTTTCAAAATATCATAAGGGGCTTATTGGGCCCTCGTTGTCTTGTTGAGATTAATGCATCTGTGAATCCATTTATTCTACCTTTAATTAGATATGACTTGGGCCTAGACGTGTTCATCTTTATTTTGTATCGAGCTAGATCAACATCTTCCTATCATGGCTTTTCCAAAAATTTTTGGGCACAAAGGAGAGAAAGATCTAAACTTTCTAGATGACTTAAAAATGGCATTCTTAGTCACAGGTCGGAATGATGAAGCAATCAAAGTACGGGCATTCTCTTTAGTTTTAAATGGTGATGATTGAGTGTGGTATCAAGCTCTCCCGGAGGCTACAAGGGGTAACTGGGAGGATCTCAAAACCACATTCATGCATGAGTACCAAGATACAGAGCTTCCTGAAGATATTTGGAGATAGCTCCCAGATCTTTGTCAAACCTTACCAGGGGAGTACCAAGTATATGAAGGTATATTTATACAATTTTGGGATAAATGGACATCCTCCTTAGCCGAGGGAGATAGAATACCTGATTGCCTTAAGAAAGATTGTCATTAGGAGAGTTTTGAGGTCTCGAAAATGCCTTTTAGGATGTGGAGAGAGAGTGATCTAGACCAATAAGAGCAAAGCCTCCATAACAAAACTTCTATTTTAAAAAAATTAAAAAATCATTTTACAAAAACATATAAATATAATGATATTACGAATTTGTATTTTTATTATCTATTTTTAGTCTCTTATATTTGTGATTATGACATCTTTTGCATTAATGGCATAGAGTCTCGCTACTTTTATTTAATGATGTTTCTAAATTAATGATAATGACTGATGTAATCGAAATTCAAATTAGTAAAAAGCATGGCGCTCAGTTTTTTTCCTCCTTTCTTTTATTCCTCTATTGTTTTTCCCTTCGTTATGGTAGCCTAGTCCTCTCTCTCTCTCTCTCTCTTTGTGCATATCTCTCTCTCTTCTACTATGGATACAAAAATTCGACCTTCAACAAGGCGTCCAAGCTCCCAAATCACATCCATATCAGTGTTTAACTCATTCCAAACTGATGGAAGATGGATTCCTACTATCATTAGCAAAGGTAGTTTGATAACCATGCAACAAGCAAAACGTGGAAAAAGGCAAAGACATGAGAGCTTGTTTATCTCTGCTTGGAAGGGAAAAATTCAAGATTTTAAGCTTGGAGCAAATAAGAATAGCATCAAAGAGGTACTACTGGAACATGTATTCATGCATAGAGAGCTGTGTTTGAAACCTGGATCTTCAAAGCTTCCAATGCATAGACCAAATTGTAAGAATTTGATTCTTAAAGTTTTTCCTTTCTTAAACATGGTTTAGGTTTTTCCATTATAATATTTGTTTGTCTTGTAGATGTCTATCCCTCTAATCTTAAGGAATGGCAACCAGTGGAGTCTATTATTGATGTTATTGATGTTATACATGGTTCAATTGGAGAAGAAATGTATAGAGGTAGAAAGAAGACAAAGCTTGCAGAGAATGGAATATTCTTTTATGACCATTCTTATGTTATTCCTATGCTGTATTGCCAATGGGGATCAATAAACCTCCTTCCTTTGCCAAATTTTTCAAGCTTTGAGTGGCCTTTGCCAAGTCTAGCTACTAGTGAGGGCTATAGATGTAAGATATTTTCTGAGATCCAGAAAGCACTAAAATCTAATATCTCAAGTAGGCTAAGCAAAGTTACTTTGTTTATGCCTATTAATATATTTATTGATTTCTTCTCTAATATGGAGATAAGAATAACAAAAACCATGCTTTCAGTGAAGAGACTAACATATAATCATATCATATAATTTGTTGATGAAGGATGGGATACAAGGACAAAAGGAAAAATTATATGTAAGATAGATCAAGACTCTATAGCTTGTAAATATATGATTGCTACTCAAAACTTTATCCTTAGCTTTTACTATAGTCTATGGCATTTTGTTGGTAGTAGTCTAGTTGCTTTAGACCAGAATCTTGATGATTTCAGCAAAGATCCTATAGTGGATCTTGATATTTGGTTCAACGAGGATATTATTGCAATCTTAAAGATCAGAAAGTCATATACGCTACATCAAGTGAGAATGGATTTACAAAATGAAGACATTGAACTACCATGCTCCTTTGTATTCCAACTTGACAAGATACGAGTAAGTTTTCACATCATATTATATCCACTTAGATGTATATCAAGATCTCACTTTCTAACTAACAAACATTTGTAATTTATTTTTTTCAGATATCGAAAATGAGAGAAAATAATATACAGTATTGCAAGGACATTCAAGAAAAGATATCTTTACTATCAATATAAAATATATGTACAAATTTTGTAGCAGATGTCTATCTACCATCTCTATGAGATATACAAGGGCTGAAGGGCAAATTTCTATATATGAAGGCTTACAAGGCGATATGGCAAAGCTATTTCTTTTTTGGAGAACTATCCTTTCTAGAAGTCCTTTTGCCTTTCTCTGATGTCTTGGGTACAGAAGGTGTGGGTAAAGGTGTTGAAGTTGTGGCTTCACCTTTCGTGGTTATAGGCACCGCATCTCCTTCATGGTGTAAATCCCCACCAATCTCTATTGTTGGTTGTATACAATTGACCATTATATACTTCAAGAGTTTTTCTCTGACATACCAAACATGCTCAGATGCATAGCAATCCTTCGAAAACTGTCACACATTTATAGAAAAAAGAGTTTTAGTTCATTATTGTTCTTACAATAGACTATATTTTTATCATCAATGGACTATTTGCAATGAATATCTATCTTAAAGTTTAGCATCTTTCATATTACCTTTACATGTTTATCATCATTAAGATAAACAAAGTTAACCATTCTTCTAGCATTTGCAATCACCCTCCAGCCACCACCACAAGAATGGCTATCGTCCTAATGAGGACACTGCAACCACCAACACAAAGTAAAACTATAAAGAGGATGGATGGTAGTTCATAGAATAAACTTATGTTTCAATTATTTTAATCAATAACTTACCGCAACTTGTCTATATTCCATTGTTGCAAGCAAATCGGACAGCATAGGGGGTCTTTTCTCTAGCTCTTCAATTAATCTTTTTTGCACCTCTATATATAAAATATATTGAAATTTAGAGTACTTACAAAAAAAAAGAATTGAAATATCAAGGAGCCCTTGAATAATATAACTTACAATTTAGCATTTCCATGGCTTCCTTTCATAAAGTTGATTAAAAAGCATTGCTTATCCACACAGTCTATTGTAATCAAGCTCCAATGAGAACTCAAAGCAATCATATCTCAACATATTAGTAGGATAAAATCTCAAAAACTCTAATAGAATATTGAATCACTTACTTTTCATTATATGGAATTATAAGGAGCTCCAAAGTATCGAAGTCAATCAGATTGATGAACCACCGCTCAACAAAACTTGTATTAAGCTCATTCCTCATAAAGAATGAGATAGATGGATCAAGAACCTCAATTTTTTGTTGCATATCCAAAGGAAACTCATGCATTACACACCTAGAAAAGGCATAGAAATAGTGAGTATAAACAAGAAAAATCTTATTGTTAAAAAAATATCAAAAAGTAGAAGTAATTATGGGTGGATTAGGCCAACAAGAATAATACTGTCATTTATTTCTCTTCTTTTATCCTTAAGAATCTGAACACATGTAGCATCAAAGGAGATAATCTCAGTTCTTTGCCTAAGTCACCAAGTAAGAAACAAAACACATTGAATCCTTTTGGATTAGCTGCTTCAAGAAGGATGGCCACCTCATTTTCAAAAGACTCTAGTTGCTCTGCTTCCGTTTCTTCAACCCTTTGCCTCCTATACTCTCTCCATTTATTTGCATGTTCCTCTTTAGCTTTCTCCTCTTTTTCACGTTGCCTTGTATCCCTCTCATGGGTGACATCCTCAACCTTGGGACCAGAATCATCTTTCTTTCTCCTAGTTGGGGGCACATTAAGGATATTAAATGTCTTCTCACATCAGTGAGGGGAATTGGCTCAAGGACCTTTGAAAATCTATATCTTAGCCTCCTAAGAATTACCATGTCCTTGTCCATGAGTGTGAGCCTATGAGCATGAGCAGCACAAATATAGGCATCTTGAAAAAACTCAATTAAAAAATCCTTTGTGGCTTCTTGTATACAATTAAGGGCTGTTCTTGTCCATCTAAAACTATACAAACTATATTTGTTACAAATCTCCCCGACAAGCCTTTGAAAAGACAACTTTGAAATTGCATTGTCAAGAGCCTTTATTGCCTTCCTAATCTCCCTTAGGCACCTGACATTCTGAGAAAACTTTCTCCTGGGCTTTGACTTTCTAGAGAGCTTTGGAGACTTTGAAGATTCATGAATCTTTGATGTTAAACCCCTAGGATCAATCTTCCCCTTCCTTGCTGTTACTTTAGTCCTAGCCATCTACAAAAAAAAAGGTGTTACTTCCTATCTAGTGTGTCCAGTGAAACGCGAGTTTTAGACAAGAGGCCTCAGTGTAGCATGTTTTTTTCACATTTCAGCGGACTTCTTGTCCAGTGTGTCCAATGAAACGCGAGTTTCAGATAAGGCGCCTCCTTGCAGCATGTTGTTTTTGCGTTTCATCGAATTTCTTGTCCAGTGTGTCCAGTGAAACGTGAGTTTCAGACAAGGCGTCTCCTTGCAGCATGTTGTTTTCGCGTTTCACCGGATTCTTGTCCAGTGTGTCCAGTGAAACGCGAGTTTCAAACAAGAGGCCTCCTTGTAGCATATTGTTTTCGCGTTTCACCGGACAACTCATAAATAGCAAAGTAATCAACAAAACGAAGAAAAACAAAGCTTTGATTAAAGGAATGCTATTAAAATTACCTAAAATATCCACAGAATTAAGAAAAAAGTTTGAAGGATTGCCTTAACATTGAGGAATGGTCACACTATGGAAAGAATTCATTTGTAGTGCTCATAAGCTCATAATAATAGAAAAAATTAAGGAAAAGTATCAAAAAAATGCAATGAATGGATGCCTGGGCATTGCGAAGGAGGATGCAGAAGAGGAGGATGTAGAAAACCATATCTTCTTTCACGCTTTGTTGGGAAAAATCCGTTTAGAATCAATTTTGTCAATGGATCTGGTGAAACGCGAATACGTTGTTCACAACCACAACATGACCATGAAAATGTGCTCGAAGGCCCTACTACATGACCACGAAAATATGCTCTGTGACCATAAAAATATGAAACAAATTTAGTTGTTGCTTCCCTTTATTGGGGGATTTCGATGGTACATGTATTGCTTGGCGAAGTGTTAAGTAAAACACGTGCGACGTATTCTCAAAAAAAGAGAGTGCACATGTCTTCTGAGAATTTTGATATGGTGTGTTAAGTGAGACACATGTGCACGTATCCTGAGGTATTTTGTGTGTGCAAAAATATTGGAAATTTCGTCCAAGTTTACGGTCACATTTATTTTTCAGCATTATGCAAACTTTTTCGTTGGAACTATCAACACACGTTTGACGATCAATATAAAAGCTTTTCGAAGCCATTCTCTCCGGTATTATCTTCCTTTCTCCGGAAAATTTGTTTCGACTTCCCTTTAAGGTCTTTGCTTCCTGTTTGAAGAGAAGTTCAACAATTTTTGATAGGTAACAAAATTTTGTTATTACAAGTATTTGAACAAAATGAATTTGATTAATATAGAAAGAATTTTTAATAACACTTGAAAAATTACAGATGTTATGTGCTTTGTATATTTTAAAAGGAGCATAGCATTTCCAGAAAGGATCTTATCATAATTTTCTGTGTTTTAATGGAATTAATTCATAGTTCATGTTTCTCTTCTTGTTTTGCATCTTTTGACTGGTGAAACACGAAATAATCTCCCTGGTTAGTGATATTTTGCTAACTATCGCGTTTCACCGGTCAATTAAAAAAATTTCTCATTTTTTAATTTTTTTATCTTGAAAAATGCAATTTTGGGGCCTCTCTCCCTGGTTCCATCTTGTTTTATTAGACATTATTGCCATATGCTTTGTTTTCAGGGACAAATCTTTCGTTGGTCAAGATGACAAAGAGAAAGCTATCTCTGGAAGGAATGGATGAGGAGGAGCTAATGGAGACTTCTGATGATAGGCTCTTTGATTTCTTGCACACCACTAGAAATTCTTCCAAGTTTAGCTATATCAGGGAAATTTTCAATGTTCCTTTTGATTTGGAGTTATTGGAGGATCTTGAAGATAAACTTAAGGAGTACATATGTTTTTATGATAGACATGTTCAAGGTTTGGAAGTCAATGGATTTGTTCATTATAGTGATGTCATGGGAGCCACCAGTACATCCAGGTCAACTTTGCTAGGCAGGTTCAACCTCATTGATGAGGAATTCAGAAAGAGAGAAACATGTTGACCTTTCCACAGGTATCAACAGCAATGCCTTCTGATCCACAAGGACGTTGGATTTATTGTGTATCTTCAGTACATAGAAAATTCTTCTCTAGATATAGATCAACAGGAAAAGCTAGAGGATATTGCAAGTATGGATAAGGAGGTCGAAGAGAAGGAGGAGATGTTCCAAGAAGATATTGAGAATCAACTTGTCCAAGGTTTTGATGTAGGTTTGTTCAAGAGTGACAATATCACAACGGTGGAAGAAAAGGAGATCGAGCCAAGTGCACAGGGTGATGAAGAAGGTCCTCTTGCATGTGTTCCAACATTTCCCACTTATCTTATCAACAAGAAGAGATATGTGTTGCTAAATGATATTCAACATCTTTTTTATCTTAGAGAAAATTATTGCTTAGCAATCCTTGCAGGTTGGGGCAAAAATGACATGAATTTTATAGGTTATGAACAAGAACCACTAGCAAGTCTTGGTGTTGAGGGAGAGAATTTCCAAGACAACTCTATAGCCTTACATACATGTATTAATCAGATCGTAGAATACAAAAAGAGAGGGATACTTACAGAAGAAGAGTTCTTGCAGGTCTAGAAGAAACTTCATATTGATGATGTAGGGTATGAAGAGAGATTGAAGTCTCCATCAGATGAGAAACCAAAGAGTTCAATAAATCTTTATGATGATAGTCTTCTCGAAGAAAACGAACATCTTAAGGTATGAAATATAATTCAAAGTTACCCATTGAGTTTATGTTAGACTTTATTATGCATTATAGATAAATATCTTATATCTTATACTGTTGTGGTTTATTGTGTAGATTGAGATTGAAGATCTGGACAACTTTCTTGGAAGGGCCAAGGGCTCTAGGCCAATGAAGCTTGGAAAAAATCAAAGCCTTGGCCATTATATTGGAAACTTAAACAATCAAACAATTGTAATATATCATAGTAGATTGTCAAGCTCTCCAAGTCTACCAATGATGGCTTTGAGAGCTATCTCAAAGGTAATTGGATCTCAAGTTTTCAACAGAGGTTTGGACAATATCATTTTAGTGGAGAAGGAAGAAGCCATAAGAGTTTTTGGCTTCATGCCTGGATATAGTGGATCTAGAGCTCGATATTTTGGAGTTCTTGGCTTCTATTTGCTCTCTTATGTAGGAGATAGTAAGAATTTGAAGCTTCTTCTAAGCTATCAGAAACAGGAGTTTTTGAAATACAGAGGTCTTAGTGAGTGAGATGAAACAAAATATTCCTCTAGAGGCCCTATCGAGCTACCTGAAACCAAGGACTCCTCTGAAGGCCCTGTTGAGGTGCCTCAAACTAAGGACTCCTCTGGAGGCCCTGTCGAGATGCCTGAAACTAAGGACTCTTCTGCAACACAATCATACTAGAAGATGCCAAAGATTAAGGGTTTCTTGAAACCCATCTTTTCCCAACTCTTTGTTTGGTTTGTAACCATTCTGTAAATCTTTACTTTGTACAAGAATATAAATATCTATCTTTTCTTCTTTGGGTAACAATTTGTATAGTCCTTGCTAAAGATGATGTATTGCTTGATGTGGTTATATCTTTAAGCTTGAATTTATGCCAAATTTGTCGATAGAACCATTGAAAGACCTCTAATAAAGTGTTGGCTTTGTGTCTTCCACCTCCATGTCTTGTGTGTCTGAAATATTTTGTTCTTGCTTGATAATGTGATTTTTCCATACCTTGGGTTGACCAAATAGATAGAGATCCATATTATTCAATAAAGTCTGGAGTATGGTTGTATAGAATATGCTGCATAGTCAACAAATAAAGAAAGTTATTAAAAAACATTATATGAGTTTGGCAATGAAGAAACAAACATATACAAACTTCTTACCATATAGTGAGTAAAGTGTTGATCACTCCAAGCTTCTGTCATCGCCTTTTTGAAAAGGTTCAATTGGTTTTTAAAGTCTTTGAGATCATCATCATTCCATTCAATCTTATCAAAATAAAAAAACACTTTGTCTAGTGTTTCCCAAACTTTAGCTTTTCTATTCCAAGCTTGTCCATTATCAGTGTGATCCTTAACTACATTATGTAGGGATTTCCATTGATTAAATTTAATAGCTGAGCCACCATTTCTCGAGTTTATCTTGCCAAGTCTCCCATGAAAGCCTAGAAACCTTCTAGTCTTCACTCCACCAATAGATGGTTTTTTTGGGACACAATTACCATCCTTAGACTTCTAAAGATCTGGTTCAATAACAACATTGCCACCATGCAAACCAATTTGCAGAGAGAACTTTTTCAACCTTTGTTATAGCATCTGTTCTAGTTGATAATGGCTTTAGCTTCCATGCAAATCCTATATAAAGATGAACAAGCTTTTCAATTATCCTGCAAAGTGCATAAAGTGTACAAATATGGGCATTCACTAAAGGAATGTCCAAGACTAGTTTAAACTGTGGATCCTTATTGTGCCTAGAGGAAGCTCTATTCCAATTGCTTTAGTTTAACTCTGCAGCTGATGACATGCAGTATAAGCAAGGAGATCTCGAGTTGACTCCCTTTGATACATTATACATACATTTGAGTGTCTTTAGGTCACCAGCTATGTGCTACTCAATCCTGTAGTTCCCAAATCCTTCAACAAATAGCTCTTCTCCTGCTTGTTGCCTTTGAATAACATTAGGTATTGATGTTTGATGAAAAACCCAATATAATATATCAAAATTCTCATTATCTACCTCAAATGCTCCTAGCCACCAGATGTTATATTCGGATTGAATACTAAATGATGTTGAGTGATTGCAATGACCTAACGAAAGTGCTCTATTCATCAAGGTGATAGAGATTCTCTCCAATTTTTTACATTTCAGAATCTCACTTTCATCAAGTTTAATAAAAAAATCTAGCCACTCCGTGTGCCTCTGCTACTGACAAGTCATAAAATTTGATTATTAAGCATTGTAGGGTGGGCAAGTCAAGGAAAATATTGTTAAATTCATTGAATGTAACCTCCTTTTTCTTGCCCTTGAAGCTAGCCTTGATATGAAAAGGCTCACCTAGAATCCCTATCACTTTATTATTAACTCTCTTCCTGATAGTCCTAACCACAAATGGCTTCAGAAGTATGCAATTGCATACATGTCCTTGCTTCATATTTGATTGTAAAAGCTGGAAAAGTTACATATAAGCATCTCGACTGATACCAATACTATCCAGTGTCTTTTGTACTAACTAACAATCCAAAGAATGGTCGTTTACAAATGACTCCAAGCATTGTTTCTTTGCCTTTTTAAATTTCTTCTTCTCCAAAATATCCTTTGAAACTACTGAAGGAAGAAGATGATAATAAAACTGTGCTACTTTTAAAGAATCTCTTTCACTTATATTTGGTTGTAGAAGAGATCTAAGCAAAATTAACATCACAAATCAATGCAAGTAATTTAAATAAAGCCATATTTAAGATTTTTCAAGTGAAAAAAAATATACCTTGCTACTTGGATTCTTTTACCACAGCCTCCTTCTCCTCGTTTGAGATTCTCAATATTTTTAAGAGCTCTTTGTCGATTTAGAAGGCCTAATAAAGTTTGATTTCGTTGATAAGCTTTGATACTCTTTTCCAATGAATGAAATTTTTGTTGATAATCCTCTAGCTTCTGCAACAACTCTATATTGTGTTTCATCAAAAGATGATTCTCTAGTCCAAGGATATCCTTTTTTGCAACAAGGTTAAGTGTATACCCTAAAAATCCATTGTAGCCATCACAAATAAACCTCATTAATGATGAGCTATTATAGAAAGGAGGAGTGCTATTTCTGCTAGGATCTTTGGGATATAGCTTTCCATCTAACCAAAGATCAATAAATCTTCTTTCCTTCAAACCTCAGTATATCTTTCATAGACTCTATAACCGTGATAGATTTTGTTCTCTTTCTTATTGGTTCGTACTCACTATCCAACTCAATATGAAGATGATAGAAAGGTATTTTATGAGAGCTACATAGATCATTGGATGATTGATCCATAGTTGAGTTACAAAGATCATTGGGTGATTGATCCATAGCTAAGGATATGATTAGAAGCAAGAACGAAATCAAAGAAGAGACTACTAAGGAGGAGAAAAAAAGAAGAGAGAAACGAGGGAGGGAGGCAATCGAGTATCCACCAAAATTCAAATTGAATATTAATTTTCACTTTAATGAGGAGAGGTAAGATCTTCATTATGACAACCTTGCCAACTTTATGGTGACCTAGATTTCTAGGTTTGACGTGACCACGAGAATATCACAACAATGACTTATTAACGAATTTTGATATTTTAACTTACCAAAATATAAACCTTTTAAAAAATCTATAAAATGATTTTATTTCTTAAATTGTTTTCTCTCTCTAGGATCTCTTACAGGGCATTCTCGAGACCTCAAAACTCCCCTAATGTTTTTGGCCGGACTCCACCCTCTACTAAGGGAGAAGGTCAAAGGAAAGTTTTCCACATCCTATGAAGAATCAGTCACTTATGCCAGGGAGAAAGATAGAAAATTGAAGTATCAAGCCCAGTTGAAGGGGGGAGTTGAGCCCATGCAGGTTTTACCAACCATGCCAAGGCCTAGAGAAATAGCGGAGGCCCCTCTCGAACCAAAGATGCCACATCAAGAACTCCTACAATGCATTACTAATCAACTTGAAAGCCTTTAAATATTGAATTTGGTGCAAGGAGTACGGCCCCATCCCTTCACAAATGAAGGCAATCGAGGTCCAAGGAGATAAGAAAGAGAGTACGTTTACTATAATTGTGGGGAGAGTGGCCATGGTATGTACTTTTGCACTCATCCCAGGTATTTTCCAGGAAATGGGTTCCAACCAAGAAGGAGGGGACAACAAGTGACACCACCTAGGGAGAGGCTTGTTCCACCGAATCCAGGGCCTCCACCATCGGTTCAAGTTCTCCAATATCCTTGACCACTTGTAGAGGTATTGCCCTTGCCTGTCTAGCCACCAAAGAATCGTGATGTCAGGATGGTCAGTTTGGATGAGAGTGATATCAAAGGGAAGGCCAAAGTAGTAGAGGTTGAAGTAATGCCGGTGAAGAAAGCCCGTAGAATTGAGAAAATAAAGCCTACACCACCAGAGAAAGTTGAAAATATGGAAGAGGAGGTAGAGTCTTCAAAGGCTACAAAGACATGCGGCAGTAAAAATAGGAGGGCTCGCTCACGCCGACACATTGAGCCAGATGATTTTTCCCTAAGTAAAGGTACTAGAGCTTATGATTTGCTTGCTGATGTGAGGGATCAAGGGCCAAAAATTTCATGGCCACAATTACTACATCTATCTCCAACAGTGTGATGACAATAGTTAAAGATGGTAAGCATTAGACCCATGAAGAATAGACATGTAAATACAATCTAGGCTAGAAAGATGAAAGATATTGTGCCTCTAGTGGAAGCCGAAATCAATGGGCGGAGAGTATCAAAGACATATGTGGATGGAGGTACATAGATTTGTGTCATGAGGAAAAAGTTGATGCATTGTTTGGGATTAGAGGTAAATGAAACTACTGAATTTGGGGCCAAAATGGCTAACAATGTAGTAGTAAATTGTTTGGGAGTTATAAAGAAATTCAAGGTAAAGGTCTGTGAAGTGCAAATGGAGCTTAACATGTATGTGATGCTAGTGAAGGGTTGGGAAGGGTGTTGAGAGCCTTCTTTACCTCATGAAAGCACCTTTTGCTTTCGTCACTCCATAGGAGCTCCTCAGAGTGGGACAACTGTTACAATGGAAATACTAATTGGGAGAGGAGATGAATGAACCGCCCCATATATCGCACCTTCTAAATGAAAGAGGTTAGTTGCTTCACAGAAGATGGTGATGGCACCGCCAATAGGGCCTTAACTTTGTTTGGATCCGTTTCAATGCCCCTCTCACTTATGACATGCCCTAGCAAAGTTACACTACTTTTGCCAATGCGACA
The DNA here is from genome assembly GCF_053477565.2 of Lygodium microphyllum. Lineage (NCBI taxonomy): Eukaryota > Viridiplantae > Streptophyta > Polypodiopsida > Schizaeales > Lygodiaceae > Lygodium > Lygodium microphyllum. Next base: position 59,815,379 of record NC_141162.1, read on the forward strand.
CTTCTCATGGTTTAACTGCCCCCCCATTTGCGCAAGGCATTTAAAAGCTTCATCCACCTTTCCTAGATATAGAGCCTTAGAGCCATAAATACAAAAATCATCAATAAAGACCCTGATGGACTAAACAAAATATCATTGGAAGACATAATTCATGAATCTCTAGAAGGTAGCCGGAGCATTTGTTAATCCAAATGGCATTACTTTATAAGCAAAACATCCCCAAGGCGTGATGAAGGTGGTCTTCTATTGATCCTCCTCAACTATTCATATCTAGAAATAACCTAAATACCCATCACAAATAGTGTATCTCTCATGCATGGCCACCTTGTTGAGTATTTCATCCTGAAAGGGAAGAGAAAAGTATTCTCTCTTTGTTGCAGCATTTAGCGGCTTGTATTCCACACAAGTCCGCCATTTTCAATTCTTCTTGGGTGTCACCACTACAGGTGAAACCTACTCTGAGTCCCCTATTGAATAGATGAAACCTGCTCTCTCTCTCTCTCATATTCTAATATGGTGTCTAGTACATATATTCTCTCTTGTGAAATTGTGTCTTGGTTCTTTAAATTATCTTTGAGAAAAGGAATGTCCTAGCCCATCCTCCCTTTGGATAGGTGGTACCCCTCTTTAGTTCTCTTAGTGAGGATTGAAGGTTGGATGGGTAAGAGGCAACCCATTCATCTTTTCAGCCCTCAAGAATAATATAAAAGAAAGAGAATTTAATATTTGAATGATTTAATAAAATATATAGTGGTGAAATTGAATAAAGATTTAATGAAAATAGATAGAGGTGAAACCGAATGACTTCATTTCACACTGCTGAGTAGAGCAATCAATTTGCAATACATCTAATAGACCTTATAGATATTCTTGAGGCAAAAGCACATGCATATACTTGGGAAGATAGCCCAAACACTATTAAAATATCAGAGTTGCAGCTTGAAAAAGTGTACACAAGAGGGAGAAGAGAGCTCAAAATACAAGAACAAGATTTTTCTTAGTAATTTGCTCAAAGTACAATTGGAATACTCTCTCATCTCTTGAGAGTGACCCTTAGGGCTGTTTATATAGCCTCTAGATGGCTAGGGTTAGGGTTTCCCTTACTCTCTTGTCCATTCACACTCATCTACCCTTACCTACCCTTGGATACAATGTGTTCACATGCCTATCTCTCAACATCGCCCCTCAATGCTAGAGTAGCATTGAATTATATAGCATAGAAATTTCCTCCCCCCCCCCCCCCCCCTTGAAGGAAATGCCTTTATAAATGAGGCTACAAGGGTGCTTTAAGGTAGATGACTTACCTATTTAGAAGATGATAATTTGGAGCTATGAAGACATAGTTTGCCTCCAATTCTTCTTGTGCTTCAGTGGAGTTAGGACATTTAGTGGTGATATGTCTTGTTTATTTACATTTATTACACTTCATCTTATTAGGATATTTTTTCCAGTATTTTCTTACAATATGTTCCTTTTTATCACAGAAGGAACAATTAGCGGAAACCATATGAACCAAGAGTTTATTAAGGGCTACTGAGGTAGATGCTTCATTGGAACTGAGGGCTACTGAGTTTATTAAGGGCTACTGAGGTAGATGATTCATTGGAACCCTCTATTCTTTTCTCCTTGTCTAGACAAGGCTAAATGACACCTTCAAGTGTAGGATTTGGTACATTTGTTAGAGTGGTTACAAGAGTTGAGAAGACATTCCTTAGAGCTTTTAAAACTACTACAATGGCATCTTCTTCAACAACTTGATCTTCCATTGAAGCTATTTAGGCCATTAGCCCCTTCATGTGGGAAATAAAATTTCCCAAGTCTTCTCTTTCTTGTATTACAAGATGAAGAACTAAATTTTGAGGAAGATTTTGGAGCTCTTTCCTCTTGCACCATACAAATTGCTTGAGCTCATCCCACTTCTCCTTTGCAGTTGCAAGTTGATCAATGTGGTGGATTAAGGATTCATCCAAGTGCAACATTATTATGGCTTGGGCTCTTTCATCATCTTCTACATCTATAGTGTTGGACGGGCCAATTGGCCTTGGTCCCTTTGATGAAGGGATAGTAACCACTGTCTATCATTTAACATTTTACCAATACCTTCCATGGATTGAAATCTTGGCCATCAAATCTATGGATTTGAGGTCTTACATCAACATAGGCCATGATAGAAAGGTCTTAATTTCACAAGGAAATGGTAGTGTCGATTGCCTTAGAATTTAGGCAATAAGAGTGTAATTAGACAAATAAGATTAGATGAAGAGATGAAAATGGTCTAAGTGTTTATATCTAACACATAGACTTACAATGGTCAAGAAAAATGATGATAGCTAAGAACTTAATGAATATGCTTAAGGTTCAAAAGCCTCCAAATTAATGAGATTTACCAACAAGCGATGATTGGTAGATTGATCATTAGTATTTAGAAACACTAATATCCAAACATAATGAGATTCTTGTGTTGGAGTGCGGTCGAATGTCGGCTTGAGAATCACCTTTGGGTTAAGACAGTTTTGAGCCTCCTGACCTAGAATAAACTTTAGAGAAGGTTAATTATTTATTAAAATCACTATTAGTATCAATGAAGATTATTAAAGTTGAAAGAAGAAATCTTGAAGCTCTCTCGCTATGGCTACCTTCTAGACACGCAGTTAGTGTCTCACTTCATGTGACTAGTAGAGAGAATTTTGCATAACCCTTTTAGGTGGAGATAGCGCACATGGGGGGACTACAAATGCCCCATGGTGGCTGATGGGATTGAGCCTTCTACAAGCTACGTTAGCTGAAGAGATGCTTTAGTGTTACAAACTATATTATTCTAAGAAAAATGACAATGCTACCCTTCTGCATGCGCATCTTGGTAATTTATGTTATGAGCTACCGCCCCTTGAGGTGGGAAAGAACTCCCTAGAAGAAATTGCAAGCTAAAAGTCCCTCTTTTTCCCTCACCAAGTCCTTCAAGAGAGGTGGGTATACAATTAGCTATGGAGAAAAGGAGATATGGTTGAAAAATGAACTCTCATGTGCACTTAGACTAAGATGAAGTTAGGAGAAGCTTATTGGATCAAAGGTTACTAGCTCTTATACCATATTATAATATTAGATTTGTAGCATGGAAAAATGTGCATAAGAGAGAGAAAATATCTCAAAATACAAGAAAAATATCTTGCTTAGTAAGTTTCTCAAAGTACAACTAGGGTACTCTCTCATCTCTTGAGAGTGACCCTTAGGAATATTTATGTAGCCTCTAGATGGCTAGGGTTAGGGTTTTCCCTACTCTCCAATCCATTCACACTCATCTTCTCTTATCCACCCTTGGATACAGTTGGGTACTCTCTTATCTCTTGAGAGCGACCCTTAGCGGTATTTATGTAGCCTCTAGATGGCTAGGGTTATGGTTTTTCCTACTTTCCAATCCATTCACACTCATCTACTCTTATCCATCCTTGGATACAGTGGGTTCATATGCCTATTTGTCAACAAACACAAATTGAGACTATGGCTCAATATATATATTAATACATGAATAGTCTCTACTCAACATAATCCAAAAGCTATAGATAACACCTCAAATTTTCATGCATACATCAATTTGTTGATGGAAGATAATAGGAGGCATCACCATAGATAAGATCTTTAAAGATAGCTTGATGTCGTCTCTTCCTCTATTTTTCCCTATTCAAAAATAGTCCCAACAAACTTCTCTCTCATTTTCAATACCTTCCTCTATTTTTCCCTATTCAAAAATAGTCCCAATACACTTCTACTCCTTTTCAATACATGAGCCTCTAGCCACTTACTATCTTTGGCTCTTTCCCCCATCGTTCCCTTGTGTCCTTTCTTAGTTAGCATGCCATCATCTTAACCTTCATGGCCACGTTGGATAGCACCCACCCAATTTGTCATGGTGCCCCTAATTTTATGGTAAATGGTCTTCTTGATCTCGTGCTTCATTCTCCACCACATAGCCCACGAAACAAGCCACTTAAGTGACTACTAATCGCTACTCAAAGCCACATAGTCACATTAACTCCCAAGACTCCACTTGACTAACTGATATTATCAAGACAATGAGCAAGTTAGAGTAGTCTATTGACTAAGAAGTCTATCACTTTCCATTCTATCAACAAAGTATGAACTCTTCCATAAGACAATACATATCTCACTTTCATACTCCATATCAAAAAAGTGCCACACTTGGCTCGATGATATTGAGAGACAAGTGTGATTAGAACATCAACCCCTCTCCATAAGGCAAAATCTCACCTTGGATCCTAAAATGATGCTAAATCTATTCTAATCCATAGAACCTATGTTTTTCAATACATAAACTATATAAAATTGGTTCCTAGTTGAGAAGCACCCAACTTATCAAGTCCACTTTAGAGCATGGCACAAGGCATTATGTCAAATGCTTTGTAGAGATCCACAAAGTAGTAAGAAATCCTCTATTCTCTATAATAGCTCACGTGGTTGAAAACATGGTAATCCTATAGTTATTGGTACTAGATGATCCCCACTCTAAGAGCATTCCAACTTGCTAGAAAGCCTTCATACATGGCTCAATTAAAAATGTACCAAAATAAATGAGCAAGAATCTTATATGCATGTATGTTCTCCAACTAGTTTATCATGGGTTTATGTTTGATTTGTCCATGTACTTTCCATATACACACATGAGATATTTCTTAATTTTCCAATTAGTCCTACCACATTTTGTTGGGATATATGTAAGAAGCTTCATTACTTACACCCCATAGTGTATATTAAGGATGGACCATCTAGTTAAATGGAATTGTGCACCTCGTAGTATTGGTAGTCATTATATACACATGCAGATATTAATGATGGATCATCTAGCTAGATGGATTTGTGCATCTACACTTAGCATGTTAGTAGTCATTATAATCCGCATATGGCCAATGACTAAGTACTTATTATATTTGTTTAGTTACATATACCTACAATTTCCATAGTTATAGTACTAGTTAATTACTATAGATTATGTATTGTTTAACTTAGTAATCCACTTTCCTTTATGTTGTATATTATCTATAAATTTTGTACATTGTATATTGTGAGGGAGAAGAAAGATAAACCAGAAAGAAAATATTATGGTCTTCATCTCTCTTCTTGTGTTCTTGAGTGAGCCTTTTCTTACATATATTGTATATGTTTAATGCAATATCTCAAGTAAGTCTCCTCTCACCACATAACTCGTGACATGGTATCACATAGAAAAATACCTCTATGAATTCATTTCAAATGAAGAAAAGAAACTAGAGCTAAGCAATCTTGTGACTACAGAAGAACTAAAGGTATGTAATGAATAGAATGCAAAAGACAAAAAGGTGTTATATTGATTGTGTATAACCATTTGATAATACTATACTAGGGTATATCCTAAATGCATAGATGTCACTTGCAACTTGGACCACCTTTGAAATTATGCTTTCTATAAGGGCAATCTTGTGACTACAGAAGAACTAAAGATATGTAATGAATAGAATGCAAAAGACAAAAAGGTGTTATATTGGTTGTGTATAACCATTTGGTAATACTATACTAGGGTATATCCTAAATGCATAGATGTCACTTGAACCACCTTTGAAAAGAAACTAGAGCTAAGCAATCTTGTGACTACAGAAGAACTAAAGGTATGTAATGAATATAATGCAAAAGACAAAAAGGTGTTATATTGGTTGTGTATAACCGTTTGATAATACTATACTAGGGTATATCCTAAATGCATAGATGTCACTTGCAACTTGGACCACCTTTGAAATTATGCTTTCTATAAGGGAAATCTTGTGACTACAGAAGAACTAAATATATGTAATGAATAGAATGCAAAAGACAAAAATGTGTTATATTGGTTGTGTATAACCATTTGATAATACTATACTAGGGTATATCCTAAATGCATAGATGTCACTTGGACCACCTTTGAAAAGAAACTAGACCTAAGCAATCTTGTGACTACAGAAGAACTAAAGGTATGTAATGAATAGAATGCAAAAGACAAAAAGGTGTTATATTGGTTGTCTATAACCATTTGATAATACTATACTAGGGTATATCCTAAATGCATAGATGTCACTTGCAACTTGGACCACCTTTGAAATTATGCTTTCTATAAGGGCAAGAAAGGTTGAGCTAAATAAAAAGCTAAATACCTTGAAGAAAGGAAGGATGTTTGTAAATGAGTATGTTTTGAAGGTGAGAAGCATTGCAAACTCCTTAGTAGCCAAATTGATGCAATAATAGATCATAATGATTTGGTTTCATCCACTTTGGTGGCTTTAATAATAAGAATATTTGAATTTTTAAATAAGTTTTATATATGTACAAAAGCCTTTTCTAGATTTTTAATGGGTTAATTTCTTTCATATTATTGAGAATATCAATATGTAGTGTGAATCATATGAAAGAAGTACTGAATAGATATAAGCATTCTACTCTTTTTTAAGAAGGGACCATGGCAAGTCCTCTTCAAGAGGTCTTAGTATTGGACATGTTGGTAGTAACTAGAAAACTAGGTTAAATCAATATTTTGGTCACATGAAAATTTCAAGAGGTTGTGGTGATCCTAGAGGCTTGGAAGATCTAGAGAAAGAGATGGATGGCAGAACAAATGTTCTAGAACTTTTGGATCAACTGTCATTACCATGGAATAATAGGTTATATTATAGTCCATTATTATAATAATGAGAATAATATTTGTAGTGGTAAATGGTAGGAAAGGACATTGTGCATCATCTCTTCAAGACATAATTACGATAATATAGGATAGAGGATATGTGATAATGTATGGTATGCTGACCCATGTACGTCTAATTATATGAGCAACCATGCTAAATGGATTGGAGGCATATACGATTTACATAGTCCAAGATATGTAGGTGATAATTCATGCCATCCAATTTCACATATCGAAAAAGTATATTTATACTTGCATGATAGTCAAGTAAAATCTTTAGCAGGTATACTACATGTACCATCCATCACAAATATTTTGGTATCTATTGGCCAAATGATAGAGAACGGGCTACACATTAGATTGAATGTAAAGGGGTATTTTATGGAGGGCTTCAATGACAAGTGTAAATTAATTACAAAATTAAGAGTGTGCTGTATGTTTACATATATTAAAGGTAAAGGTATAGTTGTAGACATTTAAATATGGCATAAAAATATTGGGCATACCAATGTATACATATTTAAATTGATGTAGTCCAAACAATCGGTTATCGATTTTTTGGTATTTAGAGTTACATAATTACATAAAATCTATGAAGTGTGTTACTTTATGAAGCAAGCAAGATAATATTTTTTACACAACAGAGATGTAAGTAATAATATACTTGATGTTGTGCATACAAATTTTTGGGGGCCTACAAAAAAATATACCTCTAAGTAACAACAAGTATTTTTGGGGGCCTACAAAAAATATACCTCTTAGTAACAACAAGTATTTGGTAAAATTTATTGATGATTTCTCTAAAAACTTATGGATATATTTTGTGAAGGAAAAGAATGAAGTGTGTTTGAGCACTTCAAAACTTTCAAGGTTGCTATTGAAATACAAACATGCTTGAAAGTTAAGTGCTTGAAGTCTAATGGACCTGGGGGGTCCACTAGGGTTTACCGTATAGTACCATGTCAGTGTAAGGGAGGGGGTTTATTTAAGGGAAGGAATGTACATTTTATAAGGTAAGGTGCCATAAATAGGGGGTACATAAGGGGTATTTTCATATATTTCTTGCATGTAGGTGATGTCTTCTTATTACTACTAGTGAATCCCCTGTGCTAATGGAGAGGAACATTTTTAATGAGTTTAATGGTTTTTTGAGGTCTCTTAGATAAAGTGAAAATTTTCATATAGCTATATCCCATAATAAAATGGAATTATAAAATAAAAAAATAAAAAATATTGTAAAAGTTACATGGGTATTGATGGCAAAAAAGAATATTCCCAATGATTTTAGTTTAAAGTTGCTCATAATGTTACCTATACTATGAATAGAACTCCCACAGTTGTAGTTCATGGTATGAATCTTAAAAATATTTTACACATAAGAAGCTCAATGTGTCACAATTGAAAGTAGTTGGTTGTATTGCATATGCTTATATTTTTCATGATTTGAGGAAGAAATTGGACCCAATGGTTGAATATATCTTTATTGGATACTCTACTCAATATAGAGGGTATCACTATTATAACCCTATCATTGATATGTTTAGAGTGAATAGGGATGTTATTTTTAATGAGATAATGAGTTGATATGTATCTAGTGGAGATGCATTAGATAATCTTGATAATCATGTGCATACAAAAAGTAGGTTTTGTGAGCTAAAGATATAATCTAGTAGTCAATCTTGGAGACTAAAGAGAAGCCCCACATCTTCAGGTACATCTAGTAGTACTACAAGTAATGACAAAGGGAACAAGAAAGTACCGAATAGTAATGATTCTTCTACTAGTCATTCAATACTTGATGGAGACTTTAATAGGTCAAAGATTTTGGATGATGAGCTTGGTATTCCTTTAGTCAAGACACCAAGTGTATAGAGAGCACATGGTAATGTAAAGGCTCCATTGAGTCATTCACTAGTGTGAAGGTTTAGTAGGGTGAGATACCATGTTAGAAGATTTGGTTTTGAGGGTTATGTAACTTACCATTATAGCTATATAGTGAAGATAGTTGAGGATATTGAGCTTAGTTGTATTGATGAGGAGGCTCGTGGTCATGCTTATTGGGATATTGCAATGGATAAAAAGATGGTTCCATTAAAGAGCAATAGGAATTGGGATCTAATATCGTTTCCGGATTATAGGAAATCTATTGGTTATAAGTGGATCTATAAAATAAAGTATAAAATAAAGTATAATACAATTGGATATAAGAGTAGTATAAGTCCAAGATTTTTTTGAAAGGTTGGATATGAAGGATGCCTTCTTACATGGTGATTTGCAAGAAGAGGTGTATATACAATATACACAAGTAAGTTATGAGGATTTAGAGTGTCCCACATATCTATGCAAGTTAAAGGAACTCTATGGGCTAAATCAAGCACTTATAGCATGGTCAAACAAGATAGGAGAGTATATTATCAACATTGGCCTTTAAATTTGTTTCACATGTAAGCCACAACTTTATGGCAAGAAGGACAATGCAAGTTTGATCATCATGGTCATCTACATGGATGGATTATTTACTCGATAATGATAGTGGGATTGTTGATGCCAAGGGACTTTTGAAGCAAATGTTTGAGATGAAGGATTTGGGTCACCTAAGGTACTTTCTTGGTATTGAGGTGATCAGATGTACTAATGGTATATGGCTATCCCAAACACAACATGGATTGGATATATTATCCAAGTATGATATGATAGTACATAAATCTCTTTTAATGCCTTTCAAGAAAAATGTAAAGTGATAATGTTGGAAATCAGACTCCTTTATATAGCATCTTTGATATATAAAAAGTATATTAAATTGGTGTTTAAAATATCTATCCTTTTGAATCCATGATCTAATAACATATTTATGATTAAATCCCTCGGGATAAAAAGCAACAAATGGTTTCTTCATCGAGTACAGAGGCTAGGTATAGAGGTTTCGCTAATGGCAACATGTGAGATGGTACGGTTAAAAAATTTATTGAGTGATTTGGATGTACAAGGATATGGTCTAGTTGCCATTCACTATGACAACATGAGCAATATACAATTGGCTAGGAACCCTCTCTTCTATGCAAGGAAAAAACGCATTGAGATACTATCATTTAATAAGAGAGAAGGTATTTGCAGTGAGATTGAATTGGTATATATTAGCACATAGGATTAGATAGTTGACATTTTCATGAATTCATTGGGTAGTATGGAGAGTTTTTGAAGGTTTCAAAGCTGACTTGGAGTTGTAAACATAAAGTTTGCTTAAGGGGGAGTGTTGAAATGGAAAACTCAACATGTGTAGATATTGATGATGGAATACAAAGTTAAAAGGATCTTCACATCTAAACTTAACAAATCAATGGTCATTATGATCCTCACGTAGCCATCGACTCATGATTTATTGTATTTGGTTGACTACACCGACCTAGAACTAGCATAGTTATAGTACCAGCCAATTTGTATAATTTGTTATGCATTGCTTGCCTTAGTACACCAATTTCTATTATGTTTCATCTTATCTAAACTTTGTCTACATTGTATTTTGTGAGGAAGAAGAAAGAAAACCCAATAAGAAATTCTATATTTAATACACTTGATTATACCTTGTTTGACTTAGTCGACTAATTTTCTTTATGTTTCGTCTTATCTATACTTTATCTATATTGCATTTTGTGAGAAAGAAGAAAGTAGAGCTAGTAAGAAAGTGTTTTGGCATCCACCTCTCTTCTTGTGTTCTTGAGTAAGATTCTTTTTGCATGTATTATGTGTGTTGAACGTTACGACTCTAGCAAGTACCCTACCATCTAATTCATGATAGTTACTACACTATTAATTCACATAACTTAGACAGAAACACAAAAACAATGACATCAGCTCTTTACAATCAACATTTTTACTCTAAGCAATGAAAACACAATTTATTTGACCTTCACGTCCTTACCACCCTTAACTATGTTGAGCCTACCCTATGATCGAGTAATCCACCACCACCCCTAGATCATACCTTGAGGATCTTGTGGAGTCCACAGGCTTATAGAGTACCTATTCCTTCATTGACATTGTAGTTATTATTACTAGAGCTCCATTGGTGGCCACCATGATTCTCTAGAATAAAGTCATGATTATGGAGAGATCTCTCATCAAGGGTTGGTCCTTAGTGCTATGAGGATAGCTAGTTCCTTGTGGGAAAACCTAGTAGGAGACATAGGGCTAGCTATTCCCACTCTCTATACTATGTGTGTGGAACTATCTGATCAATATCTCTTATCATAGAGCAAGTCCAAAGCAAGTGATATAATGTGTCAACTTAAATATCCTTCCTCTAAGGAAAACTATCCTTTCAAAACTAACAATTTCTTGAAGCTGCTTCATTGATCATAAGGGATGCTTGCAATTATCCAAACTCAATTCTTTCAAAGATAGTACTATATCTCTTTAGTTGGACTTGGCTATCTTTTGGAATGAGCTAGATAGTTGTTTGAGTTCTAAGTTTTGTGGTTTCTTTTCATTATTCTTAGAAGTGATTTCTAAGAAGTTATTTTCTTCTTGATTTCTAGTCAAGATTTAGGGGCACTATGAAAGGGAGGATAGAGTAAGAGAGAGAGAGAGAGAGAGAGAGAGAGAGAGAGAGACTAAGAGGAAGGGAGATTACAAGAGAGAGTAAGAGGGAGCGAGGGAGGGAGAAAGAGGGTGTAAAATCTCGACCCTCAGTAATCCCCGCATGTGAAGGGAGGTAAGTTAGAAGGTTTTTATAACCTTAGGGAAAAATAAATATAAGAAAAGGAATCATTGCGTATAACTGGTCGACAGACTCACGGTCATCGTCGTGAGCATCGCCAACCCTCTCCATCATGTTGTCGTTTCAATTGAAGATTAACCCTCGTCATCATCACTTCACCTGCAGCTTTCGTTCGTACCGACAAGCTGCATGCCTCCATCCATCTGGATTCTGCATCACTCCAAAACCAGTCGAGTATGCAATAGGAGTAGAAGAACCATTATTTACCTTCGCTAAGGCTATAAAGCCTTGGCCAAAGGCTTAGGCTAGGGGGTTTTCCCTTATCATTCACCATCAGTTGCTGCTGCTGCATTAGAGAGAGAGAGAGAGAGAGAGAGAGAGAGAGAGAGAGGAAAAGAAGAAAAAAGAGGTATAGAAGGAGATGGAGTGAGATTAAGAGATAAGGGGTAAGAGAGTGAGAGAGAGGGTAAGAGAGGAAGAGAGTAAGAGAGAGATTAAGAGAGAGGGCAAGAGAGGGAGATTGAGAGAGAGAGACATGGAGGGAGGGTAAGAAAGGGAGAGTAAGAGAGAGGAACAAATAGGGAGATTAAGAGGGAGAGCAAGAGAAGGAGAGAGATTAAGAGAGAGGATAAGAGAGTTATTAAGAAATAAGGAAGGAGAGGGAAATTAAGAGGGAGGGAAGAGATTAAGCGAGGGAGAGACATTAAGAAAGAGAGATTAAGAGAGAACGATTCAGGAAGAGGAATAGAGGGTACGAAAGAGAGGCAAGTTGAGAGAGACAAAGAGAGTGAGTAAGAGAATAAGAGGAAGGGAAAGAGAGGGAGATAAAAGGGGGAGAGAAATAGATAGAGGGAGATTAAAAGAGAGTGGGTAGGAGAGGGTAAGAGAGAAGGGAGTAAGAGAGAGAGGGATTAAGAGGGAGGGAGATAAAGAGAGTGGGTGTTACTAAATTGATTGCTTAATACGTATTCTCTATTTAGTAAATTTATGTCAATAAATTCATGACTCACTTCTCTTTAAATGTTGATGATGATCTAGCATGGCCATGAGACCATTTAGAGACTAGTATTCCTAGTGCATCACTTAATCAGGTGATTAGAGCACTATGACGAGGATATTTGGTACATGCATTACAAGTTATGAAGGGGGAAGGAAATGTTTGCCAAGTGTAAGAGTGCACACAAGAACCAAGTACTTATACATAAATGAAGATGGATTGAGTTCTAAGAAGAGGAAGTGCATTAGGATTGTGTATATGCATTTATGTTGCATCTGGGGACGCCTGGGAACATTTACTTGTGTGTAATGAGCATTGCATTCATTTGGGGTCATCCTTTCCCTTACAAGTCAAGGTTCAAGGTCTTATCTCTCTTAATGAATTAAGGAGAGAAGTAATTCTTTCACTAAGAAAGACAAGAGAGATAATTCTCTCACAAATTAGTAATTTTGACACTTATAATTTGTGTGCGAAAGATGCCCTTTCAAAGGGTCCATGATAGTAGGTAGTAATTGAAGACACCACTTTTTGAATTGGCCCAAGGGCTAGTGGAATTGTACACTCAATTTTAAAATAAATAAGTCTCAAGTTTTGAATTGGAGGAGAGAAATGTTTATTGAGATTAAGATCTCTTAGGGGCTCAATTTTGAAATGAAGTACAAAGATAATTGTATGAGCTAGCCTCCTAAAGACTCAAATTTGAGATTAAACCTAATGAGATGGAGCTAGAATCTTAGGATCTTGTGCTCCTTAGGATAGATTAATCATGAGGAAAGGGGATTTAGTAACCTCTTAAATGCTAAATTGTACTCTTGTAGCTTGCATACCACATCACAAACTTGAGAGTAATTAGAGGCAAAATCTCAAAATTGAGCTTTAAAGATTAGAGGGCCAACTTTAACATCGATTTAAAGATGGAGTAGAAGGCAATTTTGAAATTGAGTATAAGAATTCTTGGAGGCTTAATATTTTTGAAATTGAGTGTGATGAGAGAGAGGCTAAAAGCCTATTAGAAGCTCCATTTCAAAATTAACCTAGAGAATATCAAAGTTACCGCAGTCTTCAAGATGCCCAGTTTTTGAAATTGAGCCTAAGTAAGGAGAAATGGAAGGCTGAATTTGAAGCTGAGCATTTTGGGACATCTTAGTAGATTAGTGCTTATATCCTATTCCAAAAATACGTTTCATGCACATTAATACTTCTGCACACATTGTTGAATCCAACAAATACTCAATGTCTAAATTAAATAAGTAGTTCCATCCAAACTTATGATAGGCCAACTATGGTTATTTTAGGAGATAATCATGTTTACATTAATTTCTAGTAATTGGCAACATTACCTTCCCACTAAGACCCCACTTCTTAAGACTTGTGATTTCCTAAAAGGCTTAACCCATATGTGCATATCTAAGAGTGGGTTTTAACCACCGAGAAATGTTGGATAAATGCAAAATGATGCAATTTTTAAGTGGACTTTAACGCTCGACAGAAGTAGAAAATGTGAATCTGACAATTTTAAGTTGTTGTGGAAGATGGAAATTCAAATTTCTTCAAAAGACCAACCTTCGCAGTGGAAGTGGATTTTTCCTAATTTTTTTGAGTGCTGAATTGAAGTAGGACAAGTTTCGAATCGTTTGAAACTTCAAGACAGATGCATAGAATTTTTTAAATCATGAATCAAGTGTCGGATGTTGGAGAAATTGGAGTTGGGCACCTAGAAGGTCAAACGATGACCAAATTTGAAGTTGTTTGGGTCTTCAGTTTGGGGGGGGGACCAAAGTTAAAAAAAAAAAAACTCAAATGGGGGGCATTTCAAAACTGGCGATTGCAAAAAAAAAAACTATGCCCCATCTCATGGTGATGTTTTGGGAGAAGGGGGGATTGGAGGCAAAGAAGGAAGCATCAATCTGATCATTCCCATTAATTTCCCAAAAGTTTCACTCTGATTTGCCACCCTCCACGCGAAGAATGGCTGCCCGATTGAAGAGATGAGAATCTAGTATTTCTTTATCCTCTCTCTCTCTCTCTCTTTCTCTCTCCTCTAAGAGTCAATTCATGCAGGTGGAAGGAGAAGAACAAGATGAAGGATGCTTGTCCAACATGTACCAGATTATTGCAAGATGCTGAGAATTGTTGTTCCTTGTTGTGTAGAGATTGATGGTGGGTGCAATGGCCATCAATGCATTTAGTTTCCATGACCCAAAACATAGAATTTAATAGTATCTCTATTTTATAAAGAAAATTTGCTAGATTTTAACCATTTATGATCCAAATAAAGTGTGTATGGGATGAAAATTTGTATAAACCTTGTTTGACATGTCTTTGAGGGCTCCAAGTGACAACATGCACAACCCATAATTTATGTGATCATTATTAATTATTAAAGGCCTGAAATGCAGTTTTTAAGCGAAAAATAGGGGTTTTTGTTGTTTTGGGTGGGGGAATCATGTTCTTATGAAATGAAACGGAAGATAATTTCTAATCAAGTTGGATCCGATAATTAAAAAATTATAGTGATTTATTAATAAATAAATATCAAAAAATAAAGAAAAATGAAAAAATTTAGGAATATGCATTCCAAAATTATGAAAAATTTACACATGTATCCATGGTTGTATGGTAGGCATGAAGCATGAGGTTGAGCCTCAATTTAGCCCAACACTTAATGGTAGGGAGAAGGGGGTTCATGAGTGTTGAATATAGGCTAAAATCTAGTTTTTATGATGCACTCTGCATTTATGATACATTTATTTTGAAAGTTAAAGGGTTCGGTAGCTCGAGTGTACTCGAAGTTATTCCCTATGCAATGCCATAAATACACTGCTAGTATGAAACCATGAAAAGAATTGGGTTTGCACATCCACATTGCTGATTTGATTAAATAAAATGGTTGTGCAGAGGAGAGATCATCCACTTTTGCATTGCATTCATTACATATGGTATTAGAGATATATATCCTGGATGCATAGCACATGTTTTATGGATGTTGACCTACGTTGAGAGGGTGAGGAGTCCCAAGCTATCGGGTTAGTGGTTCATTTTCTTTGGGGACCTTATTCAGTGAGGATTATACTTTATCTCTTAGAATGATCCATGATAAGAGAGGACTATGTATTGCATGTGTTATAATTTTCAATGATGCATCTCAAGACCAATCCTCGAGGTGTAGAAGAGCTGAAGTGAGCCGTGGTAGTCAACCGAGGGGTGCTCCTTATTTATGTGATGTAAGGTGCTAGCTACCATTCTGTTTGGGTACTCCCTGTGAGGAGTCAGGAAGAGATCCATTGGATTATACATGATTCAAATGCTTGTTTAAGTTAGATCAATGTGAGTAGCCTTCTGATGCTCCTGGCCATGAGGCAGTGGGGTGTTTTGTTGAGCATAGAGGCTCGCCTAAGCCTTATAGCTAGCGTCATGCCCATTTTAGGTCGCGACAAGTGGCGTGTTTGCTGAGATCCACTAATAAGTGGGAGTATCCAAATCTTGGTCGATAGTAGGGAGGAGTTTATTAGTGTATTCCAAAAGGCAAAGAAATAGATTCAAAAGACCGTAAAGCCAAGCTTCAAAAGCAAGATAGAGTTGAAAGGGCTAGATGGCTAGTCAAAATTATTAGGAGATATTCTCCTCAACAGAATAGTCTCATATCCCTACAAGAGAGGGGTCTTGGAAACCCTAGTTTTACAAACAATTTGTTAAGAGGAGAAGGAAGCCCTAGCACTCTCCCTCTCCCAATCAATCAGTCTACTTTGAGTGGGGTAATAGTTCCAATAGTTTAGGGACCTTTAGTAAGTCCAGTTGTCATGGTGCAATCCATTGCAATTCTAACAAGGACGTCAAACTTGCTAGCCTTAGGATTCCCTCTATCCATTTTTAATGGGTTAGCAGATGAGCATAGAGAACTTGATATTAATGACTTCAAAAAGTAAATGTTCACTATCAAATCCAAGATGAAGGATACCTGATGATGTTCTTCAATATGACTTTGAAAGGACGAGTTGTAGTATGGTACCACAACCTAGAAGCTAGAACCATAACTATGATTCATCTATTTTTTGCAACCTTTCAAAGAGAGTTTTCCCCTTGAAGAGGAGGTCAGTATTGGCTACATGTTCTCAATGTAACACATCAAGAATCTCACAAGAATGTTTGAGGCTATGCCAGGAAATGAAATCAAGTATTTTGTAGATTATAGACTTATATTCCCATTTCAACTACTACTCAATTATAATACTTTTTGCATAGGCTAGACTTCAATATCCAAGTGCAATTGAGAAATGTGGCTTTTGTCGATATTCATACGGCTATTACATGAGCAGGGGAGATAGAATCGTGATTGCAAGGGGCATGTGCCTTTGAGGTAAACTTAAATTTGAGTTTAGGGCTTAAATATTATAACAGAACAATATAGACAAATAGACATAGATGTTAATTTCATGAAGAAGCAATATGGATTGTTATTAGGCCGTGGCTAGCTCAGCTGGTATTGTGACCAATCTTGAAAAGATAAAGATCATTGTTGCTATGAGTTTGCCACGTGAGTAAAGAAGTACATAGTTTTTTGCAATGTCAATGGGGTATTATTGAAGATTAATCAATGCAATAGCAAAGAGGATGTTGCCATGAACAAATCTACTATCCTTTAATTGTTGGTTTGTTTGGAGTGACCCATGTCAAATATCCTTTGAGAATGTAAAGTAAGAATTAGTAAGAGCCCCAATCCTGAAAGCATCCAAATGTCTTGTGGATTTCGAGGGGCCAAAAGAAATTTTTGGCTAAAGGTAGTGACCTTGAGGGTCTATTCAAAGTTGATAAAACTTCCATTCTATCTTGGTATGCTACAATAACACATTAGCTATCTATAGGAGAGATTGGAGTCACTTTATCAAAGCCCAAGAAGAGAAAAATTAAACATCTGGCTTTGAAGTTTGCCTTGATTATAGGAACATTATATCGACAAGGATTTGATGATGTTTAGCACCAATGTGTTATGCCTAAAGAGCTTTCGTTTATCTTGGAAGAGTGTCATGACTCCACTTGTGGAGGACACTTTACTGGATGGTTGATTACATAGAAAGCATTAAGAGTCGGATATTGGTGGCCGTCCATTTTCCAAGATACATTTGCATATGTCAAGAGATGTGATGTATGTCAAAGACATGGTAATAGGGAGAATAGGAAGTGCCCATTGACTCCTATTATGGCTATACTACCATTCAAGAAGTGGGGCATCGATTTTTGTGGGTCCTATTACCCGTCATCCTTAACACAAAAGAGGTATATTATAGTGGCAACTAACTATTTTACAAACTGGTCAGAAGCATGAGCGGCGAGGAAATATGATGCCAAGGAGATTGCTAGCTTTCTGCTTTAGCAGATTATTTGCCAATTTGGTTTGCCCGCCAAAGGAGTTAATGTCAGACCGTGGGACCCATTTTTTGAATAAGGTGATTAAGAGCCTGACTAAAGCATGTAAAATTAAACACAATAACCAGGGGTGCATGCAAAAAAGGAAGTGTAGGACTTGTCATCCGAGACCCCCGACGATGCATTGTCATGAAGTTAGCTGCTTATCTTGGGGCGAATTTTACCAATAATATGGCAGAATACAAAGCCCTGATTATGGGTTTGAATATTGCAAAGAAGGGTGGTATCTGCCAATTGTTGGTGAAAGGGGACTCTCAGTTGGTTTTAAATCAACTCAATGGGACATACATGGTACGAAACCCCACCCTTTGTATGTACCATCATACTGTCATAGCCCTACTAAACGAATTCGATAGAGTGTCTTTTCAGCTGATTCCATGGAATTGGAATCAGTTTGCCGATTCCTTGGCTAATCTTGCGTATGAAGAAGACCTCTTCTTTAATTGTGGCCCTTGTCCCGATATATCTATTGATGCTGAGGCAGGACCTGGTTGTTTGTGGGGTATGCTTTCTGAACATGCCCTCTTTGGCAGACGATGGTTGATTTGGGTGATGCAGAGGATAAGCGAGACTCATCTGCCTTTATTATCTTGGACCCATAGACTGATTAGACGACATGTGATGCGAACACCTCTTGCAATATACGCAGGAGGGATAGGTCATAATCTAATGCACCTAGTTTAGGGCTACGAGCCGTTGTTCCCCTGGGAATGGTATGCTTTGATGTCTATCATAGTTGTTTCCAGGAGGATGTTATGAGTAGTATTGTTTCATTTCATTAGGCCAAGAGGGCCGATTCAGTTTTGCAGTGAAATGTTTCATTTCATTAGGCCAAGAGGGCCATTTCCCTGTCTAGTGCGGGTGCGTTTAATGGGGGTTTTTGTTTTAAGTGTTGTGCTGGACAGGTTTCGTGGTTCGTGGAATTTGGTGGAGCCTGGAGGAGCCTTTGCTGCGATGGAATCTTCTTGTGGCCAATCCATGATACCTCTCCTTTACGAGTACCTTTCTTTCCTGTTATATGTGTATTTGTACTTGTCGAGGGGATACATTTTTGTTGGGGACCGGCAACCAAGGTATGAAGTCCCAGGTTTAGGCTTAGTATGTTTGAGGGAGGTCGGAATAGTCATTGCCTCCTGTAAAGACATTGTCAGGCATCGAAAGACCTGTTTTAGAAGGACGTCCTAGTGGCCCTGTTCTGCTAGCCTGCTAGGCAGCCGTTCTAGGAGTTCTTGTTAGTAGTGAGGCAGTTAGAGAAGCCTGCCAGAAGATAATAATGATGATGCCCAGAAACTTTGTACATCCTAAAAGATGAATATAAATACACAGGTGTGTAAAAAGGGGTTCTAACCCCTATCCCAAGAAAAGAAAAGAAATGAACATATATAAGCAGTTGATCATTGCCTTGCGAAGGCCTGGTAGGTTCCTGGGGACGAATCAGACCCGGGGCCGATACCTTGTCTTCCTAGGGGTGGCTTCTTGCTGAAAAAAAAAAAGACAAAACAAGGAAGGTTGGAGCGAAAATAAAAGTGAGCATTAGAAAAGGATTAAGTGTCGCCTTGCGAGGGCTTGGTAGGTTCTTGGGTGCCGAGGCAGGTCCTGAGGCCGATGCCCTGTTCTCCTTGGGTCACTATGCTCAGCTCCCTCCTTTTTACATGCCCAAGTATGTTAATAAAATAACAACCCTAAAAGACAAAATTTACTGAAAGAAAATACTCTTTGATCAGGCTATAAGAGTCCTCGCCTTGTCGGAGCTCCTAGTTGTGTTGTCTTTAGTTGGTAAGTAGTTCAGACTACCACTTAGGGCAACCTCTTTGGTAGGTTTTTTTTCGTTTGGCTGTGTTGGAGCAGCTGGTTAGTGACTCACTTCGCATCTTTTATTAGATGATGCTAGGCCTACTCCTTGTGGATGTCATGCCTTGGTTCTGTCCAGGGGTAGGGGAAGCATTGTGCTGAGTTTTATTATAGAATTGTTTTGTATCAGTTTGATGCTTCTTTGGTTGTTTATGTGTAGATATGTTCGTGGATTCGATGGGTTGAGTCACCCTATCCCGTGGTCGCCAATGAGAGCGGAATTTAGGTGACGGAAAGTGCTTAAAAATAGCTAAAAATTATGAATATCAAGGGAAAAATATTCACTGTCAAAGGCGGCGGCTCGATCTAGGACGATTTTAAGCGTCAAAGTGCTTTAAAGGTGCCCGAGCGACACTTGTTGATTTTTCATAATTTTTCAGATAGTTGTGCAGGTTGACACAAGCTACTAGCCAATGCAGGATGCTAAGC
Source organism: Lygodium microphyllum (assembly GCF_053477565.2). NCBI lineage: Eukaryota > Viridiplantae > Streptophyta > Polypodiopsida > Schizaeales > Lygodiaceae > Lygodium > Lygodium microphyllum. The sequence continues at coordinate 59,835,497 of NC_141162.1, forward strand.
TGGACGCCCAGGATTTTTCAGAGCTCGATTCCGAGTCCAGATGAGGAAATGGCCAAGAAACCGGTCAAGATGCGAAGGGATGGACAAAATTTGGCCAAAGTGGGCAAGTGACCTTTGGGAGCCCAAACTTTAAATGTCACATGAAAGTTTCATGCAATTGAGAGAGATGAAATCGTGGAGAGAGGGTGCCATCAACAGGCGCCGAAAAATGCGCCATGTTGATGGAGATGCTCCCTCCTGCCTGCAAACAACCATGCCAACTGATCACTGCCCCTCATTCCCTCCTGGATGCTAATCATTTCGCCGCCCTTCGCTCGTGCAATGATGCTCTCTTTGAAGATCTCTGATTTCAGTCTTTCTCTCTCCTCCCTCTCTCTCCTCTAAAGGCAAGTTCATGTGGGAAGAAGAAGGAAGAAGAAAGAATGATGGAGGCTTGTCCGGCATGGATCGGATTGCTCCACGGGCTGGAAATGGTGATTTGTGATTGTGCTGGACACGAAGTGCTGCTGATTTTCAGATTTGCAGCCATGGACATGAAACTTGAAACACGCAAATAAGAGGTAATTCAATTTTTCAAAGGAAATTTGAGATTTTATGGCTTTTGATTGATAAAATGTTGTTCATGTGGGCTAAAAATTGTTTATGTTGCTGTTTTCCATGAGTACTTGCTGGTCATAATCAGAAAATCAAAAAACTATGCATCTTGTGGTTCAAAATAATACACTAAAACACGTAAAATATGGAAAATCAAGGGAAAATGATGTTTTTGGGCATAAAAATGGGAAAGTGAATAGGAACACCAACTAAACTTTCATTTTTGCTGCAAGAAGGAACTAAGAGCCACAGCCCATAATTTATTCTGAATTTTCAGTAATAAAGTAATGCAAAAAATAAAAGAAAATACAAGGAAAATAGAGAAAAATCACTAAAAATAGGGGAAAATGCATTTTGGGTGCGAAAAATTAATGAAAATTAAGAGCAATGTTTGTGAATGTTTATGGGGACTGAAGCATGAGGATTTGCCTCAGTTCAACTCCACCTTCTTGTTCTAGTGTGTTTTTCCCGCTTTCTACACATAAAATGATGGCAAAATGCCCTATAAATCTATACAACAATGCAACATTTGATCGATGGGAGGGTAGAGTGGTTAAAGTGTGTCTAAATGTGGAGTAAAATGATGAAAGGATTGCTGTTTTGGTTTGCATGCCATATAGGTCGGTGAATAATTATAAAATAAGGGCCTAGTAGTACGAGGGTTTCCTCGGTGCTAGGTTTGTGCAACGCCACATAAGAACGGTAGTTGGAAGTCATTAAAAGGATGTTTTCCACATGTGCACAATATTGTTTTCATAACTGTTTGAGCACTTAGCATCCACACTATGCGTAAATCGTGGAAATATTTAAAGGTATCAGAAATCCTGGATGCACAACAATTGTTTTCATTAGGACATTGACCCACGTTGAGTGAGAGACAGGGCACCCTAAGCCATAGGCTAGTCGTGGGGTCTAGGAAAAAGAGAAGTAAGGACAATGGTACATTCCTCTATATGATTATATGGTACCTTGAATGGACTTTTGTGCGAAATGTTTATATGTTGAGCGACGCATCGAGGGTCCAATCCCCAAGGTGTAGGAGGGTCGCAGAGGATGGACGGCATTAAGCCGTAGGAGGAACCCCATGTGTATGTGATTCGAGCCTTTTGGCTATGTGAAAGGGACTCCCTCTGAGGAGTAATATTGGGTTAGGATCAGTTGGACTACAACGTATTACAAACGCAATGTTTAGGAAGGCAGAGATTTTGATAGACGCTCCTGGCCGCGAGGCCGAGGGGTTGTCTTGTGCGTAGTGACGAGGCCCGGCTAGTGCATGAGCCAGTGCCGGCCCGTTTTTAGGTTCATCAAGGGTGTTGAGAAATAGACAAATGATGTATGCTCCAAGAGGAGCTGTCATGAATCCCATATGCACAGTGAGGAGAGTGGAACAACTCAAAGCCTATAAAGCATTGTACTTGACTATGAAATGAACACAATATCATGATGCTTGGTACTTTCAGTTAAGTGTCTTGTCATTGTCAATTCTACACAAGATTGTGTTTATGAGTCCAAGCTAATCTATCTTGGAACCTAATTCACTTGTGTAATAGTTTGTCTCTACTTGTCCATGTCATTATGAACTTGGTTTACATCTTTGATCCACCATAGCTTGTGTCATGTCCTAGATCCACATCATTTAACATTAGATAAGGACCAAAAGCTCTTATATAAAACCGTTATGGACTTTCCTTTTAAAGGGAAAGGTATGGAAGACCCTCTAAGAGGGAATCAAAATGGCATGTTGAAACTTATAGGACTCCCTAGACCACTCAGTGAGTTGGCAGAAAGGGATGTCAATGAGGATATTAACCCCCCTACACCGGAAAGGGCAAGGATGGAAGAGGTTAAAGATCCTAAGAGGCTGGACCCAGATCATGATGAATATGAAGATTTTAATAACCCGATGTTGATCCCAAAATGGAGGACTAAATGTCCTCCTCTTTATAGGGATCTCCCAGTGTTTTATGGGTTGCCAAATGAGGATCCGATGATTCATTTAAGAGAATATGACCTAACTTGCATTGCAAGTGGGTTCGACGATATACATCGGATGCTTGTATTCCCAAGTACCCTAAAGGGAGAGGCAAGGAAATGGTACTGGATCCTCCCAAGAGGATCGATCAGATCATTTGAGGAGTCTTGTGATAGATTTCTAGATGAGTATGAAAAACAGCTCCCTATGATTCAGGTCTTAGGGCAGCTTATGCAGTTTAGACAGGAGTCTTATCCTTCTGTTCAAGAGTATGCTAGAGCCTTTGATAGTATTCTTAGGCTTTGGCCAAGAAGAGCTAGTGCTCTACCAGATGATGTGCGATGTGAGCTCTTTCTGAATGGTTTAGAGATTAATATGCAAATCCAAGTGGGACTACGGAATCCTAAGTCGTTAAGGGAAGCAAAAATGCATGCCATCGATTATGAGGGTCATATTCAGAGATGTTGGGAAAACTTTTGGAGTTTTGGGGGTCTGAAGTATGAGGTTTAGCCTCAATTCAGCCCTACCTTTTTGTTTTAGTGAGTTTTATGGCTTTTATGCAATAAAAATGTGGAAAATGAATCCTAAACCTATGCAATATGCACAACCTAAACGGGTGAGGGGGTTGGAGTGTATGAAAAGTGTGTAAATGTTGAATGAAATGATAGAAAGTTTGATGGTTTTTTTAATGCATACCATATAGATTGGACGATGTTTAAAGATTAAGGACCTAGTAGCACGAGGGTTTCTCGATGCTAGGTTCATGCAACGCTGCATACGAGCAATAGTGAAATCCATTGAAGGAATGCTTTTGCACTAAGCACCAATGCTGATTTTCTTAATTGTTTGAGCACGTGTACATTCACAATTTGCATAAATCATAAAGAAATGATAAAAAGTATCAGACAATACCTCATGGATGCATAGCAATTGCTTTTTAGATGAATATGACCAACGTTGAGTGAGTAAGGTTGTCCAGGCTGTAGGCTAGGCGTTGGGTCTAAAGGGAAAGTAAAGTGAGGAAGCATGGTATATCTCCTGGAAATACGCGAATCATAAAAGAGAAAAGTTTGTGTGCGTATGTTATATATATTTAGCGATGCATCGAGGGGCCAATCCCCAAGGTGTAGGAGAGTCACAGTGAGATAGCGGCATTCAACCGTTGGAGGACCTCCTATATTTGTACTTTGTGCTATTTGGCAATGTGTTGGGACTCCCTCTGAGGAGTGTTGATTGGGTTAGAGTTGGACTACAAGACATGATACAAACACAAGATTTTTAGGAAGATAATGTATGTGTCATCCATGCTCCTGGCCACGAGACCGTGGGGTTGTTGAGTGCATGATAGAGGTCCGGCTAGTGCATGAGCCAGTGCCGGCCCGTTTTAGGTCCCATCACAGTCCAAATCATATCATGGTTAGCTTTAGTATTAGGTAAACCAGTAATAAAATCCATAGAAATTTGTTCCCATGGTCTTGATGGAATAGATAAAGGCATAAGTAATCCATATTGTTTACCATGATGTCTCTTAACTCTTTGACAAATCAAACATTCAGAAACAAAGTTAGATACATCAGTGTCCATATGTGGCCAATAAAAATCTTCAGTTAATGTACGTAAAGTAGATATGATACCTCTATAACCTTGATATGGAGGACAATGAATCTCATTTAAAACAAAAGATCTGAATGGAACTGTAACATATAATCTCTTTTCAGAAAACATGAATCCATCATTATAAGACAGTGAATCAATAGGAATCCACTTATTTTCAACTAATTTATTACAATCATCATGAAAAGTAATGTCCTGATGATAAGTAACTTTCATAGGAGTTAGAGAATCAAATGATATAACAGAAATATTATGAATGGTGGGTCTTCTACTTAATGCATCGGTCACTACATTTTCTTTACCTGGTTGATATTGGATAATCGGATGAAAACTCTGAATAAAGGCTGCCCATTTGATATGTTGGTCAGATATTTGGGGTTGACTAAGTAAATGTCTAATACTTTGTTGATCAGTCTTAATCATAAACTCAGAACCCATTAAGTAATGTTTCCATTGTCTTAAAGCTTGTACTACAGCCAATAATTCTTTATTCATATGTGGAATATTTAAGTTCGGAGGGTTTCAGTTTACAACTAGAATAGGCTATGGGATGATTATCTTGCATAAGTACGGCTCCTATTCCAGATCCGCTAGCATCAGTAACTACTAAAAATAATGGTCTATTAAAATCAGGCAGTTGTAATACAGGAGCATGGGTTAATGCATGTTTCAATAAGTCAAAAGATTTCTGTTGATTATCAGACCAATGATAAACAATACCTTTCTTTAAAAGTTTAGTCAAAGGCAAAGCAAGTAATGAAAAATTTCGCACAAACTTCCTATAAAAACTAGCAAGACCTAGGAAAGATCGTAACTCATACACATTTTTAGGTATAGGCCAGTTCAATATTGCTTCTATTTTCTTAGGGTCAACCTTAATACCATATGATGATACAATATGACCTAAATATTCAATTTCTGTTTTAAAGAACTCACTCTTTTTCGGATTAGCATATAGTTGATTATCTTTCAATAACTTGAAAACCAAGGACAAATGTTCATAATGTTCTTTCTCATTTTGACTAAACACCAAAATATCATCAAAGAATACAATAACACAATGCTGATATTTCAAAAATATACGATTCATCATTCTACTAAATGTAGCAGGTGCATTAGTCAATCCGAAAGGCATCACTAAAAATTCATAATGACCAAATTGTGTTCTAAATGCAGTCTTGAATATGTCAGACTTATCTAATCTCACCTGATGATAACCAGATTTAAGGTCTATTTTACTAAATATGGCAGAACCTTGCAATTTATCCATAAGGTCATCGACTCTAGGAATTGGATATCTATTCTTGACTGTGATCTTATTTAAAGCACGATAGTCAATGCACATACGATAAGTATTATTCTTCTTCTTTACTAACAAAACAGGTGCACCAAATGGAGAACTACTAGGTCTAATCAATCCTCGATTTAGTAATTCCTCAACTTGATTTTGAATTTCTTTTTGCTCTATTTGGCTATGCCTATATGGTGCTTTACAAGGTGGTTGTGTACCAGGAATCAAATCTATTTTGTGGTCTTCTGGATGTGAAGGAGGTAAACCAGGTGGTAGATCTTCTGCAAAACAGTCTTTAAAGTGTGCAAGAAATTCTTTATGTCTAGGGTGGATATGGTTTTCTTTAGCTTGCAGTTCATTCAACCAAATTAGATAAGATTTACTACTTTTGCGTAATGCATGTTTAGCTTGAGTATGAGAAAGCAGTGGAAAAACATTAGATGCATGCATACCATACAATGTAATATGTTTTCCTTGAAAATGAATATTAATTGAATGTGTGGAATAATCTATATTAGGGTTATGCTGATGACGCCAAGGCATACCTAAAATAATATCACTGGACTGTAATGGTACAACTAGAAAATTCCTTCTTTCAATATATTCACCAATTTGAATTTCTAAGTCATGCACCTCTTGTGTTCCATTATACCTTGTGCCTAAAAATGCTACTTTAATTATGCGATAATGCGTAGGAACAGTTTCTAATCTCAATTCTTTCACTAACTTTGCAGAAATAAAATCATGAGTACTACCATCATCATGCAAAATAATCTTTTCTTTTCCATGCACTAGACATTTCATTGTCAATAAAGAATGTGGAGTTGGCATACCTAGTAAAGTATCCGAAGGAGTAGTAATGTCATCTTCATCTTCCGTGAAATCAGACATTTCTTCATGTTCGTCATCTTCCATTGCTCCAAGGTAGTTGATATGGACAAGTGGCTTCTTTGATTGGCAATTGGCTGCTAGATGTCTAGGTTGGTGGCATTTGTAACATACTATAGGTTTGGCTTTAGATACATTGTTTGCAATGGCAGGAAGTCTAGGGATATTAGGATTTGGCTGTAGAATTGGCTTGGGATTTTGATTGGTATTGGATGGTAAAGCAGGTGGTTTTGCCCAAGTCTTACGGAAAGATGATGAAGGAAATTGACCTTGATTAAATCTTCTAAAATTTGAATTGAATTGCTTAGATCCATAGTTACCATTGGTTTGAAATTGTTATGGACGCTTTTCTCTTCCTCGAAGCTTGTCTTCAGTGTCATGAGCTAAAGAAATTGTGTCTTCAAGAGTTGCAGGCTTGAACATATTAACTTCAGCGTAGTAATGCCCAAGTAATCCAGACATATACTTGCGCTTGTGTGTCGCTTGAGGTACGTCTTCAAGCATGCGTAACTGGAGTAATGCATTCCAAAAGCGCTCGGTGTACTAAGGAATAGGCTCACGATCTCTTTGCTGAAGAAGGTCCCATTGCTTTATGGCTTTTTCATGGAATTGTGGAGGAAGGAAATTCTACATAAACTTCTTCTTGAAATTCTCCCAAGTAGTGGGACAATCTATACTCTTACGAACTACGGTCTACCAAAGAGATGCTCTATCCACTAAATGATTAGTGACACACTTGATTTTATCTTTTTCTGCGTATGTTTCCTCATGAAAGTAATCATCAAATTGACTGATGAATGCAAGAACAGTTTTTCCATCTCGAGTGCCATTGAAAGTACGAAATTTGAAATTTCTTTTACTTATCTTTGTTTCTTTGCGGATGGATTGAGCTTCGAGAGTTGCGTCGATGGTACGTCGAATAAGATCTTCAGATTGTGGTTCCTCTTTGTCGGTAGTTGATCTTTGTAAATTAGCCAATTGAGCTTGCAATGCTTGCCTAGCTCGTCGTTCTTCATCCAACTGCATCATAATTAAATCCAGCTTTTGCTCCATCGTAGGTTCAGGAAGATCATCTTCAGCCATTAAATCATCCATATGTGGTTCCGTCATCCTGCAAAACTTCAAAAGACCTCACACTCTCAAAATCCAATTAGCGGGATGAGCGTAGCTCAAGATCGGGTATACAAGGCTTATATATTTTTGTGTGTGGCTTTCACAATCTTTGTCTTTGGCTATTGTGGGATTTGCAATCTTTGAAAAATCTACGTTTTGACCTTGTGCATGTGCTGAAATTGGTTCAGGAAGTCTGCGTATGCAAACAGGACCTTCCAGTGAACAACTTTGCAGTTCGGAGTTTCTGCGCAAGAACAGTCCTTCTAGGAGTTTTGAGCACAAGTCAGTTCTGACTTCAGGTGACTTGTCTGACTTGTAGAGTTGCAGACTTATGTGACTTGCAGAGTACCAGAACTTGCAGAACTTGAGTGACTTGATAGATTTATGTGACTGTGGACCAACAGAACTTGCAAGATAAGTAACTTTGAACTTGAGTAGTTGAGAAGCCTTAGAAGACTTAGAGTATTAAGAAGCTTTATGCTTCTTGATCAGTCGACGATTTTGAGGACATGAATATGTCCTCGGCGGAAATTTTGGCGCCCTGAAGATCTTGACGTCCCCGCGAATCAACGATTTGAAGCTTCAAATTAGACTAAGCTTTAAAACTTTAGAACTTAAGCTTTTAAGCTTGACAATAGATATGGCTTAAGCTTCTATTAGAATCAACCCCCTACATCTTGCTAGGCGGTGCACTGTACAAGAAAGGCAAAGATGAAGTGATGCAGAGATGTGTTGCAGGAGATGAAATCGGCATAGTATTGAGAACATGCCATGATGAACCATGTGGTGGACACTTCGCAGGAGAAGCGATAGCCAGGAAGGCTCTATTAGCAGGATACTGGTGGCCGACCCTCCACAAGGATGCATATGATTATTGCAAGAGATGTGATGCTTGTCAGGAAATGGGGAAACCCACCAAAACAAGTGCCATGCCACTGCAACCCATTCTTCCTCTAAAGCCGTTTGAGAAGTGGAGTTTTGTGGGTCTGATGCCAGGAGGCATATTCCACGGTGGATTCCGTGAGGTTTTACGGTGGATTCCGTAAACTTAGATGACCGGGGCTCATACGCAAAGAGGATTCTTTGTGCGAGAAGTTGATGGGGACGCCTGTCCTTTTCGGGCGTTTCATTAATTTAGTGTGTACATGGGTGATTCCATAGCGGGTGATTCCGCAAAATGCATATTAAATTAATAAACGTTTATGAGTTTAGAGTGCGCACTCGTAATAAATTAAGGTTAGGATTTATTTCTAACCAGTTGATTTATTTATGTAGCTGAAGACTGCTAGGTATTCACTTTTGTCGGTTTAATTGTGTTATTTTACTAACGATTGTGAATGCTTCAGTTGATGTGTAGAGATAGCAGGAGTGGCGGAGGAAAGCATTGGAGTCTAGCGGGTTTCCGACCTTTGGATATATTTTGATAGGCGCCACGCCTATATTTTGATTATGTCTATAGAGACATCGACTATTTTTTATTATTTTGTATGCGCTTATGCGCCTGGATATGTTATTTTTATTTGGACATTGAGATTGGGCGTGCCAGACTCTTTGGGCACCGTCCATTAGCTTTATTTTCCTATTTTTGGTAGAAAGCAAACTCAAAAGCTAAAAGCTTGTCATATTTTTGTAATTGGGCTATTTTTGAGCAAAAAGATTGGAAATATATATTAAATACATGCTTTGTGAAGCGCTCACACAAGGCATGGGGGAGATTCAACCCAATTTGTCTCTTGTCTCATGTCGTGCTTGCTTTCACATTGATTTTTGTGCTAAAAAGTAGAGTGCTTTGTTCTTGGGGACCTTTGGGAATTCGCTACGTGAGCTACCGGCGTCCGATCTGCGCACCAGTGGTATCAGAGCGGAGCAGAGATCAAGGGCTTCCAATCGCTACCAATCTCGGGCGAAGGCGGAGCTCCAGGAACAAACGACCTCTACAGTCAATCTCGTCGCGAACCGTCGATACAGGCAGACTTTTGGCGATCAAGAACCCCTGTTTCCACTCTCAGATCGCGAAGGACCACTCTCTGTCGGCGGAGGACCACGCAAACATCTTCTTCACTAAAATCGTGGATAATACAGTAAGAAGCCATAACTTTTGCTTCAAAAAGCTTAGTCTTGAAGTTTAAAAGCTTAAGGAATTAAAGAAGTCCCCAAAACTTGTCGACGTGCTGTCTGAGGATGTCCGAAATTTGCGCGACGTCATCAAAGACATACTCTTGTCCTCCACGATTTGCGCCGTTTTCTGACGGCTCTTCATCTCCCTAAAGCTTAAGTTATTAAGCTTATTAAACTTAAGCTTAATTCCTTAAGCTAAGTCACACAATCCTCTGCAAGTCACACTGGGCAGACAAGTTCAGTAACTCCGGGTCACGCACTCCAGAAGACAAGTTTCGCAAGTCGACACTAATCAAGTACTGCAAGTTCTGCAAGTCAGCTAAGTTCAGCAAGTTCACAACCCTGCAAGTCTGTTAAGTCTGCAACTCTGCAAGTCAGACTAAATCAGAACTGACTAACGCTTGAAACTCCTAGAAGACTTGTTCGTTTGCAAAAACTCAGAACTGGAAAGTTGTTCGCAGCAAGCTGTTTTACCTATCTACAAGTTCGTTGAAGTACTTTCAGCAAACGGAGGCAGAAATATTTCAGAATTTCTGAAAATTGAAGAAGAAAAATACCCAAAAATACATAGCCTTGTAACCCCAAATTTGAGCTACGCTCATCCCGCTAACTGATTTTGAGTGAGAAAGGTTTGTTGAGTTTTACAGGATGACTTCCCCACATATGGATGATCCTATGGCTGAAGACGACCTACCCGAGCCTACCATGGAACAAAAGCTGGATCTTATCATGTTGCAATTGGACGAAGAGCGAAGAGCTAGGCAAGCCTTGCAAGCGCAATTGACAAAGCTACAAGGAGCGTCCACTGACAAAGAAGAACCTCAAGCTGAAGATCTGATTCGCCGTACCATCGACGCCACTCTTGAAGCACAAACCATTCGCAAGGAATCCAAGATAAGTAAACGAAGTTTCAAGTTTCGCACTTTCAATGGCATAAGAGAAGGAAAGACTGTTTTATCATTCATTAGCCAGTTTGATGACTATTTCCATGAGGAAACTTATCCTGAGAAAGATAAAATCAAGTGTGTTACTAATCATCTGATAGATAGAGCATCACTTTGGTGGACTGTCGTCCGCAAGAGCATAGAATGTCCTGCTACATGGGAAGATTTCAAGAAGAAGTTCATGCAAAATTTTCTTCCACCGCAATTTCATGAGAAGGCAATCAAGCAATGGGATTTACTTCAACAACGCGACCGTGAGCCTATTCCACAGTATACAGAGCGTTTTTGGAATGCACTTCTACAGCTACGCATGCTTGAAGACGTACCAGAGACGACACATAAGCGGAAGTACATGTCTGGACTTCTTGGACATTACTACGCTGAGGTGAATATGTTCAAGCCTGCTACTCTTGAAGATGCCATCTCCTTAGCTCACGACACTGAAGATAAGTTACGTGGAAGAGATCGACGACCACAGCCATTCCAAGCAAACGGTAATTATGGATCTAAACAATTCAATTCCAATTTCAGAAGGTTTAATCCAGGTCGTTTCTCATCACCACCTTTCCGTAAGAATTGGCCTAAACCACCCGCATTACCAACCACTGTCAATCCAAATCCTAAGCCTATCCAACAAGCAAATCCAAATATACCCAGACTCCCAGCCATTGCAAATAATGTGACCAAAGCCAAGCCCATCGTATGCTACAAGTGTCACCAGCCAGGCCATCTCGCAGCAAATTGTCATTCAAAGAAGCCATCAGCACATATCAACTACCTTGGAGCTATGGACGAGGATGAGCATGAGGATATGCCGGATTTCACTGAAGAAGAAGATGATCCTACTACTACTTCCGACACTTTACCAGGTATGCCTACTTTACATTCATTGTTGACTATGAAATGTATGGTGCATGGAAAAGAAAGAACTATATTGCATGATGACGGTAGTACGCATGATTTTATTTCAGCAAAATTGGTAAAGGAATTGAAATTGCATACAGTACCTACGCACTATCGCATAAAAGCTGCATTTTTAGGTACTAGGTACAATGGCACACAAGAAGTTCAAAATTTAGAAATTCAAATTGGTCCATATATTGAAAGAAGAAATTTCTTAGTTGTCCCATTACAGTCTAGCGACATTATTCTAGGAATGCCATGGAGACACCAACATAATCCCAATATAGATTATTCCACACACACAATGAATATTAATTTTCAAGGAAAATCTATTACATTATTTGGTATGCATGCATCTCATATGTTTCCACTGCTTTCGCATACTCAAGCAAAACGTGCACTACGCAAGAATACTAAATCATATCTCATTTGGGTGAATGAATTGCACGCAAAAGAAACTCATATGCACCCTAGACATAAGGAATTTCTTGCATATTTTAAGGATTGTTTCGCAGAAGACCTACCACCAGGTTTACCTCCATCACGTCCAGAAGACCATAAAATTGACCTAATACCTGGCACACAACCACCTTGCAAAGCCCCATATAGGCACAATCAAATAGAGCAAAAAGAAATCCAGAGTCAAGTAGAAGAATTACTAAATAGAGGCTTAATTCGACCTAGCAGTTCCCCATTCGGTGCACCTGTGCTCTTAGTCAAGAAAAAGAATAATACTTATCGGATGTGTATTGACTACCGAGCATTAAATAAGATCACTGTAAAGAATAGGTATCCTATACCTAGAGTTGACGACCTTATGGACAAACTGCAAGGATCTTCTATATTTAGTAAAATTGACCTTAAATCTGGATATCATCAGGTGAGGCTAGATAGATCCGATATATTTAAGACTGCATTCAGGACACAGTTTGGCCATTACGAATTCTTAGTTATGCCATTCGGATTAACTAATGCACCTGCTACTTTCAGTAGAATGATGAATCGTATTTTTCTAAAATATCAATATTGTGTGATTGTTTTCTTTGATGATATTTTAGTATTCAGTCAAAGTGAAAAAGAGCATTATGAGCATTTATCATTAGTTTTTCAATTACTGAAAGAAAATCAATTGTTTGCAAATCCTGACAAGAGTGAATTTTTTAAGACAGAAATAGAATATCTAGGTCATATTGTATCAGAAGAAGGAATAAAAGTTGATCCTAAGAAAATTGACGCAATATTGCATTGGCCTATTCCTAAAAATGTACATGAATTACGCTCATTCCTTGGTCTTGCTAGTTTCTATAGGAAGTTTGTACGTAATTTCTCATTACTTGCTTTACCACTGACCAAACTTCTTAAGAAAGGCATTGTTTATCAATGGACTGAAAACCAGCAGAAATCCTTTGATTTACTTAAACGTGCATTGACCAATGCCCCTGTCCTACAATTGCCTGACTTTAATAGACCATTCTTTCTAGTTGTGACCGATGCTAGCGGATCAGGAATAGGAGCCGTGTTAATGCAAGATAACCATCCAATAGCATATTCTAGTTCTAAGCTGAAACCCTCTGAGCTCAAATATTCCACTTATGACAAGGAACTCTTAGCAGTTGTCCAAGCATTGAAACAATGGAAGCATTATTTAATGGGTTCAGAATTCATGATAAAGACTGACCAGCAAAGCATTAGACATCTACTTAGCCAACCCCAAATTTCTGACCGCCATATCAAATGGGCTTCATTCATTCAAAGTTTCCATCCTATCATTCAATACCAACCTGGAAAAGAAAATGTAGTTGCCGATGCATTGAGTAGAAGACCTGCAATTCATAACATTTCTATCATATCTTTTGATTCTTTGATTGCTATGAAAGACACATATCACCAGGATATTACTTTTCATTCTGATTGGCAAAAATTAGTTCAAAATAATTTCATTCCTGTTGATTCATTATCATATAATGATGGATTCATGTTCTTTGAAAAGAGACTGTGTGTTACTATTCCATTCCGATCTTTTATTTTAAATGAAATTCATTGTCCCCCATATCAAGGTCATAGAGGTATCATTTCTACATTACGCATGTTAACTGAAGATTTTTATTGGCCGCATATGGATGCAGATGTGTCTAATTTTGTTTCTGAATGTTTGATTTGTCAAAGAATAAAGAGACATCATGGTAAACAATATGGGTTATTAATGCCTTTATCTATTCCATCTAAACCTTGGGAACATATATCTATGGATTTCATTACTGGCTTACCAAATACTAAATCTAATCATGACATGATTTGGACAATTGTAGATAGATTTAGTAAGCAAGCATATTTCATTGCATGTAAGAAAACTTTAACAGCATCACAAGCAGCACAGTTATTTTTGAAAACTATTTTTACTAACCATGGATTGCCGAAAGTGATTATTTCAGATAGAGATTCTAGATTTTGTAATAATTTCTGGATTACACTGTTTGCAAATCTAGGCACAAAGATTGATTTCTCATCTGCATTTCATCCAGAAACAAATGGACAAACAGAAGCCACAAATAGCACTATTTTAGATCTTTTACGTGCATACACTATCTCTAAACCTCAGACATGGGATACTCATTTACATTTATTACAGTTTGCATATAATAATACACCGCACACATCTACAAAGAAAGCACCTTTTGAAGTTATTTATGGATATAGATTATCTACACCTGTTGCTTCTTTGTCTAATAGAATACAAAGTGCCGATGATATTGCTGTTATGCATAATACTATTTTTGATGAGGTCAAGGATATGATTGCTAAAGCCCAACAATCATATACCAAACAAGCCAACAAGAAAAGACAAGCCATGAATTTCAAAATTGATGATTATGTTTGGCTTAGAATAGAAAAGCGTAGACTGCAAAGTGTAGATAGACATCCAGTTGTCAAATTAGCCCCTAGATTCTACGGACCATTTAGAATCATTCATAAGATTAATGACAATGCATTCAAGTTAGAACTGCCATCACATTGGAAAATTCATAATACCTTTCATATTAGTTTATTGAGACCATTTAGAGGACAATTACCTATCCACCCTGTCTATGAAAACCCACCTTTACTAGAAGAAGAGACTGAAATACTTGAACCAGAAGCCATTATAGACACTGACTACATGACCACTAGAACTGGCCGAAGGTATTCTAGATATCTAGTAAAATTTAAGAACCATCCTGTAGAAGAAGCACAATGGATGCACGCTAGAGACCTAAATGCTTTCCCCACTCTGTTAGCTCCACATTGAGCTAATAGCAATTGAGGTCAATTGCTATCCCACCCCGGGGGTATGATGCCAGGAGGCATATTCCACGGTGGATTCCGTGAGGTTTTACGGTGGATTCCGTAAACTTAGATGACCGGGGCTCATACGCAAAGAGGATTCTTTGTGCGAGAAGTTGATGGGGACGCCTGTCCTTTTCGGGCGTTTCATTAATTTAGTGTGTACATGGGTGATTCCATAGCGGGTGATTCCGCAAAATGCATATTAAATTAATAAACGTTTATGAGTTTAGAGTGCACACTCGTAATAAATTAAGGTTAGGATTTATTTCTAACCAGTTGATTTATTTATGTAGCTGAAGACTGCTAGGTATTCACTTTTGTCGGTTTAATTGTGTTATTTTACTAACGATTGTGAATGCTTCAGTTGATGTGTAGAGATAGCAGGAGTGGCGGAGGAAAGCATTGGAGTCTAGCGGGTTTCCGACCTTTGGATATATTTTGATAGGCGCCACGCCTATATTTTGATTATGTCTATAGAGACATCGACTATTTTTTATTATTTTGTATGCGCTTATGCGCCTGGATATGTTATTTTTATTTGGACATTGAGATTGGGCGTGCCAGACTCTTTGGGCACTGTCCATTAGCTTTATTTTCCTATTTTTGGTAGAAAGCAAACTCAAAAGCTAAAAGCTTGTCATATTTTTGTAATTGGGCTATTTTTGAGCAAAAAGATTGGAAATATATATTAAATACATGCTTTGTGAAGCGCTCACACAAGGCATGGGGGAGATTCAACCCAATTTGTCTCTTGTCTCATGTCGTGCTTGCTTTCACATTGATTTTTGTGCTAAAAAGTAGAGTGCTTTGTTCTTGGGGACCTTTGGGAATTCGCTACGTGAGCTACCGGCGTCCGATCTGCGCACCAGGGTCCCATTGATCCACCCACCAGATGGAAGCAGAACAGATACATCCTAGTATGTACAAATGATGTCACAAAGTAGTGTGAAGCTAAAGCCCTGAATTGGGATGATGGTAATAGTGTCGCCCTGTTCATGTATGAGAATATCATCACCCATTTTGGCAGTCCCCTTGAGCTGGTAAGTTACTGAGGTAATCATTTCCTTAACAAAATCATGGAGGAGCTGATGGAACTGTATAAGATCTGCCCACCGCATGTCCACTCCCTATTACCCCAGAGCCAACGGCCAAGTTGAAGTCACCAATCGCATCCTCTGCTCAATTCTGACAAGAACGATTTCTGCACATCGTCGTGACTACGACGATCGACTTACAGAGGCCCTCTGGGCGTACATAACTGTCAAGATTGTGGGAGAGAAGGAAGGACTCTCACTTGTAGCTTTCTTGCTTGCACAATGGGGACACACAAAGGTGGAGGCTGAAAACAGTTTTTCTCTTCTTAGTTGTGTAAGCCAAAAGAACTCACATACAAAGAAATAGAAGAACCCTATATATGGGTCTCAAACCAAACTCAACTAACTAAGGTGGCATACTAACTGAGCCACGAACTAGAGTAGATAAGGATACCTGTCATGTAGCTATTATTCATGGGCGGTGTACCAACCGCATCTACAACTGACAAGTCGGTGACATAAATGCACAACGGTCACCCTGGCATATCACGAGTGGAGCTCGATATCTCAACACTCCCCCTCGAGCTCAATCCCAATTCCTGTACACCAAGCAGGTCTCTGAACTTACGCAGCTTCTCTGTGCCCAATGCCTTCGTAAATATGTCAGCTACCTGATCCTCTGTGCTGACATAAACTAGATCAATAAGACCCAGTAAAACCCTCTCCCGCACATAGTGATAATGCACCTCAATGTGCTTTGTTCTAGCATGATAGACTGGGCTATTTGCCAAGTGTATACTGCTCATGTTGTCACAATAAATGACAACTGGCCCATCTGTAGGCTGATGCATATCATAAAGTAGCTTATGCAACCAAGCTATCTCACATGCAGCCATTGCTGCACCCCTGTACTCAGCCTCTGTGCTCAACAAGGCAACTGTAGGCTGTTTCTTGCTGCTCCAAGTGAATGCAGCACTCCCAAAAGAGAACACATATCCACTGGTAGATCGTCTATCAGAAATACTACCAGCCCAATCAGCATCAGTGTATCCATGCAACTGTATCTGAACCCCAGTCTCATAAAATAGTCCATACTGCAATGTGGACTTCACATACCTGAGTATGCATCTAGCCGCATCCAAATGCGATTTCCTCAGAGCCTGCATAAACTGACTTACCAATCCAACAACATAGCTCAAGTCTGGCCTGGTAATAGTCATATAAATCAAGCTTCCTATTATGCGTCTATATATAGTAGGGTCTTCTAGAAGCTCACCTGCATATGCGCTCAGCTTCACATTCTGCTCCAAAGGAACTGAAATAAGCTTACAGCTTGTCATCCCATATTTGGACAGCATGTCCAATCCATACTGCCTCTGCAAGAGCTGTATCCCACTTGGTGATCTAATCACCTTAATGCCCAAGAAATAATGCAACTCTCCCAAATCCTTCATCTCAAACTTCTGCTTCAATAGCATTTTCACATGAAGGATATCTTCATCACTGTCACCTGTCATAATCAAATCATCAACATAAATGACAAGTAGCATAATACATTTCTCTATTTTTCTCACATAAAGTGAGAAATCTGCCTTGGAAATCTGAAAGCCAATAGTGACAAGATACTGTCCTATCTTGTCAGACCATGCTCTAGGTGCTTGCTTTAAGCCATACAAGGCTTTCTTCAACCTGCAAACAAACTCAGGATGAACAGCATGCACATAACCTAGTGGCTGCTCCATATATACCTCTTCTTGCAAATCATCATGCAAGAAGGTATTCTTTACATCCATCTGATGTAAAGACCATCCCTTTGATGCAGCCACAGCAATGACTACTCTTACGGTTACCATTCTTGCAATTGGACTGAATGTTTCTTCATAATCACTGCCATATGTTTGTGCATACCCCTTGACTACTAATCTTGCCTTGTATCTGTTCACAGAACCATCTACATTGTGCTTCACCTTATAAACCCACTTACAGCCAATTGCATTCTTACCTTTAGGCAAAGGTACCAATTCCCATGTAGCATTTGCTTCCAAGGCATCCATTTCTTCATCGATGGCTTTCTCCCATTTTTCTTTTCCCATGGCTTGCTCAAAAGAAGTGGGTTCTGGTTCCTGTATCACTTTGACCATATATGCATAGTGAATGGTTGTAAATCCATCATATTTTAGCCTATCCACAGGATACCTAGCTCTCGTAGACCTGCGCAAAGTAGGTTCACTCCCAGGTGCTCTCAAAACATCCCTGGTCTTCCTTACTCCAAGTGTAACAATAGAAGGAATACCCAACTCATCATCAATGCTCTGTTCTGAGCCACTGGATTCACCATCCACATAAGAGTGACCTGCATTCACATCAAACATGGGCTGATCAACCTTCTCTTTTCCTTTTCGTGATACCTGCATACCACTATCTGCATTAGTTTGAGAAGATTCTCTTGATCTCAATCTGCCTATCCATGGCGAAGAGTGTGAACCACTGCTAGAGGATGCTCTAGGTCCACTAATATTTTGTGACTGCTGCTGTGAATTCTGTGCAGCATTACCATTTTGTGCATCTACATCATCAATCACATTTAATGGTTTATACCAGCTACTCATCTCATCAAAAACAACATCTCTGCTCACTGTAAACTTACGAGTAGAAGGGTTATAGCATCTATACCCTTTTTGCTGCAGAGAGTAACCAATAAAGATGCACTTCTCAGCTTTTGGATCCAACTTGGATTTCAACTCATCTGGCACATGTACATAGGCAATGCAACAAAAAATTTTCAAATGAGAAATATCTGGTTTCCTACCAGTATACCTCTCCTCTGCAGTCATTCCATGTATTGCTGCAGTGGGAGTCGTGTTCATTATGTAGACTACTGTAGCAACTGCTTCAGCCCAATAAAAATCTGGCAAGTCTTTTTCATTGAGCATGGCACCAGATACCTCTCCAATATGCCTGTTTTTCCTTTCTGCAATTCCATTTTGTTGTGGGGTATGACTACATGAATATTGCTGCTTTATGCCATGCTCCTGCAAGAACCTTGCAAACTCATTTGAGAGGTACTCTCCCCCTCCATCTGACCTTAGGCATTTTATTTGCAGGCCTGTTTCTTTTTCAACCATAGCTTTAAGAGTTTTGAAATGCCCAAAAACTTCACTTTTCTTTTTCATAAAATACACCCAAACTTTTCTGCTATAGTCATCAATAAAAGTGACAAAATAATGATAGCCTCCAAGAGATGCAGCTTTAGTAGTCCACACATCAGAGTGGATTAATTCCAATGGCTTCTCACTCTCTTGAACATGTCTAGGAAATGGTTTCCTTGCCTGTTTTCCAAACTGACAGGCTTCACATACCTTATGCATTTCTGCAACCTTAAATTTGAGCAATCCTGCAACAATATTTTGGGCTTGCATTGATTTAAGTCGTTGTACATTAACATGACCAATGCGTTTATGCCAGATATCAATATCTGCAACTACACCGGTCCCATGTGCAAACATTGTTGCACTCAATTCAGGCATGTCTGCATCCAACGTAAACATTCTGCCCTTCTTCTTTCCTTTTGCTATCAAGCGACCTTTATTTTTCATATCCTCAACAAAGCATCCATGAGGATTAAATCTGACCTGCAAGCCATGCTCAACCATTTGACCAACAGAAACCAGATTCTTGGTGATATTCGGGACATGAAATACATCTGACAGGTATTTCTTTTTCCCATCCTGCATAGACAAAAGAATTTTTTCAATCTGCACAATAGGATGTGCAGTATCATCACCAATCTCCACAAATCCTGGTTTTTCCATTTTCCTTGTATCCTCCATCCATTCTGCATGACCTGTCATATGGTTTGATGCACCTGAGTCAACATACCACACTTCGTTGCTTTCTTCTACACTTGTCACAGAATTGTTCATGTGTTGCACCATAAACAAATGTTCATTTCTGTCATCACCCTGTCTACTAGAAGATGCATAATTTCCTTGTTGCAGTTTTCCATTCATGATGTCATTCTGCTTTTTATAGCAGTCTTTAGCCATATGACCCATTTTACCACAGTAGTAGCATTCAACATTACTGTTTGCATTTTGGTCTCTTTGCCATCCACCACGACCTCTTTGGCTCCCCCTACCTCTAGAGTTACACGTCCTCCTCCATAGGACTGGTTTTCTTGAGTTTGCTGCATATTCTGATTTCTACCACGGCCTCCATATCGGCCTCCTCTACCTCTGCCTCTACCTCTTCCAGTATTTGAGTAGAAGACAGCTTCTTTTGAAGTTCCTCCTGAAGAAGATGCACCACCATTTCTCTGCTCCTCAGAAATTAGAAGAGCAATCAACTCCTTAAAATTAGGAAATCTTTCACGAACTGAAATGGATGTCCAAAACTGTGCATAATCCTTTCCTAGACCATTCAAGGTCACATAAACTAAATCATCATCTTCCACTGGTGACCCAATGGAAGCAAGTGCATCTGCGATCTTCTTCACCTTCATGTGGAAGTCATTGATGCTCATATTTTCTCTTTGCACATTGTGCAACTCTTGCTTGAGCTGCATTTTCCTCGCTTGCGTATTTGTGCTATACATTTTTGACAGAGTATCCCATGCCTCCTTTGGCGTACTTGCATCTTGAATATGCACAATCATAGAGTTTGAAATGCTGATAGACAGCCAGTACATAACTTTCATGGCTCTCTCATGCCATGCTTTAAATGTCTGCATTTGCTGTTGATTGGGAACATCAGGAAGAACTGGTTCTTCTTCATTTCCTGCAACAAATTCCCAATATCCTTTTCCCATAAGGAAATTCGTCATTCTAAACTTCCATGCTTGGAAGTTGTTCTTGTCAAGCTTTTCAGTGACAATCTGTGAAAGAGAATCAGATGCCATTATAGAACACTGCAAAAAATTCTGTCACTATAAAGAACACAACTTCACCCTCACAAGGGCAAATTTGCAAAACTGGCGAAAGTGGTATTTGACCACACAGTCACTTCCTAGTGACGATTTTGCATAAACAGGAACCAAGGATGATTCTCTAACTCCCAATGTCTCTGCACACAAGCACACGATGCAATTTCTGTGGTAACTTTTCACCGACCTGTAGAACAGTGGTCGCATAGCATAAAACTGGGCGTTTTCCTGAGTGCGTGCAGAAAACTTTCGCCTCCAAAAGAGGCCCCGAAATGGCCTCAAATAAAAAAAACAGGGTCGCCAAGGGCTAAAGCCCTTACCCGTAGCATATACTGCCCTCTTGCTTCAGCGCGAAGGGCGTCTCAACCTGAGACAATGCACTCTTGCAATTTCTGGCTGTGCTACCTGCAGAGATCTGCTTCCAAAACAGAAAATGAAAGCAACACTGCTCCTCTTACCAGAACACCGCGAGCTTGGCTTGCTTTCTTGAGCTCCTTACCACGAACAAGGCTCTGATACCATGTCAAGATTGTGGGAGAGAAGGAAGGAGTCTCACTTGTAGCTTTCTTGCTTGCACAATGGGGGAATACACACAAAGGTGGAGGCTGAAAACAGTTTTTCTCTTCTTAGTTGTGTAAGCCAAAAGAACTCACATACAAAGAAATAGAAGAACCCTATATATGGGTCTCAAACCAAACTCAACTAACTAAGGTGTCATACTAACTGAGCCACGAACTAGAGTAAATAAGGATAGTTGTCATGTAGCTATTATTCATGGGCGGTGTACCAACCGCATCTACAACTGACAAGTCGATGACATAAATGCACAACGGTCACCCTGGCATATCACAAGTGGAGCTCGATATCTCAACAATAACCTCTCATAAGGCAGCAACAGGACAGACCCCTTTCCAACTAGTGTATGGTACAGAAGCTGTCTTTCCTGTTGAGCTGGACTTGCCCTCTTTGCGAGTGGCAGTTAAAGAACGCTTGGGAGATAGTGAGTCACTGCAACATCATCTCCTGTACTTGGAATTCTTGGATGAGATACGGCGGATGGCCCTACAATGCATGGAAACCACTCAAGCGCAACGCAAGGCCTATCATGACAGTTTCATCAAGCATACGGAGTTCAAAGAAGGTGATATTGTCCTAGCCTATGATTCAAGATTCGGTAAGTTTCCTAGCAAGCTTCAACAATGGTGGATGGGTCCGTACAAGGTACTAGCCGTCAATCCTAACAGCTCTGTTCAGGTACAGATCATTGATGCCTCTAACGATCCTTTCCTGATCAATGGCTATCGCCTGAAGAAGTACTTCCCTCCCTGGGGATCTTGACAATCACAGTCGACCTACCCCTTTTCTTTTGGGTGTTGCACTGTCCTTCCTGTTGTGCTTTTGATAGCCATTATGATTCTCCTCATGAGGCTGTCTTGTTGTGCTACCCCCTCGCAAAAATATCCCAATCCGACATTTTTCTTTTCTCGTCTGATCCAACAACGGTGGCGAGGTTGGTCCTAACATATGGTATTTCTACCATTCTCTTTCTTAATGAAAAAAATAAAAGAGAAATAAAGAAAAATAAAAGAAAAACAGAAAAATAAAACAAAAGAAAATAAAGAGAAAAGAAAAAGCAAAAGAAAAAAAAACAAAAACAACAAAACTGTTATGGGAGAAAAGGAAGAAATTCCTTGTCATAACAGGCCTCGTTCCAAGAAAAGGTGGAAACACCCTTGGGTGAGAAGCTGATTGTGGAAAAGGTGGTAACACCCCGCAGTTCAGGAGAGTTGACTCACCAGTAAAACCCCTTTAGCAAGTAATTTGAAGCCACCTCCCTTGGTGCGCTGTCTCTACAATATCAGTCCGTCTGCCCTTCTTAGTAGAGGTCTCTTCTTACCAATCATTGAAGTACAAGATTTGTAGGCTGCCTCCCTGGGTACACCTCATCTTCAAGATCCTCATGATAACAACAGCTGACATGATCTTCATCACCAACCCCTTGAGTGATATGAGCTTTCATCCTAACAGGATGGGGAAGTGAGTATGGGCTGCCCTCTGTATCTATCAGAGAGTGAGACAGAGGGTGGGGTGAGTGACGAGTCTTTCCCTTCAAATCAAATGAGAGGTGAGATGTGTGAACGGAGTGTTGCACGCATGGGATGGGTCTCTCAATGCACAAAGCACGATCTGTTCCTGTGCACTGCACCATAAGGCTCCCTTGCCTTCCTTCTTGCACTGTATGTCGGCACAGGGCGGGATGCAGAGTTGCACCATCAAATGCGCACAAGGCATACAACCTCTGCACAAGTGACAGTGAGGATTACATCAATGGATTTCAGGAATGGGCTGCCCTGTGTATCTTTCAACCGAGCGTGAGACAGAGGGTGGGCTGAGTGTGACTGGAGTTTCTTTAATCAATTATCGAGAGGTGAGGATTGAGGGACGTTACGACCTTTGGAGTCAGGTACGTTTCCATTTCCCTATGCACCCATGGACTGGGCTTCTGTCATCAGCACAGGACAAACCACTCTGTTTTATACACTGCTCTACAAGGCTCCCTTGCCTTTCTCCTTGCACCTATGCCAGACGGGTTGGACGCACTGATGCACCATTAGTTGTGCACCCTGGCATACTCTCTTTACATCATTCCTTTTGTTAATTCCTAAACTGGGTGTGAGCTATGGGTTTCATCTTGATTTCCTCGAGTGATATTAGTCATGGGGCAAGTGCCTGATCTTTCAATCCATTTGAGTGATCGTGAGTTGAGTGCAATATCCCTCGACATCGAGGAATTCCTGTGATTCTTTCAACCAGTTACCTCCCTGGATGCTGCCGCTTGGTCCCTGCCACGAAGGACGAAGGACGTGTACTGTGAAGATATCTTGTTACCTCTTGCAACCGACGACGCTTCCAGACGCCACCTCGAGAGTCGATATTCCTCCTCGGCAATATGGGCCAAGTTTTTCTAACCCTACGCCTTTTGTTTCTCAATACCGGTCATGTTTTAAGTGTGGGGATGTTGTGGTTGGTCTGATGTGATGTACCAAGTCCTTGATGTTTGGTTCACCCTTCCTAGTAAGGTCTGAAGTGTGGGGACGCGTCCCTGCGCGTCTATGTTGTATACCGCCATGCATACACCATGTTCTGATCATGCATCTATGTTGTGATTTTATGGTACCTTGATGGGGTCCCTTTTCCACCCTTTTGTTCTATTTCACCCTATCCTTGGGGTTGTTCCTTGACCGTTTGCCCTTATTCTTGGTTTTGTACTTCTTTCATCCAAATAGATCTTACGTTCATCGAACACTCAATCCAACCTTACAACCGTATTCGTCCCTTCGAATTGCCTATTTTTTCTTTTTATCAACCGCTCTTTCGATAGACGATTCTTAAGTTATTAATTTTTGAAGCAATTCCTGTAAATTGGACAATTTTTCATGTGAATGCATCTTTATTGCTTAGAAACCATGATCTGATGAGTCAAGCCTGTCCTACCCATTCCTCCTGACATTTTTTCTTTTTACTCCATGTCATTTCGATGCACGATTCATCCGTTATTAATTTTTGCGGGTTTTGGAGTCTTTTTTGTGCCTATTTTTCACATTTTTCCATGTGAATCTACCCTATTTTCACCAAAATTCCAGTTTGATTTGACAACCGTGTCCTGCCAACCTTTTCCCCACTTTTTCCTTTTTCCTCCCCTCTCTTCTGACTACCAGATTTTTAGTTATTAATTTTTTCGAGCGTTTTGGGTGTGTTTTTCGTGTTTTTTCCATGTGAACCCTTCCTAATTTCCCCCAAATGGAGCTTTGATGTGCCAATCCTGTGAATTCCTTTAACTCGACATTTTTTCTTTTTATCACCTACTATTCCAATGCACGATTTTTCCCGTATTAATTTTCGAGTCTATTTTCGGGCCCATTTTTGCGGTTATTTCCATGTGAACACGTCCTATCTCGATCGGAACTGTGTTTTGATGTGATAGGGTTCTTGGAGCTCCATGTTTTTCTGATAGGTTTTGATAGCTTATGATTGGTTCTGTATACCTTTTGTATAGCTTCTGTTTTGTTCTGGTTGTCTTCTGTATGAAGCATGGATTGATGATTGATGAAGATTGAGATCTTTTGAAAGCTTATTGAATAGTTTTTGATAGTTTGGAATGGTTTGAGTATGAGTTATGAGGTTCTGATGACCTTCCGTAGACCCTCTGTAGAGCCCCTGTCTCTGCTCTGTCTCTATACTGTAACTGTATTGTAGTTGTTCTGGTGATGTACTGTAACTGTTCTGTAGACCTTCTGTAAGTGTTCTATAGAAAGTATGTGTGACTTTGGGAAATTTTTCTAACCTTTGGAAAGGATGAATCTAATTTCAAAAGAGCTAAAACAAGTGGAAGAAGCAACTGTTGAAAACTGAAGAGAAGACTAAGTGACAGTGACAGTAGTGAGTTGTGAAAAGACACTGTAGTGGCTCTGGTGACTCTTCATGTCAGACATACCTCTTGGGAGGTGCATCCACGACCTAAGAAAGATTATTAAGGGTTATTAGGAGAGCATTGTAGTGAGGATATGATGTACTATTGATAGAGAGAGAGAAAGAGAGACAGAGATAGTCAATTTTATCAAAACAGTGTAACTGTATATGAGAGATTGAGAGAGAGAACTATGAAGACATTGAAGATGAATACTATGTGATTGATTTCCATACAAAGATGGTGTATTTCTTTGTGTTCTTTGTTCTATTGAAGAATTTTATGAAGATGTTGAAGATTATGGTTGATTCTATCAAATCCGTGGGAGAAATTTACTATGATGCTACGTGAAGAATTGTTGTTTTCTTTGTTTTGGTCATCAAAAGAATGAAATAAAAGCTTGTTGATGTTACAAGATAGATTTTCTTGCAAGAGAATTCCCTTTTCCTTGGTGTTCCTCTTGGAGCTCCAATCCCATGCATGCAATGCTCCATTCACACATCTCATTTCTCTCTTAGATTTAAAGGGCAAGGACTAGTCACTCACCCCACCCTCTGTCTCACGCTCTATTAATAAATACAGGGGACAACCCGAACTTAAAATCCCATCTGGCTAGGATGAAAGCTCACATTTCTTGAGGGATTGTTGATGAAGATCAACTTTGTCTAGTTGATGATGTCAACTTGTATTGGTTGATGAAGGGGCATACCCAAGGAGGTAGCCAACAAGTTTGGAACTTGGATTGCATATTGGAAATGTTATTTGTTGTAGGAGTCAAAAGCACTAAGGAAGTTGCAAGATACGATGCATCAAGGGAGGTGGCTTTGGAACTGCATCTTGAAAAAGTTTTGCTAGTGATTCAACTATCTTGGATTGCTTGGTATTGCCACCTTTTCCACAGCACCAGCTTCTTATCCAAGGGTATGTGCCACCTTTTCTTAGAACGAGGCCTATTATCATAGGAAATTTCTTCCTTTTCTCCCATAACAATTTTAATTTGATTTTTTTTTTCTTCTTCCCTACTCGTGAGGGTGTTTCCACCTTGTCTCGAAGAATAAGTTGGCATGAAGATAGAGTCTGAAGTCATTTTCTCCCATGATTGATATATATATTTATATCTATATGTATATGTATGTATGTATGTATGTATGCATATCTTTTTTAAAATTTTTATTTTTAAGAGAAGAATGGTAGGAACACCATGTATCAAAACCATCCTTACCATCTCTACTAAATGAGATGGAGAGAAATCAAAGGAGGGGTGGGAGGTGGCACTGAGGGGCTAGAAGAATGAGGCCACCTCATTCAAGATAAGCATGAGGGCTATCAGGAGCAATAGGTAAAGCCTTACCAATTGATGCACAAGGAAGGGAGGGGCTATCAACAGTGATTGTCAAGATCCCCAAGGAAGGTAATACTTCTTGAGGTGATAACCATTAATTAGGAAGCGATCATTAAAAGCATTGATTGTCTGCACTTGGATGGAGCCATTAGGGTTGACAACAAGTATCTTATATGGACCCATCCATAGTTTTTGGAGCTTTCTTGGGAACTTGCCAAATCTCGAGTCATAGGCTAGGACTAAGTCACCTTCCTTAAACTCCTTCTGGTCGATGAAATTATAATGATAGGACTTTCGGTGAGCTTGCATGGAATCCATGCACTGTAGGGCCATCTTGCGAGTCTCATCTAGACATTCCAAGTGTAGGAGATTGCATTTCAAGGACTCTCTATCTTCTAGGTGTTCTTTGATAGCCACACGCAAAGAGGGCAATTCCATTTTAATAGGGAGGAAAACAACCTTTGTGCCATACACTAGGGTGTCTATCCTATAGTAGCCTTATAGGAGGTTCTATATGTCCAAAGAGCCTCTATAAGTCAATCATCCCAATCATGGCGATGAGTGAAAATTATCCTTGTTACGATTGAGCAGAGGATGCATATGGTAACTTCGGCTTAATCATTGGCTCTAGGGGGGGTATTAAGGGGTGGACTTGCACTATCGGATCTTGTATAGCTCTGTCAATTCTTCAATAATCTTATTAAGAAAGTGAGTATCTTTGTCACACTGACTAGCTCTAGGGGACTACGAAAATAGGTGATGACATTCTCATATAGGAGCAAAGGCACATTGTTGCCATCATTCCGCTTAAGAGCTTTGGCTTCACACCACTTGGTAACATAATATGTATAGACCAAATGTATATGTTTTTCATCCTTTTGATTAGCAGATCAATGGGTCCAACAAAGTCAATTCCCCACTTCTTGAATTTCTTTAGGGGAAGGATGGGCTATAGTGGCATAGCGCTAGATTTGGTAGGCTTTCCCGTTCATTGACAAGCATCACAATGTTTGTAGTAGTCATAGGCATCATTGTGGAGGGTTAGCCACAAATATTCGAGAAGCAAGGCCTTCCTAACTATTGCTTCTCTTCTGAAGTGTCATTGACAGAGCTTATCATGACATGCTTTCAAAACTATTCCAATGTCTTCTCCTGCAACACATCTTCTTAGTACTTCATCCTTGCCTTTCTTGTACAAAGTGCGTGCCTAGTAGGGTATAAGGGGCTAATACCAACAAGATCTTATTCCTCTCATGGTGGCTAGAGATACAAGGAGGATACTATTGTGTTGCCAAGAGATTGACTATGTCTGCAAACTATAGAATAACAATCTCAACTAGGAAAAGGAAACATCAATGAGGTTAGGGTTATCCTACTCTTCTTTGTTGCTCTCAGGGATTTGTGAGATAGATTATTAGCCAAGACATGGGAGTGACCAAGCTTAGTAACCACTTCAAAGTCTCTTGAAACAGAAGGAGCCATCTCATCATTCTTCCCTTCACATCTACTTTTCTCATTAAGAAGAACAAGGTCTTATGGTCCACATAGAATTTGAAGTGAGTCGACAGTTGGTAGTGTTGAAACTTCTCTAAGAGATAGACACCATTACTAGGCACTCAAGCTCTGTTACTATATAGTTTTGTTTCCAATCAGATACTTTTTGGCTTGCATAGTAGATAGGTTGTATCTGCTGCATGCATCTAAGAGGGAATAAAGCTAATGGCCAATCACTGTGTCTAACAGTTGGTCTATGAAAGTGATAGGAAAATGATCCTTCTTGGTTTTCAAATTCACTTTCGGAAGTCCACACATATTTGCAGCTTTCTATTCTTCTTAGGTACTACCATAATGGGCAAAACCCATTCACTATTGGGGATTGGATAAATAAACTTGTCTTCAAGGAGGTCTAGCAATTTGGCTTTTGCAAGGGCGTAGTATTTTGGATTTGTATGTCTCTATCTTTGCCTCACAAGCTTAGCATTAGGTTTTAGGTCAATGTGATGCTGACATACTATGGGATTAATCCCTTTCAAATCTTTATACAACCATATAAACATGTCCAAGTTCTCCTTTCATAGGTCATATAGAATTGATAGCTCTTCTTTTGGAAGATTGATTCCCATCTTCAGGTCACATTTAGTATAATCACCATCCATGAATGTTAATTACTTTTCACCTTTCACTTCACAGATGGAGGTTCCACATATTTCTTCTAGGTACAAATCCAAATCCTTCAAGGGAGTGGTCTCCTTTTCTAATGCTCCACTGGAACTGACATCCTCTTTCAATGAGGGATGGGTTAACTCCTTGGAATGCTGAAAGGGTATCAGGACTGTTTTGAGTTTTATGCAAGGGTTATTTATCTCTTGACTCAAGGACTCATCTTTTGAAGATGCCTCTAAGAACGTCACACAACACGAACCTCCAGAGTTTTGCTTAATCCATTTCTTATGGATATTTTGCATATGATGTGACTCATTAGTCAGTCCAAAGGGCGTTGGAGTCATTCTGTCTAACAGCACGGGGTCTTCGACTTTTGTAACCTCTTGAACTTCTTTTTCGTGTGAACCTTTGTGCGAGTAGGATAGATTCTTCCTACTCACTCTCATAGTCTTCTTCTTCACTGTCATTTTTGTCCTCTTTAAACTCTGTTTTCACCTCTATAGGGGCTCTATAAGAGAAGAACCATAGATTCTATGTGCTATCTTTTGTCTCTACTTTTGTGTCTATCTTTGCTCCTATTTTTGTTTCTACCTTTATTTCTATTTCTATCTTTGTTTCTGTTATAGCCATGTAACATGGAGAATCATTACATCCATGCCTCTATATCTTGCCATCATAAGTGACTTCAAGTGTCAATTCGGGTTCAGGTAGGAGTTATTCACTCATTGACAAAGACTTTTCTTCTTTTGCGAGTTGATTTACGGTGCCTAGCATCAAGGACTATGCCTGTATTCTCTTGGGAAAGATTTGTTTGATAGCTTCTTTGTCTCCTTATGTGCCATATGTAGGAGAAGTCTATTAAGACTTCAATGAAAGTGGATCCGTGAACTTTTTGCGATCCATACAACTTTAGCACAACTTTTTTGGCCCCCTACCAAGGGTTAGGATTCCTATAAACCAATCCATCCATGCCCCTTGCTTAAAAAAGCTATGGTCTTCCTAGTAGCAGAGGGTATGAGATTTCGTAGAAATTTGGTTTTACCACCAGATAGGTCAACCAATAATCTCTTCCTACAAGGATTGTCTTCACATATAGGATAATGCACAAAGACTTAATTCTACTTTGGTCTGCCAGTCTCATAATCCACTGTGTAAGTTGCATACCTTGCAATCCTAGATCCTTCATTGTCATATCCATCATTATGCTCACTTTTGAACCTCCATCAATCAGTGCATTTCCTATAAAGCATCCTTCAATCCACATGCCAAACTCTAGGATACCAAGATCCAAGAAGGTGTTAGCCTCATCCACTTCTTTCACAAGCTCTGGGGTCTTATTGGACTTGCTTGATATTGAGGGAGCAATCCTTAGGCCATGTCTTCTTGTCAGTATGCTTTTGAATTTATTTCGGCAATTGGGAGACAACATCAACAATTTTGAGAATGTTAGGTTTGGTTTAAAGGTGTGTAGGTATTTGACCAAGTCATATTCTTTGATAGGGTCCACATGCTTAACCAATTGGCTAGAAAATGAGGAAACCCCCACTTTTATCTTCTCTCAATCCTCTAACAATGATAACATCTACACTTCTTCTATTACTGGAGGTACTTCAGTATCCTCTCTCTCTCTCTCTCTCTTGGACCTTTGGTCTTGTCTTTGTAACTGTCTTTGTATCATTCTGTACTGCTAGACAACTCTATACTATACCATTCATTCTCTTTTCTTGGCACCATGCATTATTGCTATAACTTCCAATTTCACTAAGTTGGAGGCAAGTTCTTGGGTCTTCTGTTGGATATAAGACGTAGCTTTCATAAGAGCTGGACAAGGATAGACTTTTGCAGTAAAGCCTTGCCCTTTGCATCTACTGTATAAGGGTTTGTAGTTTATAGACCTTTGAGGGTTTGGAAAATTTCATGAGATATGTCCCTTTTCTTCGCATCTATAACACTCGACTTCTGATCTTTGGCCACCACAGACTGTCGTCCTCTGTAACTTTGAGAGGAAATCTCATTGGGACAAAATTAGGACCGTAGTCTCTAGGTTTTGGTCTAATATCCTGAGTTGTCATCTTTGATTCTAGCAAGTTGACTCTTGCTTCCACTCTAAGGATATAGGGGAATATCGACGGGCAGCTCCGACACAAATTAGCAGGGTCGCTATTTGCGAAGCAAATAGTGACAGTACTTAGACAAAAAAAAGGGCCGAAACCTAAGCGTGGCATTTTTCCGCGAAGAGCGAAAGAGAGTGAAATAGATCATGTGTTTGGGAGGGAGAGGGAGAGAAAGAGTGAAAGAGAGAGAAGGAGAGCTTCTCACCGCCACCACCGCTATTTGTAAAGAAGAGGAGGAAGTCTACGAAGGGTGAAGAGGAGCCAGCGTCACAAAGAGGAGACGAAGAATCCATCCTCGAGCCTTTGCGATGAGTGCATTTCTCCCTCTTAGTTTTTTATTATTCTTTCTCCATTTCTTTTGTTTGTTTTTGTTGAGAATGAGGTGCATTGAGGGAGAAAGAGAGGAAATGAGAGAAGGAGAATAAGAAAGAAAAAGGAAGAAAGAACGAGAGAGAGGGAATAAATATAAAACATAATAAAGAGAGAGAGAAATAGAGAGAGAGAGAGGAGAATGAATGAGAAAACATGAGGGGGTAGAGAAAAACAAAGAGAGGGTTTGTTCTTGTTCTTTAATTTCTTCTTTTCTTGTTTGTTTTTTTTACAATGATGTGCATTGAGGGAGAAAGAGAGGAAATGAGATAAGAAATGAGAAAGGGCGGAGAATGCGGTGCATTTAGGGAGAACGATAAGAAACGAGAGATGGAGAATAAGAAAGGAAAAAGAAGAGAGAACGAGAGAGAGAGAGAAAGAGAGAGAGAGAGAGAGAGAGGGAGGGAGGGAGAGAGGAGAACAAGTGAGAAAACATAAGGGGATGGAGAGAAACAAAGAGAGGGGCAACAAAGAAAGAGAGAGAGAGAAAGAAAGATAGGAAATAAGAGAGGGAGAAGAAGAAAGCAAGAGGAAGGGATAAATGGCCATCGCATCTATCGTGCTCTCGTGTTATGAAATTGTTGAGCAATATATGAAATGTGGGATGGTGACTATAGTGGTGGTGGTGGTGGTGGTAGTGGTGGTGGTGGTGGTGGTGGTGGTGGTAGTCGTAGTAGTCATAGTAGTAGTAGTAGTAGTAGTCGTAGTAGTAGTAGTTGTAGTCGTAGTCGTAGTCGTAGTAGTAGTCGTAGTAGTAGTAGTAGTAGTAGTAGTAGTAGTAGTAGTAGTAGTAGTAGTAGTAGTAGTCGTAGTAGTCGTAGTAGTAGTCGTAGTAGTAGTCGTAGTAGTAGTCGTAGTAGAAGAAGAGAGAGAGAGAGAAAGAGAGAGAGGTTAGTAGTAGTAGTAGTAGTAGTAGTAGTAGTAGTAGTAGTAGTTACTAGTAGTAGTAGTAGTTACTAGTAGTAGTAGTAGTAGTAGTAGTAGTAGTAGTAGTAGTAGAAGAGAGAGAGAGAGAAAGAGAGAGAGGTTAGTAGTAGTAGTAGTAGTAGCAGTAGTAGCAGTAGTAGCAGTAGTAGCAGTAGTAGCAGTAGTAGTAGTAGACGAGAGAGAGAGAGGTCTTGTTAAAGGTGCACCTTGGGTGTGTTTGACGCTTTGAGAAGGCGCGCTGTCAAGTGTTTTTCTGAAAACTGAAAAGCCCTAGTCAAACTATAGTTAGGTTTGATTTTTGCTAACTTAGTTGTTTGCGTGACATTTTGTTTTGTTGTTTCATGATTGGATTTCTTGTGTTTGTCTAGCTTAGGATTTGCTTCTGCCATTTTGTTTGATTTGTTGAGTGTGAAACTTGATAGCCTTGGTCGAGCTTGGTATTTTTTTTGAACAGAATGAAGCTTGTGTTTGTCAATAACTATTGAACATTGAGGAGCTAGGTATGTTTTCTTGTCGAGACTTTTGCACATCACAGGGATCATGGGTTCACGAGCACTTCATGTTGCACTTGTTGATGCACTGCACTCGGGGGTCATCTCCTATTCCTATCAAATACTTCCATGCCATGGATTGGGATTATGCACGCTTTGCACCATCGTTGAGCACTTGCACGACATGAGATCCGTTGCAGCTATGTGCAGTAAATTTTAGATGCACGCGCACATGAGAGAGCACTTGTCATTGAGCACGCACATTTCTTGCACGCACGATATTTGGGATGCTCATCACAAAGTTAGGAACCTCTGGTTGAGTGTGTAAGGAGGTTGGGTAAGTTAGAGGGTCATGAAGAACACCACCAATTGTGAGAATATCTGGTCAACATCATGAGAACCATCATTTCTTAAGAGATTGTGAGAATTGGATGGGAGGAGTGGAGTATATCATATCTTTTTGAAGAGCGTTGAGAGGTGAGGATAATGATTTTAAATAATCAAGGAACTATGCTTCCATTTTGCATGATGCACGATCACATCTAGATAGGCTAGGCACAATTCTTCAAATGCATACATTATTTTTGTGTGAGCATCGATTGATTGGTTGCATATCATGGATCCAACATTGCATATTTTTCCAAATCATGAATGATTGGACACGGAGTTCATTTCAAAAAATCATATTCCTGCTAGGGCATACTGTATAAAAAATAGGTTCATATCCAGAGAATATTTATTTTGAAGACTCAAGGATCAAAGGAAAAATATCGTACATTTTATATCGTTAGCGAGTATTTCTTGAAGAAAAAGAGGACATGTGTGCTGAAAGTGTGTGCAATTACAAGAACAATAGGCCAAGGAAGGGAATAAGTTATCCAAGATAAAAGATGGAGAAAAATTATGCGATTTACGAAAATAAGTATTTTTGCTCATTTTTGATAGATTTTCATAATTCTGCCTGCGATGGCTTGTCGACCAGATGCATTTCGATTGTTTTGAGTACCCAAACAACTATATTCGGAGTTCAAATGACGAAGTTATGATCCAAACAAGTTGCAAATAGGCATAGGGCAGAAAAACGAAAATAGTGAAAAGTAGTAGAAAAGCAAAAACCAAAAGTTGAAAGCAAAAAGCCTAATATGTGTGAGTATGGATAGAAAACTATATACGAAGATGAGAATGGAGAGTTAAGGGCCTTCCCCCTTGATTATAATTGTATTTTGTAAGAGAGGAGAGTGGAGGGTCACATGCTAGAGTGAGCTCTTGTCATGCCAAATTGGAAGTTGGAGCTTTTGGGTGTCAAAGCGCTGAGCATCGGCTCAAGGTTGTTGAGGTACAAAAATATATCTCACTTTTGTTTTCGAAGTGTTGGTATTTTCATTGTGTTGTGGTTGTGTGATGCTCTACCCACATTTGGGTTTTTACTTGTTTTGAGCTTCAAGAGGCATTGTGTTTTGTCTTGTTTTTATATGTGGCTTGTGGTGTATTATCGAATATTTAAATTTTTTAAGTTGTGTTGTGCATTCGACAAAGTCAATTACCCCAACCAGCACTCCTTATCATCTCGTTATCGGGTTGTGAGTGAGGCTTGCTCTCAATCACCGCTCGCATAACATCTCTTTTTTGGTGCCCCCGCTGAGGAGTGCTGAAATTAACATTGTTGTTTTGAATGTGAGTTTATTTTGATTTCTTGTGATTGTTTAAAATGGTTGATAATTTTCTTGAGTTCCATGGTAATTATACTAAAGAACCCAAAAGATTTTTAGAAAAAATAGAGCTGTGTTGTTTGATGGAGAGAGTGACTAATCTTGAGGATAAACTCCAGATTTTTAGATATCAATTGCAGGGAGAAGCATGCAATTGGTTGCTTGACTTTGAGAGGATCTTGAAATTTAGGAGACAAAATTTGGACTATGAGACCATTAAAAATACTTTTCTATCTAGGTTTAAAAAAAGAGAAAGTCAATGTGAGATATGGGCAAAAATAGAAACTTGTGTTCAAAAAGATTATCATTGTGTTGAGGATTTTGCTAGGGAGTTTGAAAGATTATGGAATCGATTGAGTTTAGCATTGTTAGAAGGTGAGATAGCCCCAGTTATGTTGAATATAATGTATTTTGTAAATGGGTTGAAATTAGAAGATTGGAGAGTGAAATTAGAGGTAAAAAACCCTAAGACTTTTGAGGAAGCGGTGAAGATAGCTCAATATCAAGAGAGGAAGACCAAAAGAAAAAAAGAGTTAGGGTTTGATGAACCAAGGGAAAGGTTGAGTTCAAGGCGAGTTGAGAGAAAAGTTTTTGAGGAGAAAAGAGTTAGTTATGCCTGTCCTGAGAGAGGTATACTATATTCTCTATTTAGAAGAGATGATTTGACTTGTGAGAAATCAATTGAAGTCTGTGAGGAGAAACTCCCTAGGGTGGTTGAGGAGAAAAATACTTGTTTGACTGATTGGAGTGAAGAGTCTAGGAGTGTGAATTCATACCCATTGACCACGAATAGTTCTAGTCCAGTGATTAGAGATTTAACTAAAGAAGAGGGATCAACTGATGATACTTTGGAGCTTGAGGACTATAAAGATGAGCTAGAGTTGGATCTGAGTTGTAAAGAATAAAATGAGAGACCATATTGTTTTAAGGACGAAGAGTTTTCATGTTCTTTGGGAGAGGATGAGAGTCAAGAAAGTTTTGATATTTCTAATGAGGGAAGATGCGATGAAAGTTTTGATAGTCATGGCAGTGTTGCTGAGAGTAAAGACAATTTAGAGAGTGAGCTTGTTTTCCTTGGTGATAGTATAGATGGATCTGATTGCTTGAAAGATGAAGAGAGAATAGAGGATGAAATTTTGAGGTTGTTAGAAGACCATGAGGGGGAGGGCTTAGAAACTGTAAGTTTTCAAGATGAAGTTAAGGGTTCGAATTTGTTGCCTAATGAGTTTATGGAGATTTGTTGTGAGTTTGGTTATGAGTTTGATGATGAAGAGAGTTTGGAGGTTTTAGGTTCTGACTCATGTTGTGATTTTGGTGTTGGTGTTGTTGAGTCAATTGAGTCTTGTGAGTTATTTGGTGATGGTTTAAGTAGCCCTAGAGAGGCCTTTGTTTGTGGTGTTGATGATGTGGTTTTGAGTAGACCTAATCTCTTACTCCTTGATAGTTGTGTAGATAATTGTTTGGTTGTTTTAGGTAACAATGACGAAGAGAAAACTTCATCTGATTGGGGTTTGTAGACCTAATCTCTTTCTCCTGAAGGTTTTGATGTTGGTTGTAATGATTCTGATTGGGGTTTTGAGGATCTTGAGAGTGACATTGATGAGGATGTGAGAGAGAATTTGAGTATTGATAATTTGAAGAAAGAGCGGTTTAAAATCAAGAAAATAGATTTGGAAGAGGTTTGTGAGGAGGTATTTGGGGATTTGGTGGTTAAGGAGTCTTTGGTTGAGGTTTTAGACCCAAAATTGTTGTATAGTGAAGATGTTATTCGTGATGATGTAGAGGTGAAAGTTTCTTCAGTTTCTTGTGAGGTTTCTTGTAAGGATACTATGGAAGGTGTTTACCACTCTTTATGTGTGAAAGACTCGATGGAGTCTTGTATTGTTAATAAGTTGAGTGATGTGGCTGGGTGTCCTGGAGTGACCTCATTTGTGGATGTTGTTGGTTTTTGTGGTGTTATGAGTCTGGAGTTGACTCCTTTTGATTTGAAAATTGAGTTGGGAGATCCTTACATAGTATCTTTAGGAAAAGTTGTAGATGAATCAGTGGATGAATTTGAGATTGGCAACAAAGAAAGGGTCAAAACTTTATTTAGAGACTCTAAAAGTAACATGGTTTTTCCTAGGGAGGATGGGTGGGATATGAAGATTTTGGATTATGGTTGGGATTTGAAGAATTTGGAAGATGATGTATTTTCCTTAGATGGAGAGGATTGTCTCAAGGATTTTGATGAGAATTTCATGGATAAGTTTTGTCTACATATAAAGGAGTTGTTGGAGAGGAATGTGCCATTTGTGTTTGTTGAGAAGATTGTGGATAGATCGTTGGATTTGATTTTTGGTTGGCTCATAAATGTTGCATCATTTTATGAAAACAACTGTTGCACATGAATGTTTGCAGACTAGGGGAGGGCTAAATATGTCAAGTATTTTTTCAAAAATTGAAAAGCCCTAGTCAAACTGTTTCTAGGTTTGATTCTTGCTAGCTTAGTTGTTTGCATGACAGTTTGTTTTGTTGTTTCATGATTGGATTTCTTGTGTTTGTCTAGGTTAGGATTTGCTTCTATCATTTTGTTTGATTTGTTGAGTGTGAAACTTAATAGCCTTGGTCGAGCTTGGTATTTTTTTTGGACAAGATGAAGCTTGTGTTTGTTAATAGCTATTGAACATTGAGGAGCTAGGTATGTTTTCTTGTGGATACTTTTGCACATCACAGGGATTATGGGTTCACGAGCACTTCACATTGCACTTGTTGATGCACTGCACTCGAGGGTCGTATCCTATTCCT
The DNA here is from genome assembly GCF_053477565.2 of Lygodium microphyllum. Classification (NCBI taxonomy): domain Eukaryota; kingdom Viridiplantae; phylum Streptophyta; class Polypodiopsida; order Schizaeales; family Lygodiaceae; genus Lygodium; species Lygodium microphyllum. Next base: position 59,872,583 of record NC_141162.1, read on the forward strand.
ATCAAATACTTCCATGCCATGGATTAGGATTATGCACGCTTTGCACCATCGTTGAGCACTTGCACGGCATGAGGTTCCCTGCAGCTATATGCAGTAAATTTTAGATACACGCACACATGAGAGAGCACCTGTCATTGAGCACGCACATTTCTTACATGCACGATATTTGGAATGCTCATCACAAAGTTAGGAACCTCTAGTTGAGTGTGTTAGGAGGTTGGGTGAGTTAGAGGGTCATGAAGGATGCCACCAATTGTGAGAAGGGTTGTTTATATCTGGTCAATATCTTGAGGACAATCATTTTCTTGAGAGATTGTGAGAATTGGATGGAAGGAGTGGAGTATATCATATCTTTTTGAAGAGCGTTGAGAGGTGAGGATAAGGATTTTAAATAATCAAGGAACTATGCTTGCATTTTGCATGATACACAATCACATCTAGATAGGCTAGGCACAATTCCTCAAATGCATACATTATTTTTGTGTGAGCATCAATTGATTGGTTGCATATCATGGATCCAACATTGCATATTTTTCCAAATCATGAATGATTGGACACAGAGTTCATTTCAAAAAACCATATTTCTGCTAGGGCACACTGCATAAAAAATAGGTTCATATCCAGAGAATATTTATTTTGAAGACTCAAGGATCAAAGGAAAAAGGTCGTACATTTTACATCATCAGCGAGTATTTCTTGAAGAAAAAGAGGACATGTGTGCTGAAAGTGTGTGCAATTACAAAAACAATAGGCCAAGGAAGGGAATAAGTCGTCCAAGATAAAAGATGGAGAAAAATGATGCCATTTACAAAAATTAGTATTTTTTCCCATTTTTGATAGATTTTCGTAATTCTGCCTGTGATAGCTTGTCGATCAAATGTGTTCTGATGGTTTTGAGTATCCAAACAACTATATTCGGAGTTCAAATGACAAAGTTATGATCCAAAAAAGTTGCAAACATGCATAGGGTAGAAAAAACAAAAATAATGAAAAGCAGTAGAAAAGCAAAAGCCAAAATCTGAAAGCAAAAAGCCTAATGTGTGTGAGTATGAATAGAAAACTATATAAGGAGATGACAATATCGGATAAGAGCAAGAATCCTGAACAAAGCAATGATAATCCTCTTCAACATTACCAATAGAAATTCTGATGCTCGGACAAGCAGCATACATATCACCAGAAGTATTATTGGCTGCTCTCATGCGCCAGCCATGTTCTGCATCCATAGGCCACTTGCCACTCTCATAAACACCTCGAGCAATAAGATTAATCTCGGAACCATGATCAACTAAAGCAACCAAAGGAATCTGTTTCTCTCCAATCCTTATCACCGTCTCAGTGGTTGCTCTAGCCCAATGACTGCATGAAATATGACTACGAGGAATGAGGATAGGGGTATCATCATCTTCATACTGCATAGGCTGAACTATTTTCTCCAACTGCGGATTGACAGAAGCATTCTCAACCATCACTGCATCATCATGCTCTTCCCCAAGAGCTCCATGCCATAACCCTTGTAAAGCAGGTCCTTCCATTGTATGTCGTTTCCTCCGCAAAAGATCCTACATCTGATCCTATATTTCTCTTCTAGCAATCCCAAGAACTTCTCCAACAGTAAAAGTGACTTCACTATTTAAAATTCTTTCATGAAAAATCTTACTCATATCCGTCTGCATATCAAGGTCTGACAAGAGCTTGAATCTTGGCTCCTTTCTTGGTTGTCTCTTTTCTTTCATCTGCTTGTCTGCCATAGGTTGTTCAGGACCTGATTGAGCTAGAGAACTCGTCATAGGTGGAGCTGTAATAGGTGGTGAAACAAAGTCACCCCCTCTAGTCTTTTTGGAGGTGTTGAGACCCTCCTCATCTCTTCTTCTCTTTTCCTCAACCATGGCATCTAAACCCTGTGTTTTCGCCATATAAGCAAAAATAGAATACCTGTCAACAGGAGAATCCCATCCCATTTCTCCTCGGATGCTGGAGCCCACACAAGTCATAGTGGATGCCTGAACTTTCCCTCTTCTCGCTATCTCCAAGGCAGAGGACCATAAGGTTGAGTCTCCATCTAATTTCTGCTCAAGCTGGACTCCATAAGCTGAAGCATCTCCTCTGACACTCACATAAGCTGATCGCGCAGCCATATCATCAACGAGCTTCTTCATGCCTCCCTTACCAAAGTTCGTGTCAAGAGGAGCACCACTCTATCAGCCATATCTTCCCATCTTGTCCCCAAAACACTACGTTCTTCTTACGCGCTTCCTAAAAAGCATCACAATCTTTGCAGTGTTGGTGCTCTGTACTATCGCACCAAATACATCATCTCCCTTTTCTTTGGCCAGCTGGAAAATCAGTCACTGGAGCAAGTGCTACAATAGGTACTGACATAAGTTGCTCTTTTAACTTCCCAACTTCAGCTTTGACTGCCTCTATCGTCAAATCTGCCAAGCCTTTAATAACATCATCTACTGATAAGGGCACTGGAGCAATAGGAACTGATGGATTTACAACAGGAGGAGTAGGCTTAGGCATAGAACTTGCAGTAGGGGTAGAAGTAGAGGGCTCCAAGGATTTTTCAGAAGTAGATCCTGTATTACGATGCAATCGTACCCTCCTGCGCTGCTTCTTAACAAGCGCATTCACAGCATCAATGACATGTCTCCACTCGGTCTTTAAGCCTGAATCAGTAGCTTGATCTTCCAAAATATCATCCAACTTTTCCTGTAAATCAGCATCAGCAGCTTGTAAAAATAATTCCACTTTCTGCATCTCCAAAGCTTGCTGGTCAGTTTCATCCAACTGATCATAGCGGCTCTCAAACTCTCGTAGAAGGGCGGTAACTGAAAGTCCCTTATTAGGCATAGAAACCCATGCTAAGAAATTCCTGCGGTTCATAAGACCTATATCCTCCAGGAAATATTCATCTTTTAATGCCTTCTTAAACTCTATCCAACCAGCATGTGTTCCTTGAATTTCTGAAATTCGGACTTCAAGCGCGCGAACCACGATCCGCAAGAAGTAGCGGCTCCAAACGTCTTGAGAAACCCCAAAAAACTTCATCTTTTCTTCATACAAATGCAGGTAAGTTGAAACTTGTTGGCCGTTGAACTGCTTCATCTCCTGTTGGATAGCCTTCAAGGCATCCATGGCATCACTATCGCGTTTCGCATGTGCTTGCTGCTGCATGTAGGATGTAAACGACTGAAACAGATGCTTCATGACATTCTCATCCGTCATCTCTTCTTGCGAGTCTCCCATCTTGCTGAAAATTGACGCAGCGCTTTCACGTCGGGTTCACCAGAAATGTCGTGGAGTTCGCGCAAGAGCTACAGAACACGGGGTTCAAGATACAGCAAGGAAAGAGGCTAACAAGAAGATCTCAATTTTTTATGCCAAAGATCACTATATTGCTTGTCAAGTAAATTACAAGAGGTCCATGAGTACTCATTCTAAACAACCAGCTTGTGTAGGAACTAAAAAAATACTGATAGTCTTGTTAGCTTCGAAGCCACTGCTGCAGACTTGTGTATACACTTGCTTTGCATAGGCTAAGCATCTCTCGGCTCTGCACTGTTGCAATGTTTTGATAAAGCTCTTTTCATAGATCAGTGTTGACGACTTATGGGTATAGAGTCAAAATAAATGACAAAGCATTACAATCTGTCCACTGCTTTACAATAAAGCGTAAGAACTTGCTTTTCAGGGCACCAAGTAATTCATCCAGATTTAGGACTTAGTTTTAGACAGCTTGATCAGTCTCCATCCTGCTTTGTTGGAACATGCATGCTGCAGTTAGCAAGGATTAATGATGCCTCATGGCTGCTCTGAATCATTCATTACTTGTTGGAGGGAATTGCCTGATCACAGAGAGAATTTTTCCAAGAGAGAGAGAGTGGTATTTTTTATTTAGACAGTCCCATAGCCGTTCTCCTTCTTATAGAAATGCATGGATCCACCTTTCCCATCTATGCAGCCATCTCGCCCCCCCCCCCATGAGTTCTGCAAAGACCTCTTTCAAGGAGCCACCATGGCTAAGGTAAGTACAATGATCCCTGTAAGTTGTGATGACGTTGTCTTGCCTGGTTATGCCAGTCTCCATGCCAATACAGATAGCCTCCTGGCCGTCATACAGGTGGCAAAATCCTCTGATCATTTTTGATTTGTACAACTGGTCTGCAGCAATCTCCATGCGGCGCATGCGCACCGTGTTAGTGAAGAATCCGACTAGCTCTTTAGCGAAGGTGTCCACGATCTGCAGAGGCGGGTCAATCTTGTGGGCCCTGAAGGGGACTGCGATCTCGACATCGAACGGGGTGCAGTTGGTGGAGAGGTGCCTGCACGAGAGGCTTTAGACTGACAGACGAGAAAGAATCGTTCCGATGGAGAGGCGAGATCTCCGTTTCTCCCTTTGTCCACTAGCGCTGGCGGTAATGCGATCAAAATGAAACTCCAAAATGTTCTTGTCGTGCTGAGAGTCGGACGCCAAGGCAGTCTTATTAAGCTCTCTACCAGGCCAGGCTATGGAGAAATCCTGGAGCATGGATGGTAGGGCAGAATCCGGAAGAGGGAGAGAGTCCCCAAAGCAAAGGCATCACACCTGTCCCTTGGCATCGAAAAGCCACCGTCTCAAGCCCTCGATCAGCTTTGGTTTCAGGCCTTCATAGCAGCAGCCATTGCAGCTAAGCGTTACCCCCCCTCCAACTCTTTGCGTCCCAATTTCCCCTTTTTGAGCATGCCAGGCTGGACTGATCAGGGCTCCACTCCAAGAAAAGCTCCTCCTTGACAAGAATAGGCTAGGCAAAAAAAAGCCCAACAAATTTAGTTGCTCCCATTAACCAGGTGATCCACGTAATTTTCATCATTCATGTCATCTTCGTTTGGGGTGCATAGTTTAGATCAAATAGGTAGCTTCTGCCATGGTACTTCTCGGTCTTGTGGAGTGCCATTGGTTGCGATTGGCTTGTTGTGGCCTTAAGGCGATCAAAGCTTGGGATGGAGTTATTGGTTCCTTGATAATAGCTTTGTCGTAATCTAAAAAATGCAACTGTGTCCCCTTCTGAAATGTTCAAGTACTTTTTCTTCTTTTTATAGACTCCCCAATTCCTTTTGAGGATGTAAGATTTGCTTGACACCCAAAATCCATAGACAAACTTCATAATTTCACCATCATCTCCATCCTCGATATCAACTTTGATGTCCCCTTGCTCTTGGGGTCTCCAACGCCTCATAATCTCCATTGCATGTAATGCCAATGTATCTTCTTCAAAAATGCTTTGTCCCGTATGTTACGTTGGCCTTGTTCACGTGCAACTTTTATCTTTATAGCTTAAATGTCAGCTTCTACAAAGCTTCCTTTGATTCCACGATATCCTGCACTTTTCTTGGAGTTCATCATTGAAATTAATAGCTTGATAATATTCTTTGGCATCATTTTTTCATATTTTTCTCACACACACACAACATGCACACAAACAGAAACACACACAAACACAAACACACAAGTGGAGTATGTACATTGGATGCGGGTACTGAAAAGGACGGAAAGATAATGCAGTAATCAAACACAATGAAACACACGCGAAAAGATAACACAGATGCACAACAAAAATGGAGGTGTTTACGGCTCGGATGCGCAGTAGCACGACACCATAGTCAGCACAGGATACAGGTGCTACTCCTCGCTCTCATGGCGGTTCTAGAGAGTGTGGCTCAGGTGGTTGCTGTGGAGATATGGACACAGTGTCTCCATCTCGTCGTTCTGTTGGAGTTACGTCACCTCCAGGATTTGTCACACCTGTGGGGACGTCTACTCTAGTTACTCCGGCTTTTGCTCTGCCGTCTGCAACAGGTGGCGCCCCTATGGGTGCTACACCGATAGATACTACCCTGGTTGATACACCAGATGTACAGGGGTCTCCTGGATATGCCTAGGAGTGTGGTCGCAGGTGGGAGAGGACCCATCTTAGGCATACCCTAGAGGGATATGCCTATCTTTTCGATGATAGGTTAGGAGCCATCATCATGAATGATGAGGGGAGGAGGGTGATGGCTCGCATGAGAGAGTTGTGTCAATAATTTTTTTCGGCACAATGTCTTAGATCATTGGAAAAACATACCGGAGGGGAGCAAGGACTGCATAGTAGCATCCTTGCATGAGGAGTTTCCGGTTCTAGCCACAGCAGATAGATTTTCTACGGGCTGGATGATGGACTGCATACGTGCATATATGTCACACAGACGATCGAACACATGCAAGGCACTCAAGAGTGGCGCTGCAAAGCCGGAGTGGCTAGACGCGGACAACTGGTGTCGAAAAAGGGAGGAGGCTACAGATTCTCTAGGACATTGGAGTCAACAGTGCGAGGCGGCGAGGGCACGACTAAAGGCCAGAATGGTCCATCATCTTGGGAGTGGCGGCCACACGACATATCTGGAGGTGTTTTGCTTGCTTATTTTTTTGCAATATCCTTTATATTGACAATCATGTTTCTAACAGTTAGTATTTTGTTTTCTTTGCAGTACTCCATTACAAATCGCAATCTGACTGGCCTTGAGACTTGATATGCAGAGAGGCAATGGTCTCACTGCATTGATCGAGCGATTGTACAGACACGACGGCCCTGTAAGTCACTCATCTTTCTTGTCTATAGTTACCATGTTTAATTAGAATGCATTATTGTATGGTGGACTGATATGTAGTTGTTTCTTTTTTTGCAGAGTCTGTTCAATGCTCCTTTGCGGTGGGATGAGCTTTCGGATGGTGAGGATGTATAGCTCGCCCTTGGATCCCTAGAGCTCACACACCCTTCATTTTTGGTCGCCTAATCTGTGTAGACATTTTCTATGTAGTAGTGATATCTTGCCATGATTGTACCAGTTGCTTTCATTATTCGATCATGTATTTATTTCATGTATCAGTGCTATGATTTAAGTACACTTTGTTTTTATTTACACGAGCATTATGCACAGTGCAGAAACTATTTTGTATGGCCCAAATACAGCACACAATGCTATATGTGGCAAGGCAACTTTTTTTCCCCCTGTTACCGTCGCTATTAGCATCGCAAAATTACCCGCACGCGTCATTATTGGCGTCGTTATTAGCATCCCAGAGTGTCATTATCAGCGTCGCTATTTGTGTTGGTATCAGCATCACAAATGCAACGCGGATACCGATGCAAATAATGACAACGCTGATACCAATGCAAATAGCGATGCTGATAACAACGCTAATACCAACTATTCTATGGCGTCACCAATAATGACACTTTTTTCGATGAAGGGGGCAAATTTTTTTATTTACATTTTTGTCGCTTTTAACGTCGGTATAAGGCCTATATCTTGTAGTGCCTTCATCTCTTTGTGGACTTGAAGTTTTCTCCATGGGGATGCAAAGCTCTGTTACTATTTTCTCGAGACTTACAAGAAGCTTTCTGGCTTTGTTTATGGCGTCGTTTTTGTTTATCCCCTGCTATTGTCAACAAGGCCTTTTTTTTGCCTTTTGCAGCTTCCGCAATACCTAGTGGTAATAATTTATCATCCACTGCAAAGATCATTGCCTTGTTGCAAAAGGAGACCTCTACTCCTTTGTTAGCAAATAAGGTTATGACTAGTTCAGGAGTATTAGTCGCACACATTTTCTCTCCCTTATGGAAGTAATTATGCCAGTTCCTCCATGACTGCTTTATGTCAAGAAAGTATGCATCAAAGTGTTTGTCCCGAGAGCTCTTCACATCATCTATTAGGATTTTGGAGGGTGTCAAGCTTAATTGGACAACCTTTTTGTTGGCTAAAATGGATCAATATTTTCAGCGTATCACGAAAGGTCGACTCATAATTCTTTCTTATGGAGTTTTTCTACAAAAATTCATTCAGTTGTGGCACCTCCCCTAGATGGCATTCCTATGCTTGATCCTATTCCACTTCCGTATCAATCTCTCCTTCTATTCCTTCTCCTCATATGGAAGTCAATTCAAATTTAACAAATCTATCCCCTCTCATAATCATTCAAAAGCAACGTTGCACACATGGTCCTTTTGATCCTTTACCTGTTCCAACCCCTGTGTGGTGGTAAAGATTTGAAAACTTGAGGTGTTTGGTAGCTCATTGCCCTCATTCTTATCTTGTACCAACCTCTTTGCAGTGCAACAAGAAGGAGAACTAGATCTACAGATTCCTCCTTCCTCACAAATAGTACTTTTTGAATCTATGCTTTCATAGCTATTTTTTGGTGTTTATTCTACTTTGGAAGAGAAGGTGGATTCTTTGACCAGTCAGCTTAGTAAAGTTGTGGTAGATTTAGCTTTTGAAAAGACTACTTTGAGTGATATCCATATACAAATAACTGGAGCTATAGCTTTGATGGATTCACAAAACTCCATGATTAAGGAGTTAAAAGCTAAGGTTGCTACTTTAGAGGAAGGGAATGTGTCGTCAACCAAGGAGAAAAATGCTACTCTTGAGAAAATGATAGAATCATCTCATAAGCTTGGTATATGTGAGGGCTACTTGCAACATTTCCAAGACATTGTAGAGTCGCAAAAAAAGTTTTTTGAAGAACTTAATCAAACAATTGCTACTCTTTCTGTTTCTCCTCTAGCCCTAGTGATGCCTTCTTTGTTGTCTAAGGAAGAGCTAGATCATTTGCAACATAAGGCTAAACTATATGATGGGTTTTTTTCCAAGGTAGAGTGTCTTTAGCAGCATATGAATTGTGTTTAGGAAGATTTTTTCCATTGAATTGGAAGCTCACACTCATCCACCAAGACCCACAGACCTCTTATTATTCGAGGAGATTTGCACATCCCTGATGAGGAGGATATGATTCTTTATGTAGGAGATGTGTTTTCGCAAGCAGTCATGTATGTACACTCTATTGAAATGACTTTGGTTGATGGCTTGAGAAATTATCCTCAATAGACATTGTGGTGTAAAGGCTATATTTGATATCCTCCTTTGGAGGATGATGTTTTGAATCCTCACTTTTGATAGAATATCTTTCATAAATTAGATATTTAGCCATTGGGATCCCAAGTGTTAAACCATATTGCTAAAAATCTTTTATTCACTGATGATTTCTTTTCAGCTTTTGATTTTTGATGTTCCATCTTTCCATATGATCCTCATGATATCCTATCTTATTCCCTAATTTCTTATCGATTACCATTGTATATTTCCATCCTCACATCTAATCCAAATAGTATCCCTCATCTTTTGCCCATGCAGCTTTCCCTCAAATTTCAATTTTTACTACATGCCCATTTATTGCTAATCCTATATCCTCACCTAATCCTATTGAACTTAGTCATAGACACAAAGGTCACCTAGGTACACCTCAATGAAATCATGTAGATGGTTATTGGAATGCGGCCATCATCACTCATTAGAAGGTAGCACGAGCATTATAGAGCCCAAATAGTATCACTATGTAAGCATAGGTTTCTCATTCTATTGTGAAGGTTGTTTTGGATTGATCTTCTTCTGCAATCTGGCCTTGGTTATATCTACTGAATCCATCCAAGAGGAAATAAAGTTGTGGCGGCCTACCATTGTGTCCAATAGTTGGTCTGTGAAAGAGATAGGAAAATAATCCTTCTTACTCTTGGAATTTAGCTTTCAGAAGTCCACACATATTCGTAGATTTTCATTATTCTTGGGTACTACCATGATGGGAGAAATCCATTCATTATTGGCCACTAGATAGATAAACTCAGTTTCAAGAAGCTTTAGTAATTCGGCTCTTAGTAGGAGAGTAACTTGGATTCATGTGCCTCTGTCTTTTTCTCATAGGCTTAGCATCAGGCTCTAGGTTGATGTGATGTTGACACACTATAGGATCAATCCCCTTCACATCTTTGTACGACCATGCAAACATGTCCAAGTTCTCTTTTAGAAGGTCATGTAGGACTGACAACTCTTCTTCTGGAAGACTGATACCCACCTTCAGGTGACATTGAGTACCATCAGCATCCACGAACATTCATTGCTTTTCACCTTCCACTTCATGGATGAAGGTTGACGGATTGCTTCTAGGTACAAATCCATTCAAGGGAGTGCTTTCTGATACTCCACTGGACCAAACTTCTTCTTTCAATGAGGGTTGGGCTTGCTCCTTGGGAAGCTGAAAGGGTACTAGGGATGTTCTTTTAGGTTTTATAGGAGGGTTATTTATCTCTTGACTCAAAGATTCACCTTTTGAGGATGCCTCAAGGAATGTCACACAACAGGACCCTTCAAATTTCTACTTGGGTTGTAGGACTGGTGGTTGTTGGTATGGTGCATCATCATCCTCCTCTCTTTGGGTGATAAGAGCCACTATTGAAAAAAGACTTATTCTGCCTAATCCATTTCTTATGGATATTTTGCATATGATATGACTCATTCATCAGTCCAAAAGGGTACCAGAGTTATTCTATCTAATATCATGGGGGATTTTGCTTTTGGAACTTCTTTCTCATTTGTGCCTTCTTAGAGTATGATAAGTTCTTCCAGCTCGCTTTCATAGTCTTCTTCTTCACTGTCATCTTCAATCTCTTCGAACTCTATTTTTGCCTCTATGGGGGCCCTATAAGAGAAGAATAAACTCTCTATTGTGTCCTTTGCCTTTGCTTCCACATCTATTTCTGCTTTTTTTTGTCTCTATCACTGTCTTTATCTCTATCTCTATCTTTGTTTCTATCTCAATTATAACCATGTAACAAGGAGAATAGTACATCCATACTTTCCTCTCACTGTTAGAGGTGACTTCAGAAGTCAATTCGGGTTCAAGCATGAGATATTCACCCATTGATAAAGACTTTGCTTCTTTTAGGAGTTGACTTACAATGCCCAGGGGCTGTGTCTATGGTTTTTTAGGAAATATCTATTTAACAGCTTCTTCGTTTCATGATGTGCCATTTGTTACTTTGTTGGAAGAGTTTGTTAAGAGTTCAATGGAAGTGGATCCATTATCTTTTTGTGAATACAACTTCAGCACCACTTTATTGGGTTCTTTGCCTAGGGTTAGTTGAACCAACTCATATGTGCCCTTGCTTAAAAAAGCCATGGTCTTCCCAACAACAAAGGATATGCGGTCATGTAGGAATTTGGTTTTACTACTAGATAGGTCAGCTCCAATAATGTCTTCCACCACCAGTAAGGGTTGCCTTCACATATAGGATAATTCCCAAAGGCTTAATTTTTCTTTGGTCTACTAGGCTGATAAGCCATTGTGTAGACTGTATACTTTGCAAGCCTAGATCCTTCATTGTCACATCCATCATTGTGTTCACTAATGAACCTCCATCAATCAATGCATTTTCTATAAAGCATCCCCTTCAATCCACACACCCATCTCTAGGGTCCCAAGATCCAAGAAGGTATAAGCCACATCCGCTTCTTTCATAGGCCTTAGGGATTTATTGGACTTGGTTGCTATTGCAGGAGAAATCCTTAAGCCTCTTCTTCTTGTCAATATGCTTTTGAATTTCTTTCAACAACTACGAGACAATATCAACAACTCTCAGAATGTCAGATTTGGTTTGAAGGTGTCTAGGTTTTTGACCAAGTCATAGTCTTTAATAGGATCCATGGGCTTTTCCAATCGATTAGGGAATATTGGGGGAAAAGGCGTCTCTGCCTAGCAACCTGTGTATTACTACACTGACAATACCCACCACTGCACACTACAGGTGGCAGGCGCCCATCACTGTCACTTTATTCTTTATTCTTTCAGTGACAATTTGAATAAAGGAAGGCCCGGTTACACATTATGAATGTTGGAGTTCCCATTTGCTCTCTCTCTCTCTTTCTTGCTCTTGCTCTCTCTCCATGGCTCCTCCAAACAAGCTTCGATCCTTCTTACCTTTCAACTGGTATCAGAGCATGGATTCATGACTACTTAAGCTTGGTTCATGGCATTGTTACGCGAGCGGTGATCGAGAGCAAGCTTCACTCACAACCCGATAACGAGACGTTGAGGAGTGCCGGTTGGGGTGATTGACTTTGTCAAATGCACAACTCAATTTGAAAAATTCATATATTTGAAAAAACACCACAAAATAAGACTAAAAACAATGCCACTTATAGCTCACAAAAAATTTAAAACCCGTATGCGGGTAGAGCATCACACAACCACAACACAACAAAAATACAAATAACTCAAAAACAAACCAAGTGAGATATATTTTTGTACCTCAACAACCTTGAGCCGATGCTTGGCGCTTTGACACCCAAAAACTCCAACTTCCAAATTGGCATGACTAGAGCTCACTCTAGCATGCGACCCTCCACTCTCCTCTCTCACATAATACAATTGTAAGCAAGGGGGAAGGCCCTTAACTCTTCAATCTCCTCTCCTTATATAGTTTTCTATCGACACTCATACATATTAGGCTTTTTGCTTTTAGCTTTTGGCTTTTGCTTTTCTACTGATTTTCATTATTTTCATTTTTTCTGCTTTATGCCTGTTTGCAACTTGTTTGGATCATAACTTCGTCATTTGAACTCCAAATATAGTTGCTCAGGCACTCAAAACGATCACAACGCATCTGGTCGTCAAGCCAACGCGAGAAGAATTACGAAAATCCATCAAAAATGGGTAAAAATACTAATGTTCATAAATCGCATAATTTTTCTCCATCTTTTAACTTGGATGACTTATTCCCTTTCTTGGCCTATTGTTCTTGTAATTGCACACACTTTCAACACACATGTCCTCTTTTTCTTCAAGAAATACTCGATGGCGATGTAAAACGTACGACCTTTTTCCTTTGATCCTTGAGTCTTCAAAATATTCTCTGGATATGAACCTGTTTTTTTATGCAGTGTGCCCTAGCAGGAATATGCTATGAAAGAGAACTCCATACACAATCATTCATGATTTAGAATAATATGCAATTGATCGAATCCATGACATGCTACCATTCAAACAATGCTCACACAAAAAAATATGGATGCATTGGAAGGATTGTGCCTAGCCTATCTAGATGTGCTAGTACATTATGCATAATGCAAACATAGTTCCTTAATTATTTAAATCCTTATCCTCACCTCTCAACGCTCTTCAAAAAAACATAGCATACTCCGCTCCTCCCGCCCATAATCTCACAATCACTCAAGAAATGATGGTCCTCAAGATGTTGACCAAATATGAATAACCCTTCTCACAATTGGTGGCATCCTTCACGACCCTCTAAACTCACCCAACCTCCTTACACACTCAACCAGAGGTTCCTAACTTTGTGATGAACATCCCAAATGGTGCATGCAGGAAATGTGCGTGCTCAATGATAGGTGCTCTCTCATGTACGCGTGCATCTAAGATTTACTGCATATAGTTGCAGTGGACCTCATGCCATGCTAGTGCTCAATGATGGTGCAAAACGTGCATAATCCCAACCCATGGCATGGAAGTATTTGATAAGAACAGGAGACGACCCCCGAGTGTAGTGCATCAATAAGTGCAATGTGAAGTGCTCGCGAACCCATAATCCATGTGATGTGCAAAAGTCTCGACAATAAAACATACCTTGCCCAAAATGTTTAGTAGCTATTGACAAAGACAAGCTATATCCTGTCCAAAAAAATACCAAGCTCGACCAAGGCTATCAAGTTTCACACTCAACAAATCAAATAAAATGACAGAAACAAATCCTAAACTAGACAAACACAAGAAATCCAATTACGAAATAACAAAACAAACTGTCATGCAAACAACTAAGCTAGCAAAAATCAAACTTAACTACAAATTGACTAGGACTTTTCAGTTTTCAGAAAAACACTTGACATATTTAGCCCTCCCCCTAGTCTACAAACATTCATGTGCAGCAGTTGCTTTAATAAAACGATGCAACATTTATAAGCCAATCAAAAATGAAATCCAATTATCTATCCACAATCTTCTCAACAAACATAAATGGCACATTTTTCTCAAACAACTTCTTTACAAGTAGACAAAACTCATCTATGAAATTCTCATCAAAATCCTTGAGACAATCCTCTCCATCTAAGAAAAATACATCATCCTCCAAATTCTTCAAATCCCAACCATAATCTAAAATCTTCATATCCCTCAAATCACAACCACACTAAAAAATGTTCATATCCCATCCATCCTCCCTAGGAAAACCCGTGTTACTTTTAGAGTCTCTAAATAAAGTTTTGACCCTTTCTTTGTTGCCAATGTCAAATTCATCCACTGATTCATCTACGACTTCTCCTAAAGATACTATGTAAGGATCTTCCAACTCAATATCCAAATCAAACACAACATCAAAAGGAGTCAACTCCGGACTCATAACACCACAAGAACCAAAAACATCCACAAATGGGGTCACTTCATCATCAACAATACAAGACTCCATCGAGTCTTTCACATCAAAGAGTGGTAAATACCTTCCATAGTATCCTTACAAGAAACCTCACAAGAAATTGAAGAATGTTTCACCTCTACATCATCGCAAATAACAACTTCACAATGCAACAACTTCGGGTCAATAACCTCAACCAAAGACTCCTCAACTACCAAATCCCAAACTACCTTCTCACAAACCTCTTCCAACTCTATTTTCTTGATTTTAAATCGCTCTTCCCTCAAGTTCTCAATCTTTTTTAAAACCTTGCTCAAATTCTCTCTCACATCCTCATCAATGTCACTCTCAGGATTCTTAAAACCCCAATCAGAATCATCACAAACTTCATCAAAAACTTCTGGAGAATTCAAAGAAACTAAAAGACTATCAGATGAAGTTTTCTCTTCGTCATTGTTGCCTAAATCAACCAAACAATTATCTACACAACTATCAAGGAGTAAGAGATTTGGTCTACTCAAAATAACATCATCAACACCACAAATAAAAGCCTCTCCAGGGCTACTCAAAACATCACCAATCAACTCACAAGACTCAATTGATTCAACAACACCAACACCAAATTTACCACAAGAGTCAGAACCTAAATCCTCAATACTCTCTTGATCATCAAACTCACAACAAATCTCAACAAACTCATCAGGCAACAAATTCCAATCCTCAACTTCATCTTGAAAACTTACAGTTTCTAAGCCCTCCGTCTCATAGTTTTCCAAAAGACTCAAAAAATCATCCTCTATTCTCTCTTCCTCTTTCAAGCAATCAGATCCATCTATACTATCACCAAGGCAAACAAACTCACTCTCTAAATTGTCTTCACTCTCTTCAACACTGCCATGACTATAAAAACTTTCATCACCCCTTCCCTCATCAGAAATATCAAAACTTTCTTGACTCTCATCCTCTCCCAAAGAACATGAAAACTCTTCGTCCTTAAAACAATATGGTCTCTCATTTTCTTCTTTACAACTCAG
Source organism: Lygodium microphyllum (assembly GCF_053477565.2). Classification (NCBI taxonomy): domain Eukaryota; kingdom Viridiplantae; phylum Streptophyta; class Polypodiopsida; order Schizaeales; family Lygodiaceae; genus Lygodium; species Lygodium microphyllum. The sequence goes on from NC_141162.1 coordinate 59,887,899, forward strand.
ATCCATCTCTAGCTCATCTCTATATTCCTCAAGCTCCAAAGTATCATCAGTCAATCCCTCTTCTTTAGTTAAATCTCTAATCACTAGACTAGAAGTATCCGTGGTCAATGGGTATGAATTCACACTCCTAGACTCTTCACTCCAATCAGTCAAACAAGTATTTTTCTTCTCAACCACCCTAGGGAGTTTCTCCTCACATACTTCAATTGATTTCTCACAAGTCAACTCATCTCTCCTAAATAGAGAATATAGTATACCTCTCTCAAGATAGGCATAACTAACTCTTTTCTCCTCAAAAACTTTTCTCTCAACTTGCCTTGAACTCAACCTTTTCCTTGGTTCATCAAACCCTAACTCTTTTTTTCTTTTGGTCCTCCTCTCTTGATATTGAGCTATCTTCACCGCTTCCTCAAAAGTCTTAGGGTTCTTTACCTCTAATTTCACTCTCCAATCTTCTAATTTCAACCCATTTACAAAATACATTATTTTCAACATAACTAGGGCTATCTCACCTTCTAACAATGTTAAAATCCATCGATTCCACAATCTTTCAAACTCCCTAGCAAAATCCTCAACACATTGATCATCTTTTTGAACACAAGTTTCTATTTTCGCCTATATCTCACATTGACTTTCTCTTTTTTAAAACCTAGATAAAAATGCATTTTTAATGGTCTCATAGTCCAAATTTTGTCTCCTATATTTTAAGCTACTCTCAAAGTCAAGCAACCAATTTCATGCTTCTCCCTGTAATTGATATCTAAGAATTTGGAGTTTATCCTCAAGATTAGTCACTCTCTCTATTAAACAACACAGCTCTATTTTTTCTAAAAATCTTTCGGGATCTTTAGTATGATTACCATGGAACTCGGGAAAATCATTAGCCATTTTCAACAATCACAAGAAATCAAAACAAACTCACATTTAAAATAACAACAATGTCAATGTTGGCACTCCTCAGCGGGGGCACCAAAAAAGAGATGTTACGCGAGCGGTGATCGAGAGCAAGCCTCACTCACAACCGGATAACGAAACGTTGAGGAGTGCCGGTTGGGGTGATTGGCTTTGTTGAATGCACAACTCAATTTGAAAAATTCAAATATTTGATGAAACACCACAAAACAAGACTAAAAACAATGCCTCTTATAGCTCACAAGAAATTTAAAACCCGTATGCGGGTAGACCATCACACAACCACAACACAACAAAAATACCAATAACTCAAAAACAAACCAAGTGAGATATATTTTCGTACCTCAACCTTGAGTCGATACTCGGTGCTTTAATACCCAAAAGCTCCAACTTTCAAATTGGCATGACTAGAGCTCACTCTAGCATGCGACCCTCCACTCTCCTCTCTCACATAATACAATTGTAAGCAAGGGGGAAGGCCCTTAACTCTTCAATCTCCTCTCCTTATATAGTTTTCTATCCACACTCACACACATTAGGCTTTTTGCTTTCAGCTTTTGGCTTTTGCTTTTCTATTGCTTTTCATTATTTTCGTTTTTTTTGCTTTATGCCTGTTTGCAACTTATTTGGATCATAACTTCATCATTTGAACTCTGAATATAGTCATTCGGATACTTAAAACGATCGGAACATGGGCAGAATTACAAAAATCCATAAAAAATGGGCAAAAATACTTATTTTTGTAAATCGCATAATTTTTCTCCATCTTTTAACTCAGACGACTTATTCACTTCCTTGGCCTATTGTTCTTGTAATTGCACACACTTTCAACACACATGTTCTCTTTTTCTTCAAGAAATACTCGATGACGATGTAAAACGTATGACCGTTTTCCTTTGATCCTTGAGTCTTCAAAATATTCTCTGGATATGAACCTGTTTTTTTATGCAATGTGCCCTAGTAGGAATATGCTATGAAAGAGAACTCCATGCACAATCATTCATGATTTAGAATAATATGCAATTGATCGAATCCATGACATGCTACCATTCAAACAATGCTCACACAAAAAATATGGATGCATTGGAAGATTTGTGCCTAGCCTATCTAGATGTGCTAGTACATCATGCATAATGCAAACATAGTTCCTTATTTATTTAAATCCTTATCCTCACCTCTCAACATTCTTCAAAAAAATATAGCATACTCCGCTCCTCTCGCCCATAATCTCACAATCACTCAAGAAATGATGGTCCTCAAGATGTTGACCAAATATGAATAACCCTTCTCACAATTGGTGGCATCCTTCACGACCCTCTAAACTCACCCAACCTCCTTACACACTCAACCAAAGGTTCCTAACTTTGTGATGAACATCCCAAATGGTGCATGTAGGAAATGTGTGTGCTCAATGATAGGTGCTCTCTCATGTGCGTGTGCATCTAAGATTTACTATATAAGTTGCAACGGACCTCATGCCATGCTAGTGCTCAATGATGATGCAAAACATGCATAATCCCAACCCATGGCATAGAAGTATTTGATAAGAACAAGAGACGACCCCCGAGTGTAGTGCATCAATAAGTGCAACGTGAAGTGCTCGTGAACCCATAATCCCTGTGATGTGCAAAAGTCTCAACAATAAAACCTTTTCCAAAATGTTCGGTAGCTATTGACAAACACAAGCTTCATCTTGTCCAAAAAAATACCAAGCTCGACCAAGGCTATCAAGTTTCACACTCAACAAATCAAATAAAATGACAGAAACAAATCCTAAACTAGACAAACACAAGAAATCCAATTATGAAATAACAAAACAAACTGTCACGCAAACAACTAAGCTAGCAAAAATCAAACTTAACTACAAATTGACTAGGGCTTCTTAGTTTTTAAAAAAACACTTGATAGCGTCTTCAGCTTCCTATTGATTACCTACATTCATTGGGTCTCGTTCCCACGCAGCCATGGCTTCTTCCATCTAGGTATGTTTGTATGCTTTCATTTCTTCTCTTGCACCAATCTTGAATAGGCTTGGTCTACTTCTTGAGTGGGCTTCTTTGAGCATCATTGGTGTTCCCCATATGCCCCATAACCCTCAGCATAGGTAGTAGCAAACTTGATAGCAGCTAGCGTGTTTGTGCCTGTTTGGGCTGCTGACTTTCCTATCAGATTTCCTCACTTCCAGGCTCCCCTACAACTTGGCAATGGTCTTTGGCACCTTAGCAATGATTTCTATCCACCCCGGCATTCATCCTTTGGATTTGAGCTCAGTTTTGACATGTTGAGCTTTAGCCCTTAACTGTGGAAATGGGGCAGATTGCTGCTATACTTCCAAGTCAATATGTTTTGTTACGCCTATGGCTTGTGTTATGCTAAGTGAATGCTATCATTGTGCCTGGACTTTATGTTGATGCTTTGGATCACTTGTGGGATGCTTTGAGCAAAAGATCATTTTTCATATGATTTATGGCTATATATAGTTCTAGACAGCAAGCATTTACAGGGGAGTTTATACCTAATGTCTACGGATATGGTTTGGGAGCTTTATGATGTACCCATGTATGTGGAGTATGCTGCCACATGTTGCCTTTGCCTTGGATATTGATTTGAGCTTCGATTAAGCACTGTTTAGCTCAGTTTTGGACAATGATTTCAAGTTTTTTATAGTAGGGATGATTGTACTTCTCAGTGGATATTTAATGCCTATTTGATTCGGGCTATGTCTTGGCAGTCTACATTGATGTAGTGACTCTCGGGGATCGACATAGAGCTTGGATTTGCTATTGGATTATTGGTTGAGCTCGAGCTTGCTTTGCATAACATTTGGATATCCATCTTTGCTGTACGTATGGCATGTACTTTACTTATGTCTGACTGGTCTTGACATGCTTGACATATGCCACTACTACATGCCCGTCACATTGTTTGGAGTTGGATGCTGCTGAGCCTTACTTTGGCTTGATATTTGATTGCATGGAGCTTACTTTGACTATTTCTTAGCTTGCCAGAGTTATACTTTGGATGTACTTGATGTCTATGGATGCTATGTAACAGATGCTACATGGCATGTATGCTCATGAGGTCTTATTGATGCTTGATCTTAGATCTTCTGGGAGTGGTGCTATCATATGCCCTTGTTGAGCTTCTTTACTTGATATTTATAGATTTTGTGGCAATGGGAGCATCTTGATACGCTTGTGACAAATAATTTTTGATGTTGAGAAGTGCTTAAAAATAGCCAAAAATTACGAATATTCGGGGAAAAATAGACTTTGCCGAAGGCGGCGGTGGCAATCAGTACGATTTTAAACGGCAATGCCCCATAAATGCTTACAAGAGCCACTGGACGATGGTCGGAGAATTTTCATAATATTTTGGCATGCAAGACAAGACCGTCGGAGATGCCCGACAGTGGAGGACTTCAAGACGAACGCCCATGATTTTTCAGACCAAGAATCGGATGCCAAACGTGGAAGAGGGAGTGCCCGGGAGGCCAAGCCCAAATTAACAATAGGTGGAAATGGACTTTAGGAGAGCCCAAAGGATGTGACCCTTTGGGACTCCCCTTGGGATCCCAAAATTTTGAAAAACGTGGGGGGAGAGGGGGTTGCATTTTTTTTTCACGAGATCAGAGAAGAGGGCACCATCATCACGAATTAAGGGAGAGATGGATTCTAGGCCGGTGAACAACCCCCCCAACTAATCTCATGGCTGATCTTCTTCCAATCTTCTCTCTCCATTGCCAGTCTCCGCTCCTCAATTGGCTGCTTGGTTGTGGAAAACAAAAACTAGTATTTCTCTCTCCTCCCTCTCTCTCCTGCATAGAGGTTATTCATGTGCAAGAAATCAAGAAAGGAGAGGGGCTGAAGAATGCTTGTCCGATCGGATTGCTCCAAGATGAAGAGGAGGCTGAGGAAAGAGGTTCAGCACTAAAGAATGGTTGTTGGTCAGTCTGTGGGTTGCTCATAATAATTATTAAAAAACCCGCAACATGCAAGACACGCGGTATGCTTCAATTTAACAAAGAAATTTGATTGTTTTTATTGTTTCATGGTCCAAATGTTGTTCATATGCGATGAAATTTTATTTGAACCTTGTTTGCATCATGATTGAGGGCTGTAACTATAGAAATACAGAACCCATAATGATTTAGATTCGTTATTAACTCTTTAAAACCCGTAAAATGTCATTTTTAATGGAAATTAGTTTTTTTTTAAATTTTGAGTTGGAAAAAAGGGATGGATATGGGATAAAATCAGAGAAAATGTTAAGTTTTAGTCAAAATGATAAGCCAATACGAATAAATTAAAAAACATCTATTTTTCATGAATAATAAATAGGGAAAAATAGTAAAAAATGAAAAAAATTGGGATTTTCGCGCTAAAGAAATATGGAAAAATAAGATTTATGTGCATGAATGTTTGGCAAGGTTGAAGCATGAGGTTAAGTCTTAGTTTGGCCTTATCCTTTGTATTATAGTTTGTTTTTATCGCTTTTTACATACAAAAATGATACAAAACAACCATTTACACCTATGCACCGTAGCAACACCTAAACGGTGAGGGGAGGATGAAGGTTGTGTGACGATCTAATTGCTGGAAATATAAAAATTTTGATTTTTCTCTTTGTGCATAGCATTTAGGATCGTTTCATAATTAAATATAGGTGACTAGTAGTACGAAAGTTCCGGTGGCGCTAGTCCCTAAAACAACGCAACACGTAACGATTAGTTAAAATTCATGAAAGGACTATTTTTCACACCTCACATGGCTAGTTTTTTAATCATAAAATGGTTATGCAAAATTGTCATACACCTTGCATCAAGCATGCAATGTGGTTTCTCCTGGTATGCATTGCACTTGATTGATAAACTTTGACCAACGCTGAGAGGACAAGAAACCCAAGCTGTAGGTTTAGATGGGTGCTTCCATTGGGGAAAGTCTTGTGAGGCAAATAAAAATCTCTTGGAACTCTGAATTATGAAAGAGTGGATTTTGTGTGAATGTCATATGTATTAGCGACGCATCTTGGGGCTAATCTCCAATGTGTAGGAGAGTTGTAGTGGACCCACAGCAATCAGCCGAGAGATGCTTCCCTATGTGTGTTACGAGGCATTATACCTATTTGTTATGGGATCTCCCTATGAGAAGAAGAAAATGTGAATGTTGGACTACATATTGGATACAAACGTAAAATTGTCGTAAGCATTTAGTACAAAGTGAGTTTTAGACGCTTCTTGTTGAGATGGCAAGCTTGACATGTGCAAAAATTGATGATGGACCGCTTGGCTAGATGGGTCCTCACGTCTACACTTAGCACGTTGGTGGTCATTATGATACTCACATGGCCACTAACCTATCACTTATTATATTGAGTTTGTTACATCTACCTACAGCTGGCAAAGACATAGTGCCAATCGATTAGTATAGTCGGTTATGCACTGTTTGACTTTATAGGCCACTTTCCTTTATGTTGTATCTTATCTATACTTTGTGTACATTGTATAGTGTGTGGAAGAAGAAGAAAAAAACAGCAAGAAAACGTTTTGGCCTCCATCTCTCTTCTTGTGTTCTTAAGTGAGATTCCTCTTGTGTATACAGTGTGTGTTTGGCGTAGCAGCTCAAGCAAGTCTCCCCACCACGCGATTCTTGACACTCCTGGCCTGCGAGGCCATGTGGTGGGGTTGTCTATCGTATGCATGAGGTCCAACTAGTGCCATAGCCAGTGCCGGCCAATTTTATGTCCCATTAGTGGTACGTCTGCCGAGAGCCACCAACAAGTGGTGGTTCTCCAATCTAGGGTTTTTAGGGACCAAATAGTTGGTTTATGTCCTCTGACAAGGATCATCAAGCTGAAATACAAAAAGCAGAACGTGCTGAGAGGACTAGATAGCGGTTGGAGATTGTAAGACACTATTCTCCTCAAAGGAGTAGCCCCTTACGCATAAGTGGCAGTGGTTCTAGTAACCTAGGTGTTACGAGTAGCTCTTTGAGTGCAAGTGGAAGTCTTGGTACTTCCCTATTTCCAATTAATCAAACCACAACAAGTGGGGGTGTAGTGTTGTCTACATGAACTCCTGTTGTCAATCCGGTTGTAGCCATGGCACAACCTATCGCAATTCCAACAGGTACACCGGACTTATCGGCATTAGGAGAATCGCTGCCCATTTTCCATGGGTTAGCAGAAGAAGATGAAGAACTCCACATTAAGGAGTTTCAAAAGCTCATGTTCAACTATCGAATCCAAGATGAAGGACGCCTAATGATGTTCTTCAACATGACGTTAAAAGGAAGAGTGGTAGTGTGGTATCACGGTCTAGATTCCGGAACCATAAATAGCAGTGCCCAATTCTTTACGGCTTTTCGTAGAGAGTTTTTCCCTGAGAAGGGTGGACAATATTAGTTGCATGTTTTGAATTTAACACGCCAAGAGCCAAATGAGAATGTCCAGGCATATGCCAAGAAACTAAAGCAAGTTCTTCACAAACTTAACACTTATATTCCTATTCCAGCGGCTGCACAGTTGCAAGATTTCCTACATGGATTGGATTTTAATATCCAGGTGCAGCTGAGTAGTGTTGCTTTGACCGATATTGACACTACTATTACCCAAGCAGAAGGAGTAGAGTCACGCTTGCAAGTGGCTTATGTAGCAAGGATAAATTGGAATGGCAATAATTTGGCCTTGACCGATGGGAGTCAAGGGGACCCCATGTTAAATACGAGGGGAAGAGGGAGTATTATGCCAAATTTGCCTATGTTACCAGCTCCTCCTAGCATGACTATGCCTATGGATAGTCAGGCGGCCTCACTAAATAGTGGTGGAAACCAAGCAATGAATCCTAATGTCGTCCCAGTTGGTCAGTGGATAATTCCTAATCAAGTGGTTAGGCCCATGGGGCGACAGACTAACGATCGCGGCTATGTGAGAGCCGATTTTTGAGCTCGGGATGTGCCTAAAATTTGCCAAAAAATTTGGAATTTAGGGAAAAAATATTTAACATCAAAGGCGGCGTCTGCAGCTAGGACGATTTTAAGCACCAAGTGAAAGACGGCTTTTAGAAGGCGCTCGAGCGACACTTGTGGATTTTTGATAATTTTTTCGACTACCGTGCGGGATGTTAGGAGCTTCCATGTCAAGCCGGACGCCCATGATTTTTCATAGCTCAAATCGGAGCCCGAACGAGGATTGGGCCACAAAGTGGGCAAGATACGAAAGGGTGGCCAAACTTAGGACCAAAGGGGGTGTGCCCTTTGGAGCCTTGACCCCCCCCCTCCCCCCACCCCCCCCCACCCCCCCCGCGCCCCTTTAAATTTTATGCATAGAACATGAAAAAACGTGGAATCGTGGGACGATGGCATGATGCAGCAACGGCCGAAAAATGCGCTCTCTCCTCATGATGGATGATTTCTTGGCTGTGAGCATCCCATGGAGTCGACATTAGGGCTAATCTTCTCCCTCTTGGCTGATGATATCGCTGGTCTTCACGCGAGGAATGGCTGTGTAAATGAAGAGAACAGATTCTAGTCTTTCTCTCTCCTCCCTCTCTCTTTTCCCTATGGACTGTTCATGTGTACCATCTTGAAGACCAACCGGGGAAGGAGAATGAAGGAAGTGGTGATGTAAATTGATGGAGATGATAAAGATTGGAGTACAGAATTGGATTGAGAGCAATGGAGGCTCCGTTTGCTGATTATGCAATCATTCAAAGCGTCTCGGGTTCCGTAAAAATACGGTATGACTATTTTTATGAAGAAAATGAAGGATTTTTGATAGTTTATGATGATACTTATGTTCTTATTGGATGAAAATTTGTTTGTGGGCTGATTTCATCATGAGTAATTGCTATTTATCAGAAAATCTTTGATTTTACAATGATTTACATGCTTTATTTAATTTTCGTAAACCCGAAATGTAGTTTTTAAGTGGCAAAATGGTAATTTTTTCCGTTTCAAGTGGGTAAAAGGTGTTCTCATGGGGAGAATATGAAAGATGAATTGAATGTTAGTGTGCTAAAGTGATTGGAACAAGAAAAACCAGAAAAAAGTATATTTTATTGCTAAATAAATCAAGAAATGAGAAAAATAAGGGAAAAAATAGAAATACGGCTTGGAAAAATAATAAAAAATATAATGATTGTTTGTGGATATGTGGTAGTAGCAAAGCATGAGGTTTAGCCTCAGTTCGCCCTATCTCCTTGTCAAAGTTTGTGATTTATCGCTTTTTATACATCAAAACATGACAAAATGAACCTCTACACCTGTGCAACGAAAGCAATACCTAAACGTAGGGGGTTGGGAGGTTTGAATGGTGTGATTTGCGTATTGATTGTTGCTGATTTTCTGATGCATTTCATGACATAGAGTCCATGTTATTTTGATTAAGAGGATAGTAGCACGATCATTGTCTCGGTGCTATCCTTGTATCGTTGCAACGAGTTAGGGAATAAGCATTAAAAGCCTGGTTGTGCACAAGCACGTTGCTGATTTGAAAATGATATTTGAGCACTTTAGGATCATTCACTTTGCATGTGCATGAAACCATGGTATATCGAAATAAAAGGTCTGGATGCATAGCACCTGTTTTCAATGATAATGACCCACATTGAGTGTGGAAAGGCATCCTAAGCTGTAGGATAGACGTTCGTTTCTTGGGGGACTATTTAGTGAGGAAACATGGTATCTCCTGGATTATTTTTGAAGTGGAAGAGTGGAGTTTGTTCATTTTTTTTATATGTTGAGCAGCGCATCAAGGGGCCAATCCTTGCGATGTAGGAGACCTGTAGTGGGGCTGTGGTGATTCTACCGAGAGGTTGCCTCCCATGTATGTGATTATCACGGTATTTATTGCCAATGTGTATGGGTTCTCCCTCTGAGGAGTTTATAGAAAGGGAAACGTTGGACTACAAAACTAAAAAAACTATAAACGCATAGATTAGGCTTTAGGGCAGTTTATTCTTTAGCAGTAGATAGATACTCCTAGTCTGCGAGGCTGTGAGGGTGTGTTTGTCTGTTATGAGCATGAGGTCCGGCTAGTGCCATAGCCAGTGCCGGCCCATTTCAAGTCCCATCAGTGGTGCGTCTGCCGAGAGCTGCCAACAAGTGGTGGTTCTTGAATCTAGGGTTTTTAGGGACCAAAAAGTTGGTTTATGTCCTCTGATAAGGATCGTCAAGCCGAAATACAAAAAGCAAAACGTGCTGAGAGGGTTAGACAGCGGTTGGAGATTGTAAGTCGCTATTCTCCTCAAAGGAGTAGCCCAATATATGCATAAGAGGCAGCTGTCTTAGTAACCCAACTGTTGAACATAATCCTTTAGGTGCAGGAGGAAGCGTAAGTTCTTTCTCTCTTCCACAAAGTCAACCCACTTCAAGTGGGGGTGTTATTCCATTAGTCCAAACTCCTATTGTGAATCTGATTGTCGCCATAGCACAACCCATTGCAATTCCTGCAGGGACGCCATATCTGCCAGCTTTAGGAGTTCCTTTGCCCATTTTTTATGGGTTAGCCGAAGAAGATGCGGAGTTTCACATTTCTGAATTCCAAAGACTAATGTTTAATTACCGTATCCAAGATGAGGGACATCTTATGATGTTCTTTAACATGACGTTAAAAGGAAGGGTTGTAGTATGGTATCATAGCATAGAGATTGGAACCATAACTACAATCGACCAATTTTATGCAACTTTTCGAGGAGAATATGCCCCTAAAAGAGGTGTCCAATACTGGTTGCATGTTTTAAATGTAACACGCCAAGACCCCCATGAGAATGTGAAAGCCTATGCCAAGAAGCTTAAGGAAGTTTTTCGTAAGTTACAAACTTACATTCCTATTCCGTCAGCCGCCCAATTGCAATACTTCTTGCATGAATTGGATTTCAATATTCAGGTACAATTGAGCAGTGTGGCTTTAGCTGATATAGACAGCGCCATTACGCGGAAAGAAGGAGTAGAGTCACGGTTACAAACAGCCTACTCCTCTCGAATAAATCTTAATGCGGGTTTAGTACTTGGAGGCAATCTACCATTAATGAATGGAAGTCAAGGGATGCCTATGAATAACCCTAACAGGAGAGGAAGCATGATTCAAAATGTACATTTGCTGCCAACTCCTCCTAGTGTGAGTATGCGTATGGCTAGTCTGGTGGCCCCACCAAATGTTGGAGGCCAAGTTTCGAACCCTAATGTTGTTCTTGTGAGTCAACAACCAGTGCCCAATCAAATTGTTAAGCCAATGGAACGACGGAGAGACGATCAAGGCTATGAGTCGAGTGCATCTAATTTCCTTGGTGAAGTTAAGGATATGATGAAGCATTACACTGACATGATTTCTGAACAATATCAGAAAATAGCTGTTGACGTCAATTTCCTGAAGAAGCAGCAGAATTTGATAGGGAATCGATGCCCTGAAGAGGGTGGCCCCTTAAGATTCAGTTGTAAGTGGTGTGGCAGACAACATTTCCCTAGAAACTGACAAAATTAAAAAAATAAGATATTTGTGGGAAGTCGGGTCATTTAGCTGCTAGCTATTGGAGTAAGATTAGTTCCCTCCAACAAGGGAGTAAACAGCCAGGTCGAGTTAATCATAGAGCGCAAGGTAGTAACCTGCAGCAAAATGATGGACCAAGACAAATATTGCAAAGGGGAAAGATCATTATAGAAGAGTTGCCACAAGGCAATGGAGTCAGCCTAATCGAGACTGTACGCATCAATGGCATTGAAACATCTAACCTACGAGCTGTGACAAGAGGCCAAAAGGCTAAAGAGGTTGACAAAGATAATGCAAAACCGGTCGAGGGAAACCCTAAGCAAGGGGATAAGGGGATGCAAGTCCTAAATCGTGGCATGGAAGGGGGACCTCTAAGGCCTGTTGACAAAAAAGTCAATCCTAAGAAGGATGAGGAAGTGCCAAGAAAGAAGGCAAGAGCTGAAAAAAAAGCACCAAAGCCAATCCTGAGACCAAAAGAAAGGATGGTTTGGCAAGAAAAGAGAGCTTTGGCTACCTATCATGATTTTGATTTAGCAAGTTCTCTTTGCGAAGTCAAACCAGATGTAAACCTCTTACAATTGATTAAATTATCTCCAGGAGTACGCAACGAATTCAAGAAGATCCTGCGTATTGGATATATTGTAGAACCTTTGGGCATAGCACGAGTAGGGAAAGATTGGTTGGATGCTGAAGATTGGAGTACAACATTGGATTGAGAGCAATGGAGGCTCCGTTTGCTGATTATGCAATCATTCAAAGCGTCTTGGGTTACGTAAAAATACGGTACCATCTTGAAGAGCAACCAGGGAAGGAGAATGAAGGAAGTGGTGATGTAAATTGATGGGGATGCTGAAGATTGGAGTACAGCATTGGATTGAGAGCAATGGAGGCTCCGTTTGCTGATTATGCAATCATTCAAAGTGTCTTGGGTTACGTAAAAATATGGTATGACCATTTTTATGAAGAAAATGAAGGATTTTTTATAGTTTATGATGATAATTATGTTCTTATTGGATGAAAATTTGTTTGTGGGCTGATTGCATCATGAGTAATTGTTGTTTATAAGAAAATCTTAATTTTGCAATGATTTACATGCTTTATTTAATTTTCGTAAACCCGAAATGCAGTTTTTAAGTGGCAAAATGGTAGTTTTTTCCGTTTCGGGTGGGTAAAAGGTGTTCTCATGGGAGGAATATGGAAGATGAATTAAATGTTAGTGTGCTGAAGTGATTGAAACAAGAAAAACAAAAAAATAGTATATTTTATTACCACATAAATCAAGAAAATGGGAAAAATAAGAGAAAAAATAGAAATACGGCTTGGAAAAATAATAAAAAATATAATGATTGTTTGTGGATGTGTGGTAGTGGCAAAGCATGAGGTTTAGCCTCACTTTGCCCTATCTCCTTGTCAAAGTTTGTGATTTATCACTTTTTATACATCAAAATATGACAAAATGAACCTCTACACCTGTGCAACGAAAGCAATACCTAAACATAGGGGGTTGGGAGGTTTAAATGGTGTGATTTGCGTGCTGATTGTTGCTGATTTTCTGATGCATTTCATGACATAGAATCCGTGTTATTTTGATTAAGAGGATAGTAGCACGAGCATTGTCTCGATGCTATCCTTGTATCGCTACAACGAGTTAGGGAATAAGCATTAAAAGTCTAGTTGTGCACAAGCACATTGCTGATTTGAAAAAGATGTTTGAGCACTTTAGAATCATTCACTTTGCATGTGCATGAAACCATGGTATCGAAATAAAAGGCCTGGATGCATAGCACCCATTTTCAATGACAATGACCCACGTTGAGTGTGGAAAGGCATCCTAAGCTGTAGGATAGACGTTGTTTCTTGGGGGACTATTTAGTGAGGAAACATGGTATCTCCTAGATTATTTTTGAAGTGGAAGAGTGGAGTTTGTTCATTTGTTTTATATGTTGAGAAGGGCATCAAGGGGCCAATCCCTACGATGTAGGAGAGCTGCAGTGGGGCCACGGTGATTCTACCGAGAGGTTGCCTCCCATGTATGTGATTATCGTAGTATTTATTGCCAATGTGTATGGGTTCTCCCTCTGAGGAGATTATAGAAAGGGAAACATTGGACTACAAAACTAAAAAAACTATAAATACATAGATTAGGCTTTAGGGCAGTTTGTCCTTTAGCAGTAGATAGACACTCTTGGTCCGCGAGGCCATGAGGGTGTGTTTGTCTGTTATGAGCATGAGGTCCGGCTAGTGCCATAGCCAGTGCCGGCCCATTTCAGGTCCCATCACTATGAGTCGAGTGCTTCTAATGTCCTTGGTGAAGCTAAGGACGTGATGAAGCACTACACCGATATGATCTCTGAATAGTATCGACAAATAGCTGTGGATGTCAATTTCCTTAAGAAGCAATAGAATTTGATAGGGAGTTGACGCCCTAAAGAGGCCGGTGGCCCCTCAAGATTCAGTTGTAAGTGGTGTGGGAGCCAACATTTCCCTAGGAATTGCCCGAATGTCAAATACGATATTTGCAGAAAGTCTGGCCACTTAGTTGCTACCTGTTGGAGTAAGATCAGTTCTCTCCAACAAGGGAGTGAACAACCAGGTCGAGTTAGCCATCGCGCACAAGGGAATAATCTCCCGCAAGACGATGGACCAAGACAAATACTGCAAAGAGGAAAGACTGTTGTAGAGGAGTTACCTCATGGTAGTGGAGTCAGCCGTATTGAGGCTGTAAGTGTCAATGATGCTGAAACTTCTAATCTACAAGCCGTAACAAGAGGTCAAAAGATTAAAGAGGGTGACAAAGGAATTGTAAATACTATCGAGGGAAGCCCTAAGCAAGATGCTAGGGAAAAGTGAGTCCTGAATCCTGATAAGGAAGGTGGACCGTTAAGACCTGTTGGGTAGTAAAGTCGATCTCGAGGAGGATAAAGGATTGCCAAGAAAGAAGATAAAGGCTAAAAAAGAGGCATTAAAGCCGATGGAAAGACTAAATGAGAGAATGGTTTGGAACGAGAAGAGAACTTTGGCTAATTACCATGACTTTGATCTAGCAAGTTCCCTTTGCGAAGTCAAACCAGACGTGAATCTCCCGCAATTGATTAAACTTTCTCCAGGAGTACGCAAGGAATTCAAGAAAATCTTTCATATCGGGTATATAGTAGAACCTTTGGGCATAGCTAGAGTGGGGGAAGATTAGTTTGATCATGCTAAAAAGCATTGCGCTAGGGTTCCAGCATATGTGGATGGAATATTAGTGGAGTATGCTATCGTGGACACTCGATCCTCCGTCAATATCATAAGTTCAAACTTGATGGAGAGGTTAGGTCTAGAGATCCAAAAAGACGGCTCCACACTTCTTAGGATGCTTCCACGATATCTTTGCTTGGAGCTATGATGAACTTTGGGGTATTCCTCCCAGTCTAGCTGTGCATACTATTCCTATAAACTACAGAATGGTGCTCACCAGTTGTGATCAGGAAGAAGAAGAATAACCAAATCCGTCTTTGTGTAGACTTTAGAGAGTTGAATAAGCAAATTGTTAAATATTACTACCCGTTGCCATTTATTGACCAAATTTAGGATCAACTAGCAGGTAGGGAAATCTATTCATTCATGGACTGCTTTGCAGGGTATAACCAAATGGTGATCGCTGAGCAAGACAAGCTAAAAACGATGTTTATTACAGTCTTTGGTACCTTTGCATACGATGTGATGGCATTTGGGTTGTGTAATGCACTTGGTTTGTGGCAAAGAACAGTCGACAAGACCTTTGGTGACATCTCCCCAGAGGAGCTGAAAGTATTCATTGATGATCTGGGGGCAGCCACTGTAAGGGATAGATAGTTGATCATTTTATGCAAGTGTTTTGAGCATTGTAGACAATTTTGCATAGCTCTTAACTAACGGAAGTGCATCTTCGGAGTCCCTTATGGGCTCTTGTTAGGCCATGTGGTCAGTCTCGTAGGGATTGCGACTTATCCTGCAAAGATCAAGGTCATAGTCGCCATGAGTCCCCCCCTCCAAAGGAAGTGGATAGCTTTCTGTCCTCAGTAGGGTATTATCGGAGGTTTATCAATGCCTTGGCAGAACGAACGTTGCCGCTGACCAACCTATTGTCCTTTAATTATTAGTTTTCATGGAGTGATTCTTGCAAAGTAACTTTTGATGATGTGAAGCAGGAGTTGGCCAAAGCACTTGTTTTAAAAGCACCAAAAAGGGGCGAAATGTTCTGTGTGTTTTCAATAGCAACCATGTATAGTAACAGATGTGCTGTTTGGCCCAAATTTGGGAGAAAAAGTGATACCATCCGATAGCTTTTGCTAGTCAGAAGTTGGGCATATCGGAAATTAACTACACTTATATGGAGAAGTTGTGCCTTGCGATGGTATTTGTGACCAAAAAGTTCAGGCACTACATTCTTTATGAGAGGGTGGTTTTTTATACGAAGGCAGAAGGGCTTTGATTGTTGTTGAATAAGTTATAGTTGCCTGACCATTTAGCAAAGTGGTTAATCACTTTGCAGGAATTTGATTATGAGATTAAGAGCAAGCCGCCAAAGCTTCAAGGCATTGTAGAGTGTCTTGTGGATTTCAGAGAACCAAAAGAGGTCTTGGCTGAAGGAAGTGACATGGAGACTTTGTTCAAGATTGATACGGTGTCTATTCCCTCCTGGTATGCTACTATAACACACTATCTTTCTATAGGAGAGACTAGAGCTACTTTATCAAAATCAGAGAAGAGGAAGATTAAATAGCAAGCATTAAATTTTTCATTGATCGTAGGCACATTATATCGACAGGGTGTTGATGATATCCATCATCGATATGTGATGCCTGACGAGGTTCCCTTTATTTTGGAAGAGTGCCATGAATTCACTGGGCGGTTAACAGCATAGAAGGCTTTAAGAGCTGGGTATTGATGGATGTCCATCTTCCAAGATTCCTTTGAGTACGTTAAGAGATGTGATACCTGTCAAAGGCATGACAACAGAGAGAATAGGAAACGTTCACTTACGCCT
Organism: Lygodium microphyllum; assembly: GCF_053477565.2. Lineage (NCBI taxonomy): Eukaryota > Viridiplantae > Streptophyta > Polypodiopsida > Schizaeales > Lygodiaceae > Lygodium > Lygodium microphyllum. The sequence continues at coordinate 59,904,307 of NC_141162.1, forward strand.
ATCGTGGCTATCCTTCCATTTGAGAAGTGGGGTATTGACTTTGTGGGTCCTATCACCCCGTCGTCTACTACTCAGAAAAGGTACATTATATTAGCAACTAATTATTTTACAAAGTGGTCAAAAGCACGGGCGATGAGGCAGGACAATGCAAAAGAGACTACCAGTTTCCTACTTGAGCAAATTATCTGCCGTTTTGTTCTGCCAAAAGAAATAGTATCGGACCGTGGAACCCATTTTTTAAACAAGGTAATTAAAAGTCTAACTGAAGCATGGAAAATTACGCATAACAAGACGACCCCCTATAATTCGCAAGCAAATGGACAAGTCAAAAGTACCAATAAGCAGCTTGTGGGTATTCTATCCAAGATAGTCTCCGAAAAGAAGCGGGACTAGGATACAAAATTTTATGTGGCGGTATGGGTGTATAATACGATGTTTAAATGAGCCAGTGGCCATACCCCATTCAAATTAGTTTATGGGGAGGAGTATGTATTGCCCTTAGAAATTGAGTTGCCAACCATTCGATTCGCAATCAATCATTCTCTCGATGATGAAGATGCCCTATTTGAGAGATTTACGACTATAGCCCACTTAGACGAGCTCAAATTGCAGAGTTTCTTGCACCAGGAGGTAGCTAAACATCAGATGAAATGGTTGCATGATCTGAAAGTGAAGAAATATACTTTTAAAAAGAGGCAGTTAGTTCTATATTACGATGTGCGTAGGGAGCTATTTCCAGGAAAGTTAGAACCTCATTGGGATGGCCCTTACAAAATAGTTTGGATAGGTAAAAATAAGTCCACAGTTCTATTAGCTGATCTATAAGGAGTGGAATTTAAGAATAAGGTTAATCTTAATAAGATTAAACCTTATTATTTCTAAATATGCTAACACCCTAAATGCATTGCAGGTCCATGCTGGGGCTGATTGGAGACCAGCAAGAGAGCTTAAATTGGTTGATGGGGTAGTTAATTCCTTATTTGGAGCACCCATATCTCAAGCAAAGATATCATCAGGGGAGGCTTATCTGGTGGAGCAAGGGATATAAAGTGATTGAGCAAGAAGACGGTACCTTTGTGTGGAAAATTAAAGTTCTCTGTCTCATCACTACTTACAAATCTTGACAAGCATCCCTGTTGAGTTTAATGAAGAAGGTGCGATGGAGCCGTCAATTCATTTGCTAAATATGTTGAACTTTGACTATCATAATTACGAATAGGGGAGTTCTTGATGGTGGCTAGCTTTGTAAACCCATTATGGACGTATACATTATACTTTGATGGAGCATCCAGGGGACCTAATAGGAAAGGAAGTGTTGGAGTAGTTATCCGAGATCCTTGACGTAGAGTTACAATGAAATTGGCTACTTATCTTGAGTTAGGATTTATTAACAACATGGCAGAGTATAAAGCCCTTATTATGGGACTGAATATTGCCAAGAAAGGTGGCATTAGGTGATTGTTAATAAAAGGGGATTCCCAGCTAATCTTAAATCAACTCAATGGAACATATACAGTCCGAAATCCTCTCCTTCGTATGTATCATCGCACTGCTATAACCTTACTTGATGAATTTGAGAGCATATCTCTTTAGCTGATTCCATGTTATTGGAATCAGTTTACGGATTCCTTAACTAATTTTTCTTATGAAGAGGACCTCTTTTTCAACTATAGTCCTAGTCTGGATATTGCTATTGATAATGAGACATGACCTGGTCGCTTGTGGGGCATGTTGTCAGACCACGCAGTATATAGCAGGCAATGGTTGATATGGGTAATGAGAAGAGTAGCCGAGACCCATCTACCACTATTATCTTGGACCCATAGGTTGATCAGAAGACATGTTATGCATACGCCTCTTGCTACATATGCAGGAGGTATGGGCCATAACTTGATGCATTTAGTTTAGGGTTGAGCGCCCTATTTTTCTCCTTGGAATGGAGGGTATTTGTGTATATCTACTATCTTCCAAGAAGGGATTTCTATGAGCTGCTTGATTCTGTTAGGTAAAGAGGGCCAGTAGCTTTAAGTAGTTAATGTCTGATTTCTTTAGGTCAAGAGGGCCCTTTGTTTTCAGGTTTAATAATCTATCTCTTTAGGCCAAGAGGGCCAAATAGTTTACAGTGAAATGCTTTATTTCATTAGGCCAAGGCCAGTTGTCTGTTTAGTATGGGTGTAGTTAATGGTTTCTTGTTTTAGTCCTATGCTAGACAGGTTCAAAGAAGAGCTTGGATGGAGCCTTTGTCGCGTGGAAGCTTCTCGTGGCCCTCTCTAGGTGATATCTCTCCTTTACGAGTTCATGTTCTTTCACGTTATATGTATCTGTGTACGTGAAGGGGGTTTTCTTTCTTATTGGGGACCGGCACTTAAGGCGTGAAGTCCGAGGCTTAGGTTTTGTATGTCTGGGGGAGGTCTAAGTAGTCATTGTCTCCTACAAGGCATTGTCAGGCATTGAAAGACCTATTTTAGATGGGAGTTCTAGTGACCTTGTTCTGCTAACTTGCTAGGCAGCTGTTCAGGGAGTTCCTGTTAGCTGTGAGGAAGTTAGAGAAGCCTACTAAAATAATGATGAAAAGAGACAAAATCCTAAATATCTGAAAGGCAATATATGAATATACAAAGGTGTATAAAAAGGGGTTTTAACCCCTATAAAAATAGAAAAGGAAAGAAGGAAAATCATTGAGGTGTTGTTTATCGCCTTGTGAAGGCCTGGTAGGTTCTTAGGGAAGAGACAAGATGCGGGGCTGATACCACACCCTTCCGTGGGGTGACATCTTGCCATAAAATAAAGAAAATAAAAGAAGGTTGGAGCAAAAATAAAAGTGAGCATTAGAAAAGGATTCAGTGTCGCCTTGCGAGGGCTTGGTAGGTTCTTGGGTATCGAGACAGGACCTGAGGTCGATGCCCTGTTCTCCTTGGGTCACTATGCTCAGCTCCCTCTTGATGCCGAGAAGTGCTTAAAAATAGCCAAAAATTATGAATATTCGCGGAAAAATAGACTTTGTCAAAGGTGGCGATGGCAATCAGTATGATTTTAAGCGGCAATGCCCCAGAAATGCTTAAAAGAGCCACTGGATGGCGGTTGGAGAATTTTCATAATTTTTTGGCATGCAAGAAAAGACTATGGGAGATGCGTGGTAGTGGAGGAATTCAAGATGGACGCCCAAGATTTTTCAGATCAAGAATCAGACACCAGACGTGGAAGAGGGAGTGCTAGGGAGGCCAAGCCCAAATTGGCAATAGGTGGAAATGGACTTTAGGAGAGCCCAAAGGGTATGACCCTTTGGGGCTCCCAAAATTTGGAAAAATGTGGGGGGGGAGGGGGGGTTGCATTTTTTTTTCACAAGATCAGAGAAGAGGGCACCATCATCACGAATGAAGGGAGAGATGGATTCTGGGCCTGTGAACAAACCCCCCAAAACTGATCTCATGGCTGATCTTCTTCCTATCTTCACTCTCCATCACCGGTCTCTGATCCTCAATTGGTTGCCTGGTTGTGGAGAACAAAAACTAGTCTTTCTCTCTCCTCCCTCTCTCTCCTGCATAGAGGCTATTCATATGCAAGAAATCAAGAAGGAGAGGGGCTAAAGAATGCTTGTTCGTTTGTGATCAGATTGCTCCAACATGAAGAGGAGGGTGAGGAAAGAGGTTCAGCACTGAAGAATGGTTGCTCGTCGGTCCGTGGGCTGCTCAAAATAATTATTAAAAAATCCGCAACACGCAAGACACGCGGTATGCTTCAATTTTACAAAGAAATTTGATTATTTTTGTTGTTTCATGGTCCAAATGTTATTCATATGCGATGAAATTTTGTTTGAACCTTGTTTGTATCATGACTAAGGGTAGTAACTACAGAAATACAAAACCCGTAATGATTTAAAGCCATTATTAATTCTTTGAAACCCATAAAATTTCATTTTTTATGGAAATTAGTGGTTTTTTTCGATTTTGAGTTGGAGAAAAGGGATGGAAATGGGATAAAATCAGAGAAAATGTTAAGTTTCAGTCAAAATGATAAGCCAATACAAATAAATCAGAAAATATCTATTTTTCATGAATAATAAATAGGGAACAATAGTAAAAAATAAAGAAAATTGGGGTTTTCGCCCTAAAGAAATATGGAAAAATAATATTTATGTGTGTGAATGTTTGACAAGGTTGAAGCATGAGGTTAAGCCTCAGTTTGGCCTTGTCCTTTGTGTTATAGTCCGTGTTTATCGCTTTTTACATACAAAAATGATACAAAACAACCCTTTACACCTATGCATCGCAGCAACACCTAAACGGTGCGGGGAGGATGAAGGTTGTGTGACGATCTAATTGCTGGAAAGATAAAAATTCTGAATTTTCTCCTTTTGCATAAAATTTAGGGATTTTTTCATAATTAAATATAGGCGACTAGTAGTGCGGAAGTTCCGATGCTAGTCCCTAAAATAGTGCATCACGTAACAATTAGTTAAAATTCATGAAAGGGCTGTTTTTCGCACCTCACATGGCTGGTTTTTTAATCATAAAATGGTTATGCACAATTGTCATTCACCTTGCATCAAGCATGCCATGTGGTATCTCTTGGAATGCATTGCACTTGATTGATAAACTTTGACCAATGCTGAGAGGACAGGAAACCCAAGCTGTAGGTTTAGATGGGTGCTTCCGTTGGGGAAAGTCTTGTGAAGCAAATAAAAATCTCATGGAATGTTGAATTATGAAAAAGTAGAATTTGTGCGAATGTCATATGTGTTAGCGACACATCTTGGGGCTAATCCCTGAGGTGTAGGAGAGTCGCAATGGAGCCGCGGCAATCAGCTTTGCCGAGAGGTGCTTCCCTATGTGTGTATTGCGAGGCATTATGCCTATATGTTATGGGATCTCCCTATGAGGAGAAGGGAAGGTGAATGTTGGACTATATATTGGATACAAATGCAACATCATCGTAAGCATTTAGTACAAAGGGAGTTTTAGACGCTCCTGGCCCGGGAGACCATGTGGTGGGGTTATCTGCCGTGTACATGATGTCCGGCTAGTGCCATAGCCAGTGCCGGCCCATTTTAGGTCCCATCAGCTTGATAGACATTGACATGCAGGTTATGCTACTTGAGCATTCGGATACTTGAGATTGGGATCTTCACTTGGATGTTGCATGGTTGATATGTTGTGGTCCTCACAGATGTACTTGGGCTGATTTGTGCTTTGCACTCCCTGAGCATACACCTCTTTGTGTCAGGTCTTGCCAGTGTTGTGTACACTTTTCCCTATTACATAAGGAGTGTGCCAACTTACAAAAATATTCATTTGACATGCTTGGGTGTTTGCTCAATGTTTGTATGACTGTCACATGCTGATTTATGTCTACTTGATGCTGGTTATGCTTTGACAGTTAGTGGTTGACTTGGTGCATTCATTTTGCCTACAGTTTTCTCTCATTGTACCAGGCTTTAATTTATTATAGTAAGCAGTTATGCATGGACTCACATGGAACTATTCTTCACGGTGATCTTATTCAAATCTCTATAGTCTATGCACAATCTAAATGAGTCATCTTTCTTTTTAATAACCAGCAAGACACGTGATGCATAAGGAGATGAGTTAGGCTCTATGAAACCCATATCCAATAAATCCTTGACCTTCTTGGCCACTTCTTCTCTTTCACACTTGGACAATCTGTAAGGAGGCTCATTCACTAGCTTTGAGTGTGGTTCCAAATCAATGGGATGGTCAACAACTCTCTTGGGAGGTAGTGCAATAGGTAGCTGAAACAAATCATTGTACTCATTAAGAAGAGCCTTTAAAGTTGAATTATTTTGCCTATTGCTGGACTGATCTGTATTTTTATTATTTAATTGCAATACAAAAATCTGAGAGTGTTTCTTGAACTCTTTCTTAAGTTGTTTGGCTGTAATAAGCTGATATTCACTGCTATTTTGGATCCCCTGCAAGGGAACAAGTTGTCCAGCACTGAAAATTTGCATATACAATAAAGAGAAATCCATAGAAATGGTGCCCAAAGTCTTCAGCCAATCACAACCCAACACAATATCTATTGGCCCCATGCCAAGTGCAATTAAGTCTACATTCTGCCCACAATTTTGAGCAAGTTGAATATGTATAGCTGGGCATATTTGAGTACTAATTTCTTCACTCCCATTGGCAACTTGCACCCTCAGTGGTTGCTGTAAATCAGTGGCAAAACATTTTAGCCTATCCATGATTGCTCTATTTATGAAACTGTGTGTGCTACCACTGTCTACCAAGATAAACACATCCTTCCCATGAATCTTGCCTTGAAGATGAAGGGTATTACGGCTCTTTCATCCTATCCAAGCATCCAGTGAGATAATACAAATAGTGGCACCAACATGTGAGTCATTCTTGTCACCCATATCTACATGTATGTCACCACCGGGATCAAAAGGAAAGGTGTTTGCAAGGTCAAAGAACTCTTCTTTTCCAGTTTCTTCATCAACCTCATCATTTTCAGCAGTGATTACAAAGGCGCTTGCATCCTCATGGTCATCCGTCGAGTCTTCATAGACCATCATACTTTGGACTCTTGCCTTTGCATTTCTATAAGCACATTTGGAAGCGTGTTTAACTGTGTACTTTTCCCCACACTTGAAACAAAGTCTTTTTTCTTTCCTTTCTTTGTACAAATCCATGGGAATGGACCATTGACCACACCAAAGGCTGAGACATTCTTGTTCTTGTTGTTCCCTTGTTTATTCTCAGTCTTGTCATTTTTTACTTCCTTGAAATTACTGATTTTCCTTGAGTCATTGAAGGTGGGATATGTGGGAACTTTGGGGATGCTAAATGGCATATTTCCACCACCATAACTAGCCCCAAACTGGCTCTGCTTTACAGTAGCTCGTTGCGATCCAAAATGCAACTCTCTAGGCCCTCTAGGCTGCCCAAAAGATGGCTGAGATAAGCCTATTTGCTGTCCATACTATGGCTCAACTGTAGTATCCCTACAATACTTATGGGAGTATCTTTCAGCTAAATCCAATGGCCTTGAACAAATCAGAAGGTAACTGTGCTAAAACATCAATTGATAATAACTGAGGATCCAAGCCGTATATATACTTATGCAGCTTTGCATCATCACTTATGGACTCATCATACACTGTGAGATGAAGAAATTGATTTGTGTACCATTGTCAGGCAAGCTTCTCTTTCTCTATGGGGGGACACAAAAACTTGAACCATAAGTGCTTTAAATGCATCCCAAGTATCAACTTTTTGATTTTCCCTCTTAATATATCGCCACCACGTATGAGAAAAACCTTCCAAGTGGATTGTGGCAAAGTGGATCTTTTGGCCATCATTTATTGGCAAAATATCAAAGTAGTCTCCAAGCTTTGAAAGTCATTCTTCTAATTCAGTTGGGGAAGAGGATTGGCCATTAAATTTGGAGAAGATAATCTTATCTCTCAGCTCTCATTCATGAGGAATGGCATGTCCAAACTGTCCCAACTGAAATTCATCATTTTGAGTGCCAAAAGTGGTACTATTATGAGAGTGATTCGTGCCAAAAGATTGTTGAAACCTTGTTGAAGGCATGGGGACTGATGGAAGTTAAGAATTTCCCTGTGATGCATTCCTTAATGGGTCCTCTCGCCTATGAGAAGGCTAGCCAAGTTCAAAGCTACTATTGGGAATGTCCATTCTTCCTAAAATTCCTTGAGAAATTGCATTAACTGATGGGTAAGTGGTTCTTTCAGCATGTACATATGACCAATCTTCTTGCTCTTTTCCCTTTAGTTGAATCTCCAACCACTTAGAGAAATTGGCATTGAGTGTGTCCATGGTGGCTCTCATTTGACGCATTTCCAACATCATCTCAGCATGATTTTCTGTGTTTGTTGCTATGCCTGCAAGTACATCCTCTTGTCTTTACAAAATAGCCTCATGTCTTTTATTATGCCTTGTTTCATTCCTACATAGAGTTTCATTAAGAGCACTGAGTTTTCCAATGTCATGAGGATACTCCTTGTAATCTATTTTAGGATTTTTCTTAGTCCTTGTTTCTTGTGCATCCTTTATTTGTTGTTGAACATCTTCATTGGCCTTGGTTTTTCCCCTATTCCCTGCCTTGGTTAGGTGTTATCCCGTTAGACCACCTGTCACTGTTCTGCTTGCAACTTGATCTAGAAAGATCTGATTGACCTAATTTTTTGTTCAATTCAAATTCAAGGATGCCCTCTTCAAAGTGATCATAAGCATGCACTCCCAAGTTTTATAGAGAAAGTTCTCTAATAGGAAAAGTATTGTTGTACTGTGTAGTCCAGCACTCTGTCTATACCTGTAGGCGGCCTATTTTGACCTGTAAGTATCTTGTAGGGTCCAACTAGAGCTTGAAAACTAATCAAGGCCCTTAGTAGGACCGATGGATACTCTACAAGACCTGCACCTCAGTTCTTGGGAGTAGGTATACTTCTGTAAATGCAAGTAAATTACTTATAGCACCCTGTGGGGGTCAAGAAAAGGGTTGCAAGGGATCAACTTGTCAATGCATGACTGAAAAGTCATCCCACATGGCATAATACATTTCCCAATCATGAAATTTCACTATTTTTAACCTTATTCCAGAATTGATCATGCCATAAACATCTCTTAGTATAATTTTCCCACTCATAGGCATCTCCCATACATTCAAAGCATCTTATTCATTGCCATTGACCGCATATGTATTCTCATGTCTACAAATACATCCTCAGTAGTATTTTCCCATACATTTACAGCCAATAATACATCCATACATCAGAAAATACATCTCCGGATCACCGAGAGGTGGGAAAAGTTCCACCCAAGCCGGGTTGTGCACCCCTTCAGGGTCTTTGATGGCAAGGGGGGGTCACCCCTCTTTTTTCTTGTCACATCGCCTAGCATCGGGCTTTTCCTCACCCAGAATATACATGGAAAATATTTATTAATTAAACACCCAGCATGAGATGCATTTGGAAGTAGGAATTGAACCTTTTCATGAAGTGCATGGAATGGAAAATTGGGATCAAGGGTAGGGGCTTACCAAACAGTGATTCACTACTGACTTACCCTTACACAATGGATTTTTTAATTTATCAAGTAGCTGAGTTAAGAAATAACAACTCAATTGGTTAAGGTAAGCAAAAGCAATAATCCTCAATGAGTTTCAGCATGAAGTTACTCATTCCACGCAATGAAAGTGAGGCAAAATGACTATGAAGAGTTGGATAACAGACAAGCATCAAATTTATCTCGTAATGCCTACTTGAGCTCTTGCATTCTCTCAAGCAATTTGTTATGGCTCAGCAAGAGGATGAATTTGAGAGAATAAGAGTTCAACAACAAAGTACCTTATGATTCTTGATTAATATGGCGATCAATTCAGCCTTTCTTGAGTGCTCCAAGATGCTCCATTATGCTCCAATAAGCTCCATGGTAATGGAGGGAGAAGTAGCAGCAGTAGGCTGAGTGTAGGAGAGTCCTCCAAAGGAAGTAGCCATGCCTCCTGACGTGCAGTCTTACGAGGCCATGATGCCCATCCCCTTGGACCTCCTATTGGCTTGTCTTGTGTCAATTTTGTTCTAGTTGATGCTTCATGGTGCAAACTCCTTGTGATTAAACAACTTGTTGATATGAGATCCATCTGTTCGACATGCTCATGTAAGGCAAAAAAAAAGCGTAGTGTTGCTTATTTCATTAAACGGAGTACTAAAATCTCTGCGATGCTAGACTTTTGTTTCTGATCACACAATCCAAACCGATACGTTGCCTAGTGAAACACCAAGAGCTGACCAGCCGATGAAGATCTTTAATAAAAGATTGTATTTCGATAGAGGCCTACCTTGGCTACAGTAGAAGCAAAAAAACCTCAATTAATGATTTTGGATAAAACGGTGGATCCATAAGGGACGATGATGCAACTGCTACAAGCATATTCACGGCTCGAGGGTAGGAGATGATTGAGCAGCCATAGCTGGGAAGAAGGCAATGGCGCCGATGGCGAAAGGGAAAGGGAGGAAAGGGGGGTGGGGGAAGAGGGGAGGGAGGGGGCTTTGCAGCAAGAGGTTATTACTCAATGCAAGCCTGGGGTGGTAAAGGTCGTGGACCTCTTGGGTGCCACATTGATGGTTTCAATGTTTCATGTCTTTTACTTGGAAATGTCCCAAGCTTCTGAAAAGTTTTCAATGTTTCTTGTCTTCTTCTTAGAAATGTCCACTAGTCACTCCAATGATCCCTACCATGTCTGTACCTGTGTACCTAAAGTTCTTGGATTTGTGTGACTAAAAAGGGAAAACTAAACAAAAAAATGACTAACTAGATCAAGAACCTGAGAAGCTCTAATACCAATTGTCAAGGAGAGGATCGGGGAGAGAGAAAGAGGAGAGACAAGACTGCAAAAGAGAGAGAAGAAGAGAAGCAGAAGAGAGAGAAAGAGAGTGATGAGGAGAGATAAATACTAGAAGAAGAGAGAGAAAGACAAAAAAGGAAGGAAGGAAGCCATGAAAGCTGGAGAGGAGGCAGAGAAGATGAAGGAAACTTATTATTATTATTTGATAAAAATGTCAAGTCCCTTACATCTTATATACCACCAGTGTAGCATGTATTTTTCCTCCATTATTTTATTCTCGTATTTTTCCCTATATTCCCCATCTCTTACAATCATGGCTTTACATAGTTGAGGGAAACACTTACTTTAGCCCCCATCCTCGTATGCTCTGATTTTTCCAAGGAGTTTTCCATTCAGTGTGATGCTAGTGGTAGAGGTATTGGTGTTGTATTACTGCAAGAGCATGGTATGATTGCTTTTGAGAGTTGTAAGCTTGAGGACAAGGAGATGCAAATTAATGTTTACAACCAAGAGAAATTGGCCATCCTCCATGCTATTAAGAAATGGCACCACTATCTATATGGCAACTATTTTAGAGTGAAAAGAAACCATTAAGTCCTCCAATACTTCCCAATTCAGTATACTTTGACTCATAAGCAAAGGAGATGGGCAGAAACCTTGCAAAACTATGATTTTGACATCTCTCACACTCAAGGCAAAGATAACATCATGGTTGATTCACTCTCGTGGATGTGGGCATGCATAGTATCCTCCATTTCAAAGTTCAACAATGATCGCATAGGAACTCAGGAACTTATTTGTTGGATGAGGATTTCAGCCACGTATTTTAGATATTACAACTTGGAGTAATGGTTGAAAACTCCCAATACCAACTCATGGCCTTATTTGGTCCCATAGCAAGGTTATCTTTCCTCACACTTCTCCTTTCACATAGAAGATCATGGAAGAGATACATTCTTGCCCTACTCCGGGTCACTTGGGTGTTTTCAAAATATATGATAGGATTGCCAAGAGCTTTCACTAGAAAGTCTTATGGAGGGATATCAAGGATTTTCTGATCAAATGTGTTCCATGCCAGCAAAACAAGGACAACACGCTTAAAGCCATTGGTTTCTTGCAACCTCTACCTATTCTTGAAGGGAAATGAACACATATCACCATGGAGCTCATCACTAGCCTCCTTGTTACCAAGAAAGAATGGAACAATATATATGTTGTAGTTGATCACCTAACCAAGATTGCCCACTTTATCCCCACTAAGACTCAATATATTACCCTCACGGAAGTTACTATATGTAAATCCTCTACATCATGTGCATTCAAGGACTATTTATAAATATCCTTATCTGTGAATTTTTCTTGAATAAAATATAATCATTTTCTATTCAATCTATAAATAACCTCTTTATATTGCACTCTTCTATATATAAAAAATGTATAAAAATAGTATTTTTGAAATACCTTATTTTGAACCCATGTAATACACACATATATTCACGAGTAATTTACCTGAGACACTGCCTCTCAGGTGGCAACTTAGTTTATGAAATATGTATTTAAGTTGCATGGATTATTGCAAGTCATAGTGCATGATTGGCATATGCTAAGTTTATGAGCAACTTTTGGCAAGCAATTTTCACATCTATGGACACCAAGCTTGCTCCATCCACTATATACCACCCACAGAAAAATAGCCAAACAAAAAGGGTAAATAAATGTATTGAGACATATCTATGGCACTTTTTCCATGGCATATAACAAAATTGGGATACATGGCTCCACTTGGTTGAATTTTCATATGACAACTCCATCTATTCTAGCATTGGTGTTTCCCTTTTTCAGACATTATATGGGTATAAGATTTCCCTCCCTACAATCTTATTCAATGATAAGTGAAACCCTTAGAGAAAAGATGAGTTGGATTGCATGTAGGCCCTACTTCAACAATGCAAAGTGAAACTTCAAAAGGCACAAACCCACATGAAGCTTTATGCTAATGAGAAAAGAAGGCATTTGGAATTCTAAGAGGGAGAGCTGGTCCTCTTGAAAGTGCCTAAGTCCAATTACTCCACTCTCAAAGAATGTAGTAATAATAATCTGGTCCACCATTTCTATGGCCCCTATCAAATCTTCAAGAGTGTTAGTGACTTGTCCTACCAATTAGAGCTTCTCCCTACCATCAAGTTTCACAATGTGTTTCATGTCAACTAGTTGAAGCCCTTCATTAGCATGTCAGTGAACTATGTGAAAGAGCTTCCCCCATAAATGAAGAAGGTATCATTTAGTCCATCCCTAAGCAATCATTGGGAAACAAGATAAACACTTAAGATCTTGATCCATCAAGGAATACCTCATCAAATGGCAAGGCCTATCCCTAGAAGAAGCCTCCAGGTGCCCAACCACTATTGTGAATGAATTTCCTCACCTCCTAGATGCCCAATAGAATGAAGATTAGCAAGTTGTGTCCCCTTTTCACCACACCATGCCTACAAAATACTGCACACTATTTTTAGAATAGTTTTGTACATTCCCAAATTACAGCCATGTTCTTCCTACATGGGCTGAAAGTATGCATCATAAGATCTATTTTGACATGTTGCACACCCTATTTGGAGTAGCCCATCAAAAGTTATGGAAGATTTACATCAGCAAGCTTGTAGTGGTTAACATGCTATTCGTAGCCTTTTCCATTCCTTTTCATTGTAATGTGGATCAAAGTAGTACTCTGCACCCCACTTCTTAGCCCCTCTATCAAGTCTATCCAGTTGTTTTTTTATTTTAAGGAAAAAAGATTTCAAAGTGGGGATGGAATGTAATGAGCAACATACATAGGAACTAGGGGTTAAACACCTTGTCACACTATTATAAGGTGTTCCTCCTCCTCCCCCCCCCCCCCCAATCCTCTAGCATGGCCGCCACCCTCCATCAACCTCATCCCCCCATTAATTAGTCAACATGTCTCATTCATCATTTTTTAATTAAAGAAATAAAACTATTGTTAAGACACCCATACATTCACATCACTAATTTAGGGAAAAAAGAAAAATCAAGGTGTTAGTGATCTTGTATAGGTAGGTAGTAGAGCCACTGCTGCACTAAAAATGTTATAGTTAAAATTTACATTGTTAGATTTACTATGTCAATATTATGATAGGTTGTCCCTAAGAACAAAGGTAATAAAATAGTATCGTACATATAGATACGAGAAAATATATAATAAACTCAAAATCTATACTTTTTAGTGGTGTTGTTTCAAATGATGGAAACTTTACAATAATGAGGCATATAAGATGAGAGGCCTTCTTGAAATGTTCTTATGTATGGTTGTTGGTATAAGCATGGACGTGATGCAAAGGAGCCATACATAAGGGAAGATACCGACCTTGCAAGTGCACAATCTTGAGAATAGAGACATTATAGTAGAATTAAATGTGTTCTCATACATACATAAAAAGTATTGTTTGATGACTTTAAGTTTAAGAAAGCATTAGAAATACATGGTTGTGATTAGTTGATTAATATGGATTTCTTGTTCAATGGAAGTGAGTTAGCTTGAATGAAGGCTAATAGTGGAACTGCTACTTGATAAAGATGTTTTAGCCTAGCTAAAGCCATTTTTGGTTATGGATGAATGTAGTTGATTTTGGTTGTGTTTTAAAATATGTATGCCAAAATCAAGAAAATAAGATACAAAGATATATTGTAAACTTGCCCCAAGAGAAAGCATTATGATCATTACAAATTCATCACAATAGTTAGCACCATGGTCCGCATGCGTACTATCATTCTTTCAAAGTCTTGGGATACCTTCTATATTGCCATTAATATAATGCTCCTAAGGATGGCTTTAAATGTTTAGATGTAGAGGAACCCTTTCTTATAGCCTTATAGATGAGAAAGTGAATTAAAAAGTATATTAATTCATCTCATACCTCCCACGCTCTTACAATTAGATTTAGGAATGATACTAGAGGAAATTATGACCATTATGGTAGAGACCCACAGCAAAATAGGTCTAAGTCTAGACCTCGTGGAGGATAGGATTGCAATAAATCCCTGGTCCTAAGTCATCTCTTACTTGTCATTATTATGGGTCGTAGGTATGTATACAACCACAATGCCATAAGATACACCAAGAGAGATGTGAGAAAGACAAAGAATGTTAGAAATCAAGCTCACCGTCAGTGTGTCTTCATCTATGACCGACATCTATGATAGCTAGTGTGTACAGCTGTCTACATGTGACTACATTAAATAAGTCGGGTTAGTAGTCAGTTAGTGACCTGACTAGAGTTAGTCAGTCTAGTCTACATTTACACTAGGTCACTTTATCTTGTTGAATGGGTGCTTTTCAGTTTAGAGTGTGAAATATGAAGAAATGAGCTTGGGAGCCTGAAGGCTCATGGATATGGAGTTTTTCCCTTTCTCTCTCTCTTCTCTTTGAACATGGTATCAGAGCCTTACTTGGTGGACCTCCTGGAGAAAAAAGGAGTGAAGATGATCTACAGTTGAAGACTTGTGTCATTTTCCAAAACAGGCTGAATGCCATTGAAAGCTGAAGGTATGCACTGAGTGATTACCTACTCTATGGGTCAAGCTGTAGGTTGTGACTTGTTCAAAGCCTTATGGAGGCTGTACTGAGCACTAGTGTGTGCTCCATGGGCATCAAACTTAGCAAACAGAGATGTTGGAGTAGAGGACAGATCTGTGTGAACTGCGCATGTTTCCTGCTCTCAGTTGTTGGGCTGCATCTCATCAAATGCTGGTGCATTTGGTCATCAAATGCTTGATTATGACAGGTATGAAGTGTTTTAAGATGGCAAGAGGAAAATGCTTGACCTTAAGCTCTGACATGAGCTGAAATCAGAGTGGGAAGATCTGGAAAAAAGGGCAGCACTGCTGTATACACAGTATACATGGTATATGCAACACATTGAAGAGCTTTGGAAGCTCTCTGACAAGCCCAGAAGCACTCTTGGAGCATAAATATATGCTGGAGATCATATGTACTTGTTGTGATCCATTGCAAGCTGATTTTTGTAATTGAAATACTCAAATCTGGAGCATTTCAGACAGGCTGAAAACTATCATTTAATATGGACAGCAAGCATTAGTTCCTTACTAAAGCATAGTGTGATATTTGGTGACATCTATGAGATGTATGTACTGACATGTGTATTTCAGAATGTTTATGGGTTGAGAAAAGCATTAAGTGCTACTGAATGCTGAAATTTTTGGAGTTGAAGCAAATACAATCTTGTCTTGTTGGCTGAGTACAAATTGGAAAAGTAATGTATGACTTTGCTCATTAGAGACAGACAGTCTATGGTCACTACATAGTCATGCATTGACCTTGTCATACTGGAGCAAATGTATGATTTGGATTGAAGACACTTTGAAGTGGTTTGGAGCTTGTTATGCTGAATTCTAGTTGACTGCAACCTGCAACTGAATTTGTTGACACTTGTATGTGCTGGTTATGCATTGTTCTGTGTCTTTATGCTCATGTCTTGACTGCCAAATGTACTAGCAGCTACCTGGGAGATTTTGGAACATGTATGACATGATTACCACTCAGTTTTGAATTTGAAATTGCTATCGGTTACTCACAGTTCATAGTTTTTAGACTGCATGTATGTACCCTGGCAGTGAGGTTAAAGAAGCTTAAGCTGAAGCAAACACATAGCTTATGTATTGACAGTTATATCTACAATTGAGACCATTGTTTGTGGGTTGTTTTGGGGTGTTAGTGAGCTGAAATACCCTGGTTTTTTTCTGCAATTTAGTGTAGAAAACTGTCATAAACTGTTACGGACTGAACTTAGTCAGTCATACTTATTGGACTGCAGGGAGTCAGGCACTTGATAGGCAGTCTATTGCATCATGGCTAATGCACATGGGCCTGACAATATCACTCAAATAGTTGGAGAGAAGTTGGATAATAAGAACTTTGCATTATGGAAATTCAGAATGAAAAACTTTCTGGTTGGCAGAGGTTATTGGGATTTATGTACAGGAGATGAAGTTGCTCCTGAGTTGCCTGCACACAATCCAACAAATGAACAGAAAAGAGCCTACAGGCTATGGAATGAAAGAGCATGCAAGGTGCTGCATTGGTTTTCCTTATGTATATCTGATGCTATGGTAATTCAAATAATTGGATGTGAGACTCCGAAGGATGCTTGGGACATACTGATGAAAATTTATGGAACCATGACACATGCAAGAAAGATCTAGCTGAAACAACAGTTCAACAACATGTCTAGGAATGGCAAGAGCATCCAAACGTATACCACAGAGATTAAGACCATAGCTGATCAACTTGCTACTATTGGCTCAAGTGTATCAGAAGATGATATGATTGCTGTTGCCTTGAATGGCTTAGGAAAAGAGTACAAAGCTTTTGATACTTCCATTTCTGTCAGAGAAGGCCCCCTAGCTGGGAAGAGCTAGTTGCTTTGTTGCTGCATGAGAAAGTCAAACTTGATTTGAATACAGGTTCTAGTGCATCTCAGATTAGAGACAGTGTGTTATACTCTAGCTAGCATGGCAGAGGATCTAGAGGTCGTGGTTCATTTCGAGGTCGTGGTGACACTCGTAATACTTATGGACAGCAGCAGCAGTAGAGTAATTGGCATGGTGCAAATACACAAGGCTAGCATGGATCTAGTGCGTTTAGAGGCAGGGGGAGATCACCTCGAGGTAGAGGTGGTGGATCTGGTTCATGGCAGTCGTCTGATCAGTCCAACAGGGACAAGGATTGCCATTATTGTGGCCGGTATGGGCATATTGCAAAGGATTGTTACAAAAGCAGGGAGATATGAAGGCAAAGGGCAGACAGCATGGGCACTATGCATCTTCCAGTGGTGCTCATGATGAGCCAGTTGATAGACTCTTTGCCATGCAGCATGTATCTAAAAATGCATCGAGACATGATAGAGATGACAAATGGTACATTGACTCTGGAGCGTCAAACCACATGACCCCGCATGGAGAGTGGTTTGATGAGATGGTTGTAGGTACACATGGTCATGTATGTACTGGGGATGATACCCAACATGACATTAAGCATAAAGGGATTGTTCCTCTTATGATGCCTGATGGCAAGAAGAAAGGCCTGCATGATGTATTACATGTCCCGACCATAACAAAGAATCTGTTGTCTGTGGGTCAAATGGCAGAACAGAATTTGCAAGTGAGGTTCAACAAAGATGGGTTTTTCATTGAGAAGTATGGAAATGGCTGCAAGTTAATTGCCAAGGGCAGACGGGATGGCAGGATGTTTACATTGGATGCAACCATTCCGAGACTCAAGGCAACCATGTTTGCACATGATGAGAGTGCCATTCGGGATGTAGAGATTTGGCACAAGCGGATTGGACATGTCAATGTACAAAAGCTGAAATCTATGCAGCAGAAAGAAATAGTACTTGGATTACCCAAATTCAAGTATAATGATTTTGGTCATGTATGCCCTGCATGTTAGTTTGGGAAGCAAGCACGGTTTCCTTTCATGAGACATGGAAAAAACAACACTAGGCCTTTACAGGTGGTGCACTCTGATGTCTGGGGTCCTTCACATAATGCTTCTTTTGGCGGTGCACGGTATTATGTCTCATTTATTGATGATTTCAGCAGGTACACTTGGCTTTATATCTTGAAGCATAAGGATGATGTGTTTGATGCATTCAAAGACTTCAAGAAACATGCTGAAAATGAATTGGGCTATTACATATCATGCTTGAGATCAGATGGAGGAGGTGAATATGTCTCAAACTACTTTGATAGGTATCTTGCTAAACATGGGATCAGAAGACAGCTCACATAGAGTTATACACCGCAGCAAAACGATGTTGCAGAGAGGAAAAACAAGGTGTTGATGGAGTCAGCTAGAGCTATGCTAAATGAAAAAGGTTTGCCAAATGGTTATTGGGCTGAAGCAGTGGTGACTATTGTATATGTGCTGAATCGAACCCCTATAGCAGGGATTCATGATGTCACTCCATATGAACGGCTGTATGGTCATAAACCTGATATTTCACACTTGAAGGTATTTGGCAGCATTGCATATGTGCATATACCGGATGAGAAGAGGAATAAATTGGATACTAAAGCAGTGAAAAGTGTGTTTATTGGATATGCACAGGAACGGAAAGCTTATAAGTGTTATGTACCTTCTACGCATGAGACACTCATAAGCAGAGACATGATATTTGATGAGTTAGCATCCTGGTATGGGACTCCTGTTGCAGTGCCTACTGATGGCTCACCCAGTATGAGTCATGCTGAAAATGCTCCTGCAGAGAGTACTTCCATGAGTGGTCAGATAGGTGATGTATCCTCTACAGTGAGTCCTTGGACAGGACGATTACGAAGTCGCACTACTGCATCCACTAACACGGATATGTCAGTGAGGGGGAGAACAGATAAGGGAAAAGAAAAGGTTTTTGAAGATGTAACAGGTCCACTCACTGCAGGTTATGATTCATCTAGCAGTGATAGCTTAGACAGTGAATTGGGGATTCCGTTTGTTATGACGCCAGGTGCTAGGCAGAGCCGTTATGTGCCGCCTCATGAGAGGCAAGCTCACAGTGAGCCAAAGCTCAGGAGATCAGAGGGGGTTAGACGACCTATTGACAGGTATACTTACACTAGATATTCAGCCCGTCATTATGCTTATATGACGAAAGTAACAGGTTTTAGAGAACCAAGTAAGTTTGATGAGGCAATTGCAGATGAGAATTGGCGTGCTGCTATGGATGAGGAATATTCAGCTTTGGCTGAAAATGGTACATGGGATTTGGTACAATTTCCTGAGGGCAAAACACCTATTGGATGCAAGTGGGTGTATAAGGTAAAATGTAAATCAGATGGATCACTGGAAAGATATAAGGCCAGGCTGGTTGCAAAAGGGTATGCGTAGCAGTATAGTCTTGATTATGAGGAGACTTTCAGCCCTGTAGCAAAGATGGCTACAGTTAGAACTGTGATTGCTTTGGCAGTAGCTAGAGGCTGGAAACTATGGCAGATGGATGTAAAGAATGCATTTCTCAATGGAGAATTACAGGAAGAGGTTTACATGGAACAACCTGAAGGCTATGTACATCCAAAATTTCCAGCACATGTATGTCGGCTGAAAAAGGCATTATATGGGCTGAAATAGGCACCCAAAGCATGGAATGCTCGCATCAGCAGTTATTTACAGCAACATGGTTTCCGATTGGGAGATGGTGATCATTGTCTGTTTGTGAAAAAGACAGATAATGGCTATGTTTTCCTAGTTGTCTATGTTGATGACTTAATCATTACAGGAGATGATGAAAATGGGATTGCTAAAATAAAGACGTGTTTACAGGCTGAATTTAAGGTCAAGGACATTGGAGAGCTGAAATATTTTTTGGGGATTGAGGTTGTCTCTACACCTCAAGGAATATGGCTGCTACAGAAGCAGTATGCTCATGACATGTTACAGAAATATGGTATGGCTGATTGCAAGCCTATGGATATGCCTTTGGAGCAGAATGTCAAGCTGCAGATTGATGTTGGGACAGAGATTGAGAATGTTACTATGTACAGACAGATGGTAGGCAGCTTGATCTATCTCACAATCACTAGACCCGACTTGAGTTATGTTGTGGGGCTGATCAGTCAGTTCATGCAAAAGCCTCGCAAACCACACTTGGATTCAGTCAGAAGAATTCTGAGATATGTAAAGAGTACCACAGATTATGGGCTATTTTATGCATATGGGAAACCCCTTGACTTGATGGGTACACTGATGCTGACTGGGCTGGTTGTACGTATGACAAGAGGTCAATCAGCGGCTAGGCATTTGGATTGGGAAGTAGCATGATCAGTTGGCAGAGTAAGAAACAGCCTACAGTTGCACTATCTAGTACGGAAGCAGAGTATCGTGGTGTGGCCTTAGCGACCTGTGAAGCTAAGTGGTTACAGAAGTTGCTGAATGACTTGGGAGTACACTTGGACAGCAAAGTCAAGCTGTACTGTGACAATTTGAGCAGTGTTATGTTAGCAAGCAATCCTGTTTATCATGCAAGATCAAAACACATAGAGGTTCACTATCATTTCATCAGGGAAATGGTTTTAGCAGATCAGATTGACTTGGAGCATGTGAAGACTGAAGACCAAGTAGCAGACATCTTTACCAAATCACTTGGTAAAGATAAGTTCATTCACTTTAGACAGCTACTTGGAGTGATGCAGATGATTTGAGTTTTGTTTTTGAGCTTAAGGGGGAGTGTTAGAAATCAAGCTCACCGTCAGTGTGTCTTCATTTATGACCGACATCTATGACAGCTAGTGTGTACAGCTGTCTACATGTGACTACATTAAATAAGTCGGGTTAGTAGTCAGTTAGTGACCTGACTAGAGTTAGTCAGTCTAGTCTACGTTTACACTAGGTCACTTTATCTTGTTGAGTGGGTGCTTTTCAATTTAGAGTGTGGAATATGAAGAAATGAGCTTGGGAGCCTGAAGGCTCATGGATATGGAGTTTTTCCCTTTCTCTCTCTCTTCTCTTTGAACAAAGAAAGAGTGCATGATAATGGTAAGATATCTGATCATGAGTATATTACAAAGTTCACTCTTAGGATTGTAGAGATAAATGTATTGGAGTATAGTTCAAATGATTATATTTTGGCTATTTCTTCATTGAGTACTATACAATTGATTGATGGTAAGTCTTCTTTCTCTCACTACTAGTTACTTGATTTGAGGGCTTCCTTTCATGTTATTCTACATCATAGTTGGTTTTATACTTACTATACTATTTTTTGTTCAATATGCCTAGGGGATTACTAAAGTTCTGAAATTGTTGGCATTAGTGATGTATATTTGTAGTCTCCCAATGGTACTCTCTTTGTTCTCCATGATGTATGTCATGTTTTAGCTTTGACAAAAAGCCTTATCTTTGCAAGACAATTGGATGATGCTAAATATCATGTTTGTTTTAGTGATTTTTCATGAAAACTTGCTTGTGGAAACCTTATATTTGGTAGAGGTGACAAGATTAATAGTGTTTACCGTTGGTTGTTATTGTGATCCCTTGTGGCATTGTAGTCCTGGGCATATATCACTCAAAGGAATGAAATTTTTGAGCCATTTGTAGTATCTTCCATCCTTGTATTATTCATGTTTTGATTCTTTGATCATTTTTATATGTTAGGTAGATGCATAACATGCAAAAGAAGTCTAGTTCTATAGGAATGGATAAGCCCTTGGCTCTTATTCATTTTGATGTTTGTGGGCTCATGCCACGCAATCCTTAGGTAGTGCTAGATACTTTGTCATGTTTATTGATAATTTTTTCAATAAAATCTAGGTCTACCCTATAATGAAAAAGGCAGAGATTTTAGCCATGTTTATGTGCTTTATTTTCTTGGTTGAGAACCAATCTAAGTAAATTTGATAATGGAGGTGAGCATGTCTCACATGCTTTTAAGTAGTTTTATGATGATGAGGGTATTAAGCATCAGTTAATGGCCCCTTATATCCCACCCTAGAATGGTATTGCAAGGCACATGAAAAGGACCATTTAGGAGAGGATCCATAATATGCTTAGTTATGTAGGTTTACCTCATTCATTTTGGGATGAGATAGTTACTGCTATATCTCACTCGATCAATAGATGTCTATGTACTACTCTTACTGGTGGGGTTTTTGAGGGGGTATGGCCTAGTAAACCTACCTCATATGTATACTTATAGATCTTTGGATGTGAGACTTTTTGCCATATTCCCAAAGACATGTGGAACAAGTTGTATCCAAAGCCTATCAAATGCATCTCTCTTGGATATGGTGATGTAGGTGATATGAGTTATCACCTTTGGGATCCATAGGCTAGAAAATTTCTCAGTAGCCATGATGTTGCATTTTATGAGAAAAATATACATAAGCAACCCGAGCATGTCATTGAGGTGTGTAGGGTGATCTTTTAGGAGAAGCCTCTTATTACCAGATAGCTAGTACTAATAAGATAGCTTGTTGTTGTTGTTGATACTCTAGTAGCTCAAGATCGTCCTAATGTGTTGCACCATGTTGATGATGGATAAAGAAGACAAGATGCATCAGCTCCACAAATAGTTTTGTGATGCTCTACTAGAGTATTTCTTTCTCTTTATTGATATGAACCTTCTATGCATTATGCCATGGTAACAGATTCTAATGAGCCCCTTACTTTATGAGTATACTATGTATAGAGGAGATAGTTCCTCTTGGGAAAGGGCTATGCAATCTAAGTTTGACTCACTACATATAAATAATACTTGGGGTTTTTCTTTCTTATCTAATGGTAAATATGCATTGCCAGGCAAGTGGGTATATAAGCTAAGGAGCACCTTTGGTCACTTGAAGCCAGCATATAAGGATCGATTGGTTGCAAAGGATTTTAAACAAGAGAGAGGAGTGGTAAGCCTATTGGCACCCCTTCACCTTTCCATGTGAAGGTTAGTCATGAAAATTCTCCCCATTGAGATAAGAAACAAGCTAAGATGCCTAAGATTCCATATGCATTCATAGTGGGTTACTAGCTTGATATATGCCATGATAGCCACTAAACTTGATATAGCATTTGCACCATGGGAGTTGTGACTCGTTATATGGTGAACTATATTCTTGGGCTACACTAACTCAAACTATGTAAGACATGTAGATAGTAAGAAGTCCACCTCTGACTGTGTCTTCACTGTAAAAATTACACGGCGCAACGAACAGAATCTTAGAAAGAGATAGAGATAGAGAGTACACAACAGATAAGAGGAGAATTAGAAAATTTCTTTAGCTCCAAACAACTGATACAGAGATGGCTTTGTCCACCCGTGTGCTTCCATAGTGAAGCTTAGATGACGATCTAGACAGAAGATAGGTGAAGAGCTTAAGGCTAGCTGGAACAACTTTGACTGGGTGAAAGATAGATGATCGATGGTTGTGAAGAGGTTTAGCTTTTATAGCCCATGAAGGCAGTTAGGTTGGCATGACCGACCTACCATATGAGCCTCCACTAGTCCGCCACCAAGGAATATTCCCTTTACCTTCAAGCTGGGGGCACTGCCCTCCAACCCCTGCCAGGGGGGCCGTTGGCCCTCCTGGAACCCCCCCCGCTAGGGGCTACTTCCATGGCCCTCGGACCCCAAAACAAGGGCCCCTCTTAATTCTCTTACCTTGCAACTCGATGCAATGTGCCTCGAGTTGCTACTAGCTTAACTACTCATTCCAACCCAAAGATTAGACCCATAATGGTCACCTTTTTGCCATCTGGTCACATAGACCTCATCTAATATACAAGTCAGGACTCAACCAATATCCATGCTCACATTTGGCTTCTTCTCATAATAGGGCCCTTAAAAATTTGAGCACCATGGATCATTGGTCGCACCTTATGAGGGTGGGGCATTGAGCATATCTAACATTCACCTTTCTTGAAGGTGCTATTTCTTGGATATCTAAGATGCAGAAATATACTATCTTGTCTATTATGAAGATTGAGTACATTGCATCCAGTAAGGCTTGTAAGAAGCTTCTATGGTTAATTTATCTAGCTACAGATCTTGGTATCACTTCTATGACTTTTACACTACATTATTTAGACATTATGAGTGCCATCCAGTTGGCAATGTAATCTAGTATTTCATGCAAAGACCAAGTACATTGAGGCATGTTATCACTTTATCAAACAGGGTATGAGGCTCGGGGGGGGTCACTCATGAATATATGTATATATAACGTGAGTTCAAAAGAAGGGGTTTTTAAAACACCAGCTGTATGCATTTTTTACATACAGAAGGGTGTCATATAAAGGGGTTACTTACAAATTGAATAGAAAAGGGTTTTGTTTTATTCAAGAAAAGTTCACAGATTAGGATATTTATAAATAGGCCTTGAACGCACGTTATATAGAGGATATATATATAGTGAACCCCCCGAGGAATGAGGACAGGTAGATAGAGCTCATCAAGATCTCTACATATGAGAATCTTGTTAATTTGCTCACTAAAAGTTTCCACATGGAACATCATACCTTCCTTACAAAGATTATGGGCATAGCATGAGATCATGTCTTTTCCTCATCTAATTGTACTCATATGAACATTTTTATTTTCTTTCTTCTCACTCTTGACACATTCACCTTTAAGTGGGAGGTTGTTGGGGACTAGATGTTGCTTATGGCTGGCCACCTATATTTATCTTGTACTTAGTTGTTGCACACCTATACACTATAAGTGCTAGCCATCCATCACTGTCATGTTTATTCTTTATTCTTTACTATGTAATAATAAAGATAAGGCAGGTCACATATCATGACTCTTGGAGTTCCCATATATTGGTCGTACTCTCTTGAGTTCAAACCTCCATAGCCATTGCTCTCTTGCTTGTGATTGATATTCTCTCTCACTCACACTCCTGTCACCCTTTCATCTAAAAATTTATCATGAATAAAATGAAGAGGTTTTCTAGTTAACCTATATATTTCTTGATTAAATGATACACTTCTATATGTGAAAAAAATTGAAAATATTTTTGTTAAATCCCTTATATTGAAAACACATGATAGAATTTTATGTTTATGAGTGACCCCCAAAATGTGCTTCATTGTCTCACCTAGGCTATGCATCAGCTTGATCATATGTGAAGCTTCAAAGTAAATGCCAAATCTTGTCATGCACACATAAATAAAGCATCTAAAAACATGTTCATAGAGAAATGCATCAAAGAATTCTCATATATCATGAAGTATCATTCTCAAACCTATTTCCATGGGGATAGCAATAGGCTTGTAGCCCTCAAGGCAAAATCTCTATAGAAATGCAACATTTGTTTTTTGGCATGAAGCAATGCTTGCATTACATTGCTTAAACTAAATGGCCAAATCGTGATGCAATGGGTCCAAATATGACATGCCAAAAGAAAATTTGTAATTAGTCTTAAAATAAAAAATATATGTCTCATTAGAGCTAGTGAACAATATGTTATCGATATAAAATCAACAAGCCTAGTCTTATAGCAATCAACAATACCATTTGGCTTATGCTTAAACTTGTAAACCCACTTAATATAAATGGAATTTTTGATATAGGAGGTAATCCATACAAGGACTATGTCATTCTTGACAATAATATCATAACCATGTTGCTTAGTAGCCATCCAATCATCTAAATTCTATGCATATTTGAATGAAACATGATCATTCTCATCACAAGTATTGGGAGTAGCCAGTGCAAAAGGATAACATAATGTATGTGACACCCCATGAGAACTAGAACAAGTATGATTAGACAAAGATTCATCCAATTTACTATCACATAATATTTGCACAAGCCAATTTAACACAATCTAGAACTCTTCAAAATATATTATTTCATCAATAAGCACATCACCAATACCTATATCTACATCAAGAATAGGTTGACTAATGTACTCATTAGAGACCTATATAAACTTAAAAAATGCTTCAAGTGGTGAATCATTTTTTGATCCATCAATAAAAGGAGGCAAAAAAGTGTCATATAGGTAGTGTTAGCACATGAAAGAAATTGTTGCAAAATACCTTCTAAAAAAACATCATGGCTAGACAAAGTACACTTTATTTGTGGATGATATAACCTGTGACATTTATTTTGAGAATTTTTACCAATAAAGAAACCTTTCCCAATCTTGTCATAAAATGTTGCACAGGTGCTAATGCATAAGTTAGGTAATAAAAAAACATGTGTTGAGTGTTGAAATGACTTGTTTTTTGGCTGATTTTTGTTGTTTTTGAGAGCTGAATGGTTGATTTTATGAGATGATTGATTGACTTGGAAGTGGTTTGAGAGTGTTTTGGATGATAATGATGGTGTTTTGCAAGTTCATGATGTTTGTTGGTGGTTCTGTGATGTTCTGATAGGTTCTGATAGGTTATGTATACCTTCTGTTTTGCTCTGTTTTGTTCTGATTGTCTTTTGTAAGGAGGGATGGAGTATTGATTGATGAAGATTGAGATTTTGTGAAAGCTTATTGAATGGTTTGTGAGAGTTTGGAATGGTTTGAGAATGAGTTATGAGGTTTTGATGACCTTCTATAACCTTCTGTAGGTCTTCTGTAGAGCCTATGTCTCTATTCTGTTCTGTTCTTTAATGTAGCTGTTTTGGTACTGTTCTGTGACTGTTCTGTATGCTTCTGTATGTGTTCTGATGGATGAGAGTGTAGCTTGGGAAAGTTTTCTAGCCTTGGAAAGAGGTGAATACAAGTGCAAAAGAGCTGGAAGAAGTGAAAGAAGTAGCTGCTGAAGACTCAAGTAAAGACTAGAGTGAAGTGACAGTACATTGTAGTGGCTCTGGTGACTCTTCATATCAGACATACCTCTTGGGAGGGGTATCCACGACCTAAGAGGGATTATTGAGTGTGATTTTGAGAGATTGTAGTGAGGATACGATGTATTATTGATGGAGAGAGAGAGAGAGAGTCAGAGATAGCCAATTCTACTCAAACAGAGTGATTGTATATGAGAGATTGAGAGAGAAGACTATGAAGATATTGAAGATGAATACTATGTGATGTATTTCCATTCAAAGATGGTGTATTCCTTTGCTTTCTTTGTTCTATTGATGGATTTTATGAAGATATTGAAGAACATGGTTGATTCTATCAAAACCGTGGGAGATCTACATGATGTTGCATGAAGATTTGTTGTGCTTGGTGTTCTTTTCTTCATTGTGATCATATGAAACATGATAAACAATCTTGTTGATGTTACAAGATAGATTTTCTTGCAAGAGAATTCCCTTTTCCTTGGTGTTCCTCTTGGGGCTCCATGTTTTTGGTGCGCAGCTGGGGAAACTTGCCATCAACAAGCACCAGAAGAGGCTGAAAATGAAGGAAATGGCATTGCCAAGAAGAGAAGAATTCAATGGATGTTTGTAAAGTTCCTTCTTCCACTAAAGAGTTGGAATTCCTCATAATCAAAGCCACTTTCCACAAGAAGTTCATCCCACAATGGCGGAAACACATCACCATCATGATGCATGCTCTATGTGGTGGACAGTTTCCTCTTCCTGTTGAAGCAGCAGAAACTTGCATCTTGGTGGCAAACTGTTTGGGAACAAACTGAAGAGCAGAAACAGAGAGAATGACAATCCATGGAAGATTTGGTATTCATTGAGAAGTTTCCAGACAACATCAAGTGGGAGATTGTGAAGAAGCTTCAGGAGTCTTGGTCTGTAGAGGTTCACAGGGACAAGAAGGAAAAGAGTTGGAATTTGTTCGTGGACGCTCAACAGCAAGATACATGGGATGCTTTGTGTACTGATAATCTTCTGTTTGTTCAATTAGCAACCCACTGGAAGTTGGTAGACAGAGTGTTTTTCACAACATACACTGTTGAGACCATCAGAAGCTGGCATTACTATGATGATGGCACTACCACAATGCTCAGACGTATGCATTTTGACACCTTCAGAACCGAATATCTTCCCCTGTGCAGTAGCATGAAAGTAGAATTCAGGGACGTTGAAAAGAAAGAAGTAGAAGAAATGTTGGCAAGAGAGTCCTCCAGAGACTGAAGTCTTCTGTTAACCCTCTGTGGAGCACTAACAACATAGTGGAGCCACACCCCTGATGAATGACGCAATAAAGAGGCAAGCATTAGAACGAGTCCAGAGGTACGTGAGAAGAGAGAAAGTAAAAATCAAGGTTGAGAATGAGCTAGCAGCAGAAGCCGCCTTTGACGCCCTTGCGGAACTCTTTACAGAAGTCCCAATGGCACATCAAGCCCTTCCTCCTGCTGGAGGTCCACTTCCAAGCCAGATCCGTCCTGGAAATATTGATGACAAACCAGCGAATATAGTCCCATTGCCAGTTTTTAAGGGAGAGTACAATGAAGACCCCGATCTTCATGTAGCAGAGTTTATGGTAGCGTGTGTGGCTAACAATGCCAGAACCCCTAAGCATTGGTTAGCAATATTCCCCGCCACTTTCAAGGGCGCGGCGTTTCAGTGGTATGAGAGACAAGCAGCAGGAACTTTTGGCACATGGGACGACCTGAAGTTGGCCTTCCTCACTAAATTCAGGCGTGAAGGTTTTGAAGAGCGGATGAGAGAGGAATTTATGAACCTAAGTCAATCCTCTGGAGAAAGAGTAGAAGCTTATGTCTCACGAATGGAATCCATCCTGAAGAGATGGACTAACCATAATCTAGATGATGGCATTCAGAAGGGGGTGTTTCTCAGAGGATTACAACCAGAAGTCCGTAAGTTTGTGGAGCTACAAAGACCAACCACCCCGCAAGCTGCAACAGAAGGAGCAAGACTATACGATGAAGTGGAAACTAGATTAGCGATGAATACAGGAAGAGGAGTCCTACCTCCTCTGATGCCAGGAATGATGTACCCACCAAATGCAGTTCCTGGGACTGTTCCCTACCCCTACCAATAGATGTCCCCGGTATCACAGTACAGTGCACCAAATCCACAGTGGCCACAATCCATGCCTCAAATGGTGGTTCACCCACAACAACAATGGTCCCAACCAATTTCCTCACTACCAAATCAGCAGCAACAGTGGAATCCTACCAACTGGAGCCAACAGCCAACAGTTCAAACAGGAGCTCTGAATCAGAACTAGAACAAAGACCCCTCTGTATCAGCCCAACCCGTTTATGCAGTGATTACAAAACTCCTCAAAACCCTCCTGCCAGTGCCTCAGGAGGAGAAAGCTTGAAGGACTGCTTATCCAACTCAGTTGCAAACATCAAAAAGGAGTTGATGGATGTGATTACAGAGCAGTTACAGACGCTGAAAGTGAACACCGTGAGCATATCCAACATTGTAGGAGCAGGAAAAGATGTGATGCGGTCAAATACTTGGTGTGGTAAGTGTCATCAAGCAGGCCATTTAGCCACTGAATGTACACGAAAACCAACTATTCCTGGGGCCTTCTGTTCCTACTGTTTGCGGAAGAACCATACCAAGGACATTTGCTCTCTGAAGGAGATGCATGATAGGAGAAGGAAGAAAGAAGATGCAAGATTCAACTTGTTGGAATCCAAAATGACAACACAAGATATTGGACCCAAGCCTAGAGAGTTTGGTCCTAATTTCGGACCCAGAAGATTTCCTTCCCAAAGTTACAGAGGAAGACAGTCTGGTGGTGGTCAGAGATCAGAAGTGGAATGTTATAGATGCGGAGAAAAGGGACACATCTCACCAAATTGTCCAAATCCTCGAAGGTCAGTGGATTACAAGCCCTTATGCAGTCAATGCAAAGGAGAAGGCCACACTGCAAAAGACTGTCCAAGCCCAGCCCCAGTGAAAAACAGTGCTACTGATAGTCTGGCCAAGGCCCAAGAGCCTACCTCCAATTTAGTGGAATTGGAAGTTGCTGCCATAACGCGTGCAAAGCAGAAGGAACCACCTATCCAAAAAGAAAATAACCCTCCAGCCAGAACAGTGAAGTTCAATCTTCCACCAGAAGAACAGAACAGAACAGAGCCTAACAGTGTCGTACAGAGCCCTACAGTGCCACATCGAGTTACAGAGACAGTTACAGAGACAGGACTAGAGGTCCAGGAGACAGAAGAAGAGGAAGTGCCACAAGTGGCAGAAGAAGTTCCTGTAATTCCTCTGTTGGAAGAAAGAGGGAAAATGAAAATGGGTGTTGCCCCATTCCCTAACCGGTTAGAGAAGCCAATGGATTCTATTAAGGAATACGATCTAGTTAGAGATCTAGATACCTTTAGACCAAACCTCACATTTCGACAATTATTGATGTTGTCTCCCAGTTGCCGGAAAAGGTTCAAAAGTATACTGACAAGAAGATGTGGTTTAAGGATGGCTCCCTTAACAGCAACAAAGTCCAACAAGGCTTCAGAGCCTGTAAAAGAAGTGGATGTGGCTAATGCTTTCCTAGATCCAAGTACTCTAGAGACTGGCGTGTGGATAGAAGGCTGCTTTATTGCAAATGCACTGATTGATGGTGGTTCATCAGTGAACATTATGACGGATGTTACAATGAAGGATTTAGGCCTACAAGATGTGCAACCCACCCAATGGCTCATCAGACTGGCGGATCAGAGTAGAATCAAGCCTTTGGGCATTCTCCCATATGTGAAGACTACAGTGGCTGGAAAAGATTATTGGCTAACCTATCTGGTGGTGAAGCCAAACTCTTATGGTACATCCTATCCTCTGTTACTGGGCAGACCATGGCTTTTTGAAGCCCGAGCAAGGACGGATTGGTTCAAAGGAACCTTGACTTTGGGTAGAGGACCCAACAAAGTGGTGCTGAAACTGTATGGTTCTCAAAAAGGACATGGATCCACCTCCTTGGAATTATCTTCAGACTCCCCTAATGAGGCTACAGATGGAACATTAGCAGATGAAGATGCTGTCAAACAGATCCTTCCTAAGAAAACAGTGGCACATTCCTTAATAGTGGATACTATAAGCCGACTTCCAAAAGATGCAAAGCCATTATCAATGGGTGAATACTTCCTGCCTGAACCGGGAATGACTTCTGAAATCACTTCTGACAGTGAGATAGAAGCATGGATATACTGCTCTCCCTGTTACATGGCCATAACAGAGCCAGAGACAGAGACAGGAGAGGAAATAGAGAATCTGTTCTTCTGTTACAGAGCTCCTACAGAGACAGAAGCAGAGACAGAGACAAAAGCAGAAGCAGAAGCAGAGACAGAAGCAGAAGCAGAAGCAGAAACAGAAGCAGAGACAGAGATAGAAGCAAAGGCAGAAACAGAGACAGAGACAGAAGAGGATGGATATGATATGGACGAAGAAGATTATGAAAGTGAAACGGAAGAGTCTATCCCACCTGAAGAGGATACATTTGAGAAAGAAGTTCCAGAAGCATCAGAAGCCGATGAGCTCATGCTATGGGACAGAATGGTGATGGTACCATTTGGTCTGGTAAATGGATCTTCTCATATGCAAAACCTTTATAAGACATGGATTAAGAAGAACAAGCCGTCTTTTAGCAGTGGCTCATGCCGTCCTAACCCATCCTTGCCAAAGAAAGATGATGATGATGCACCATGCCAACAAGCACCAGTCCCACCAACCCAATAGGCGTCAGAGGGTCCCTGTTATGTGACGTTCCTGGATGTATCATCAGAAGATGAGTCTTCAAGCCAAGAGGTAATTACTCTTGAGACCAAACCCGAAACGGCTCTTATCCCATTCCAACGTCTTAAAGAGCAACCTAAGTCTCCACCAAAAGAAGAAGTTGGTTCTAGTGGGACATCAGAAGAGGACACCACTCCCTTGAAGGAGTCGGATCTGTACCCAGAAGCAGTCCGCGGGACCTTCATCCGTGAAGTAGAAGGTGAAAGGCAGTTAACCTTTGTGGATGCAGAAGGCACTGAACGCCACTTGAAGGTGGGTAGCAGCCTTCCAAAAGAGGAGTTGTCAACCTTGTACAACTTGTTGAAATAAAATTTGGACGTGTTTGCATGGTCCTACAAAGACCTAAACGGGATTGATCCCACAATATGTCAACATCATATTGACTTGGAGCCTGATGCCAAGCCAGTACGGCAACGACAGAGACGAATGAATCCGAATTATTCCACATTGGTGAAAGCGGAGCTGCTGAAGCTTCTAGAAGCCGAGTTCATCTATCCAGTGGCAAATAGTGAATGGGTTTCACCCATCGTGGTTGTACCCAAGAAGAATGGCAAATTGCGAATATGTGTGGATTTCCGAAAGCTTAATTCCAAGACGAAGAAGGATCACTTTCCTATCCCTTTCACAGACCAACTGTTGGACACAGTGGCAGGACATGAACTTTATTCCCTTCTGGATGGATTCAGCGGATACAACCAAGTCCAAATAGCAGAAGAAGACCAATCCAAAACAACCTTCACCACAGAATGGGGGACCTACGCTTACCGAGTGATGCCATTTGGACTCTGCAATACCCCTGCTACTTTCCAGCGAGTCATGATGGCTGCATTTCAAAATCATCTGCATGACTTTATTGAGGTATATCTAGATGACTTCTGTGTCTATAGTTTGATCCGTGAACACTGGGAACACCTGGAACAATGCTTTGACCGATGCCGGGAGTATGGGATTTCCCTCAACCCCGACAAATGCATCTTTGGGGTCTCTTCTGGAGTTCTGTTGGGCCACATTGTCTCTGCACAAGGGATATCAACAGACCCTGCAAATATTGAAAAGATCGTAGCTCTGGCAGCACCCACCAACCTCAAACAGTTGAGGGGATTTCTAGGCCATGTGGGTTACTACAGACGGTTTATAGCCCATTTTGCGACAAAGGCAACTTCCTTGCAAAAGCTTCTGAGGAAAGATGCAGAGTTTACTTGGACGGAAGAATGTGACAAAGCCTTCCACACTCTGAAGCAGTGTCTGATAGAGGCACCCATTCTGCAACCCCCTGATTGGACGAAAGAGTTCCATGTACACACTGATGAATCAATTGAAGGCTTAGGTGCTGTCCTCTGCTAGAAGGGCTCCTTGAAGTTGGATCAACCAATCTATTATGCAAGCCGAAAAGTCACTGATAGGGAACGGAACTATACAGTGACAGAGCTGGAATGCTTGGCAATGGTGTTTGCCCTGGAGAAGTTCCACCATTACCTCCTATCTACCCACTTTAAATTTTATGTGGATCATGAGGCCCTATCCTTCTTGATGAACAAAGCAGATGTGAAAGGACGAATGATGAGATGGCTCCTTTTATTCCAGGAGTTCGACTTTGAGGTGATTACTAAGCCTGGTCGTTTCCATGTTCTGGCTGATCATCTGTCGTGTATCCCACAAACTGCAGACGAGGAGCAAGATGATCCAGACATCCCTGATGCTTCCCTATTCTTGGTAGAAATTGTAACCCCCTGGTATGCAGACATTGCTAATTTGCTGGCAACCCAATAGTATCCTCCTGATATCTCTAGTCGGGAAAGGTAGAAGCTTATGCTAGAATCAGCCCCCTACACCCTGTTAGGCGGTGCACTGTACAAGAAAGGCAAAGATGAAGTGCTTCGAAGATGTGTTGCAGGAGAAGAGATTGGGATTGTTCTGAAGGCTTGCCATGACGAGCCATGTGGAGGTCACTTTGCAGGAGAAGCTACAGCCAGGAAGGCTCTGCTAGCAGGTTATTGGTGGCCTACCATTCACAAAGATTCCTATGATTACTGTAAAAGATATGATGCTTGTCAAAGAATGGGGAAACCCACCAAGACAAGTGCCATGCCACTGCAACCTATCCTTCCTAGCCGTTTGAGAAGTGGGGCATCGACTTCGTAGGTCCGATCGATCCTCCCACCAGAAGGAAACAGAACCGATACATCCTTGTATGTACAGATTATGTCACAAAGTGATATGAAGCTAAAGCCCTAAAGCGGGACGATGGTAACAGCGTGGCCCTGTTCATGTATGAGAATATCATCACCCGTTTTGGCAGTCCCTTAGAGCTGGTAAGTGACAGAGGTACTCATTTCCTTAACAAAGTCATGGAAGAGTTAACAGAGTTGTATAAGATCCGCCATCGCAAGTCCACTCCTTATTACCCCAGAGTCAATGGCCAAGTCAAAGTCACCAATTGCATCCTCTGCTCGATTCTGACAAGAACAATCGCCGCACATCGTCGTAATTGGGACGATCGACTTACAGAGGCCCTCTGGGCGTACAGAACCTCCCATAAAGCAGCAACAGGACAGACACCCTTCCAGTTGGTATATGGTACAGAAGCTGTTTTTCCTGTTGAATTGGAACTACCCTCTTTGAGAGTGGCCATCAAAGAGCGTTTGGGGGATGATAATTCACTGCAACGCCGTCTCCTGCACTTGGAATGTTTGGACGAAATTCGTAGGATGGCTCTACAGTGCATGGAAGCCATGCAAGCTCGACGTAAGGCTTACCATGACAGCTTCATCAAGCACAAGGAGTTCAAAGAAGGTGATTTGGTCCTAGCCTATATTCACGCTTTGGCAAGTTTCCTGGCAAGCTTCAATAGCTGTGGATGGGCCCCTATAAGGTACTTGCCATCAACCCTAATGGCTCTGTCCAAGTGCAGACCGTTGATGCCTCTGATGATCCCTTTCTGATCAATGGATATCGCCTAAAGAAGTACTTCCCTCCTTGGGGATCTTGACAATTACGGACACTTGATCTTTTTCCTCGTTGGCGCGGCATTGTACTTCTTATGATGCTACTTCTGATAGCCGTTCTTCAGTCACTCCTGATGAAATGGACGCAACCCTCTGTCCCCTCAACTCCACCCTCCAGCCTTGATCTCTTATCCTCTATTTTCCACTAGCGACAGTGGCGAGGTTGGTCTTGATACATGGTCTTTCTACCATTCCCTTGCTCAATTTGAAAAAAAAAAGAAAAAGAAAAACAAAACATATCGGTCATGGGAGAAAAGGACTTAGGTCCTTGTCATGCCGACCTATTCTTCGAGAAAAGGTGGAAACACCCTCGCGAATAGGGGAAAACAAGAAAAAGAAGAAGAAAAAAAAGAAAACAAACAAACAAATCTGTTATGAGAGAAAAGGAAGCAATTCCCTGTCATAGCAGGCCTCGTTCCAAGAAAAGGTGGTAAACACCCTTGGGCGAGAAGCTGGCTGTGGAAAAGGTGGTAACACCCAGCAGTCGAGAAAGTGGATTCATTAATTGATATTCCCAGGATCCAATTCCAAAGCTGCCTCCCTTGGTATGCTGTGTCCTGGGTCTCTCTGCAAAGCGTCTAACTATCCTCTAGCAGACGACATGTTCCTATCCAATACAACGTTCGATTTGATGGCTACCTCCCTGGGTACGCCTCTTCAACAACTGATGACGCGATCTTCATCGACAAACAATCGAGTGATGTAAGCTTTCATCCTAACCGGATGGGGAAGTGAGTATGGGTTGCCCTCTGTATCTATCAACAGAGAGTGAGATAGAGGGTGGGGCGAGAGACCAGTCTTTTCCCTTCAAATCAAATGAGAGGTGAGTAGTGTGCATGAAGTGTTGCATGCACGGGATGGGCCTCTCAATGCACAAAGCACAATTTGTTTCTGTGCACTGCACCATAAGGCTCCCTGGCCTTCCTTCTTGCACCGTATGCCGGCACAAGGCGGGATGCACTGTTGCACCATCAAATGTGCACAAGGCATACAATCTTTGTACAAGTGACTGTGAGGATTACATCAACGGGTTTCAGGAAAGGTTGCCCTCATGTATCTATCAACAGAGCGTGAGACAGAGGGTGGGTTGAGTGTGACTGGAGTTTCTTCAATCAATTACCGAGAGGTGAGATTGAGGGACATTACGACACTTGGAGTCAGGTATGTTCCAGTTTCCCTGTGCACCCACGGGATGGGTCTTTACCGTCATCACAAGACACATCACCCTGTTCTGTACATTGCACTATAAGGCTCCCTTGCCTTCCTTCTTGCACTTATGCCAAACGGGTTGGACGCACTACTGCACCATCAACTGTGCACCCTGGCATACTCTTTCTGCACCATTTCCCCCTTGTTGATTCCTCAATCGGGTACGAGATATGGGTTTCCATCATTATTCCTCGAGTGATATTAGTCATGGGGCGAGTGACTGTTCTTTCATTTCATTTGTGTGACTGTGAGTTGAGTGTAATATCCCTCATCATCGACGGATTTCCTGCGATTCCTTCAACCAGCTACCTCCCTGGGTACTGATGTGTGGTCCCTGCCATGAAGGACGTGCGCTGTAAAGATGCCTTGGTACCTCCTGATGTCGACAACAACCCTCGACGTGCCATCGACACTCAACCTTGATTCTTGACGAAACGGGCCAAGTTTTTCTAACCCTACACTTTGGTTTCTTCGTGACAGTCATGTTTTAAGTGTGGGGAAGCTAGCGGATGGTCTGTGGCGTGGTCCTAGGTCCCTGTTGCTCGGTTAACCCTATCCGTTAAGGTCTTAAGTGTGGGGACGCGTCCCTACGCGTCTATATTGCATTTCCCTCTGCATATGCCTTACCCTGCTCATGCATGTATGCCATGCCTTGTTTTTACCCTAATGGGATCCCTTTCCATCTATTCAGTTATGTTCCACCCACCCTTGGGGCTGTTCCCTTGCAGTTTTCCTTCATTCCCTGATTTTGAGGTCCTGCCGTGTGAAAGCATCCTACATTCCCTAAAGTCCACATCCAGCCTCATAGCCCTGTTCCTCCCTTTGAATTGACCATTTTTCCTTTTTACCTACCCCTGTTCCGGTGCACGGTTTTTGCGTTATTAATTTTTGAAGCATTTTGCGCACCTTAGCCGGTTTCCCATGTGAACGCGCTTTTCTTGCTTCGGAACCGTGATCTGACATCATAGCCCTGCCAACCACTTTTCCCCTGACATTTTTCCTTTTTACTCCGAGTCATTTTGCTACACGGTTTGTCCCTTATTAATTTTCCGGGTTTTCACGACTTTTTCGTGCGTATTTTTGACATTTTTCCATGTGAACCTGCCATGTTTGCATCGGAATTCCAATTTGATCTACCAGTCGTGTCCCCTGTGTCTTTCCCTACCATTTTCCTTTTTCCTCCACCCTTTTCGACTTCCAGATTTTTACTTATTAATTTTTAAATATGTTTTCGGGATTCTTTTTGGAGTTTTTTGCATGTGAACCCATCCTATTTCCACCGGAACTGCAGTTTAATGTGATAACCCTGTGCCACTCCTTCTTGCGGACATTTTTCCTTCTTACTGCATGTCATTCCGGTGAACGGTTTGTCCGATATTAATTTCCGATTCCATTTTCAAGTTTGTTTTTGTTTTTTCCATGTGAACGCGTCTTATCTCCGTCGGAATAATGTTTTGATGTAATAGGATTGTCGGGCACATCTTTTTGCACAGTTTTCCTTTTTTCTGCACCTCATTCTAATGCATGGATTTTTCGATATTAATTTTTAATTGCGTTTTTTGGTTCGTTTTTTGTGTTTTTTGCACGTGACCACCCTTTACCCCTCCCGGAAGTTCCGTCGTATATTTTTCTTCTCTTTCGCCTGCCGTCTTGCCCACTTTTTGTTTTTACGCTATTTCGTTTTGACGTCCGGATTGGGAGTTATTAATTTGTCTTTATTTTTACGTGTATTCGCGCGCCCGTTTTGCGCGTGAATGCGCCCTTTTTTTATTTTACGCGTCTCCACGTGCCCCAGTCGTGTTCGCATGACCCATACCGTCATCCCAACGCCATTTCAATCCCGTCACGGCAATTTTTTTTTACCCCGCCCCGCGCACGTGCGCGGGACGAGGATACGCACCCTTGGCCCTGCCCAACCCCCTATCCCCCTTGGCCCTGCCCACCCCCCACCCCCCTTGGACCCTGCCCACCCCTTCCCCCCAACCACCTCCCTCTCCCTCTTCTCCCTGCGTACCCCCCTCCCCTCCTCCTCCTGCATTTCTTCCTTCCCCTCCTTTCCCTCCCTCTTCTCCTCATCTGCCGCCACCCCTTTCGCCCTGTGGCCGCCGTGCAGCTTGCAGCTCCTCCCCGCCGTCGACGTCGTCAACGCGCCGCCTCCTGCCCTCGACGCCTGCAGCCCTGCCAGGTCGCCCTGTGGCACCTCTGACGACGCCCACGCCTGCCACCTCATGCCTTGGCCGCCGTGACGACCGCCTGCACGCTGCCGCTGACGTCGGAGCCCGCCACGGTCTCCTGCCCCCTCGCCCGTTGACTCTTCCTTCTCCACGTGGCGCTCTCCTGCCTGCCCTCCAACCGTGACGTGGTCGTGTGCCATGATGTGGGCCTCCCCACTTCCTCCCGAGCGCCCCTGTTTATCCCCTCCACGTGCCCACCCTAACTCCTTCTAAACCCCCCTTTCCACCCACTAACCCACCCTTCTAAACCCCCCTTCCCACCCACTAACCCAGCCTTCTAAAACCCCCTTCCCACCCACTAACCCACCCTTCTAAACCCCCCTTCTCACCCACTTTCCCCCCACCCCATCTAAGCCCCCTTTCCCCCATTCCCCACCACACCCTCCCCTTGCCTACCCAAGAATACCCACCCCCCACCTAGCCCCCTGTTCACACCCTCCACCTACACCCCCATTCCTCCCACTAAGCCCTTCTTCATCTACTTTCCCACTCCCACTAACACCCAACCCCCCAACCCTCTCTAACCCCATTCCCACCATTCCCTCACTTTCCCCCCTTCTAAACCCTCATTCCCCCATTACCCACGTGCCCCCCTAACACACACTCCCCTATACAGCCCCCTGTCCCACACTGCAGCCCCGCTGCACGGCGGCACCACCGCAACCCCCTCCATCAACCCCCGTCCCACCTGTCAACACCCTCGTGACATCGACATACACATCGGTGTGTACGCACGTACGGGAGCTGGTGATTGTTCATGATTGATCGTGCGTGGGTGCGGGACGTTGTTCATCCGTTGCTGCCACGCAGCCTATTGCTGGGTATTTTTCCCAGATTTTTAATTAACACACCCGTCAATCCTTTTTCCATTTCAATAACAAATAAAAAACACACAAAAACATTGACAAATACAAAACAACTCATTAAAAACTCCTTTCAATTCTGAAAAAATCCAGAAAAATCTCGTAAACTTTCCTTTTATTTTTGCAACCCTGGCCATATTTTTCTCAACCTGTAAATTTCCGAAAAAACTATTTTTGCCCATTTTAAACTTCTAAAATCTTTCAAACTACCCAAAAATATGATAAAAATTCATTAAAATACTAAAAAAATCCCACTTAATTTCTGAAAAATTCATAACCCTTTCCTTCCCATTTTTATTTATTTTTGGTATCTTTTTCTCAGCTATCATAATATTTCATTTCACACCTAAATTCCTTAGAAATAAACCACAAATCAATAAAATAACAAACAACCTTTTTCATCCAACACCCCCACTAACCGTCTCGAGAAAAAATCCAGATATTTTTGGATTGCGGAGAGCGCATTTCTGCATTACATATACACCCCTTCCAGGTATTTATTTTATGTGCTTTATTTATTTTCATTTCCCCCTTAATCACAAATTAATTATTAAAATGAACTCTTTATTCACCCACAGTTTCCACGCGCATTCGCGCTATACACACACATACTTTTTCATTAAAATAAACCCGCCATTCACTTAGCACGTGCTACATGCGCTAAAGAGGCACTTTAATTTTTAATTAAAATGAACCAGCCGTCACAAGAGCACGCGCTGGCAAAAAAGCGCTCCACATCACCTTAATTTGTAATCAATGAACTTGCATTTAAAGACCCAGTTAGGTATCGAAGTCCGGGATTTGAATAAAAGCACCGTTTTAACCTAATAATTGGTAATTAAATTTATAATAAGGAATCGCCGTTTTCTTGCTAAGGGTTATCACCTAATAAAAATTCACCCATTCTTAATAATTTATTAAAATAAACCCTTCATTAAATTAATTCCCCCTCACTGCACTTAATTCCCCTTTTTAATGAACCGTTTCGTGGGATGGGTATGCGCCGTCCTTAGAATTTTTTTCCTGGTCCAGTCTTGGTTTATCACCGATGTAGTATTGATATGTGTCGGATGTGGTATTGTTTTGGTTTACTGTCTTTGTTACGGTTACGGGTACGGTATGCAGTTTTTTTTTCTTTTATTGCCTGATATGGGGTTCTGGGTGTTTGTCTGATGCATCGCATGAAGCTTTCGGTCGCATTTGTCTCAAGGTCATGTCGATTTTTTTCTAGGATGTGGATTGTTTGGGGTTAGTTGGTCGAGTCACGTTTTCTTGTTTGGTTATTCTCTTATCCTTGGTTTTTTTATCTGTTGCTTTGCAGGCATTCTCCTTGATTGTCTGTGTTTGTGGTGTGTGTGCAACCATCTAAATGGCGCCTTCTCATGCTCCTCCCCCTATCCAGTACATCCCACTAGTTAGTAGGGATTACTCTTCCCTACTTACTTTTGAGCCTCTCACGAAGGCGGGACTCGTTGCTTTTGTGGCTACTTCTTTTCCCCTGCTTCCAGAGGATCCGTCGTTATGTGATGCGTTTCTGGCCTCTTACAGCAAGAAGACAGGACTAGTCCAAGGAATTTCTATGACTTTGACACCTCGAGGCTTAGGGAAGGCTCTGTCTCTACCCTTCAAAGGTGAACCTTTTGTGACCACTCGTCAGCTTTTCTCTAATGAAGAGATTCTGAAGCTGTTGCAAAAGCAGACAAGGGAAATGTTGGATGTTAAGAAGGTGATAAACTCTTCAGGAGTTTCCTTTTCTATGATCACTGATCCCGTATGGAAGACGATCTGTCAGTTTCTTCAGGACAGGTTTATGCCTGCCAAAACGCCATCCCAGTATTTGTCCAAAGAGCTTTTTACAGCTTCCAGGATGGTGTTGAAAGGAGTTGCTATTGATTGGAGCACTTACCTCCTCACTAAAATGGATCAGCATTTCGTTAAAGTCACCAGGGGTAATGTTACCAATGTCACATATGGATCATATTTGTCTGCCTTCTTGACCTATTCAGGTTTACAGAAGACTATGCCTCCACCTCCTCCATCAGATCCAGTACCTCCTCCTCCACCTTTAGATGAGTCAGAACCCATTGACATAGAGGATGATGATTCTCCGCCTCCCCTGGTCATACAGCACAAACGCTTGAAGAGGGTAGCAGATAAAGCTCCTTCTGTACTTCCTTTAGTGCCCATTCCTGCTACTTCTGGCAGTGAACTCCCTGGGTATCTCACTTGTACTAACCTGTTCAGAGCACATCGAGAAGGATCATTGGACATCTCAGTTCCCTCCCTGAACAATCTAGTCTCAGGAGATGCCATTCCTTTCCTTTGCAAGGATATTCAAAGTTCCATTGAGTTGTCAGTGACAGCCTGTGTTCAACAGCTGTACGCGTCTTTTTATGAGGAGCTCATGCAGTCTAAGGACCAGTTGTATAAGGCAACATCTGAGTTAGCTTCTGCTAAGGATACCCTAGCAGATTTATTTAAGCAAATGGAACAGCAAACCCAACTGGTTGCCACCCAAAGTGATGAGATTTCTTCTTTGAAGACCCAGTTACTCGAGGCTCACTCCTAGGTTACTAGCCTTTCAGCAGAAAAGGAGAGGATGTCCAGAGAAGCACAGGAATTCCAAGCTATCTTAGATGACAAACTTTCAGCTTTACAGATTGCTAATGACACAGTGGCCAACCAAGCCTCCCAAATCAAGTAATTGCAAGATCAGCTTGCAAAGTCCCGCTCTGTTCCTCCAAGCCCTAATGTTCCCTTGATTCCTTCTCTTTCACAGCAGGACTTGATTGCTCTTCAGAGACAGGCTACTTTGTGCCCTCTATTCCAAGATAAAGTGGAAAGATTGCAGTCCAGAATGGACTTATTATGGTCTACATTTGAGCAGTTTCAGGAATATGTTCTACCAGACCATTCTTTCTTTGTCCACTACCACTTACAGAAGTTGGTCTTCTACATGAAGCTTTCCACGATGGATTTACCTTTTCCAGAGGATGGCTGGAGTAGGATTTGGTTTGCTGAGTTGTTGACAGAGGTAGTCAGAATGGTCTTTGAAGATTCTGTCACACCAGACACCATGTTGATGTCATACATGTATCTACGAGGAGACTTGTTAATTCCAGATGAGGTGGATATGGCATGGTATGTGGGGGATGTGGTCTTACAAGCTGTTTTGTATGTCAATCATTTGGAGTTGTGCATAGCTGACATGTTTCAAAGTTATTCCTCCAAAGTGGCTGATTGTCATGATAATTCGTGGCATCCCATGATTGATTCTGTGGTCCTAAATCAAAGACAAAACACAGCTCCTACCTTTGCCCAGAGTACTAATCAACTGAGTATGGATCTCTTAGCCTATCTTTCAAAGCATAATCCATTTGATGCTACCTTCTTTGATGCCTATCATAGACGATCTCTCTTACGACCTTCTGTTCCTACCCTCCTCTATTACCAACAAATGGCTCACCGCTATGCTATATATCTTTCCCTTTGTCAATCTAATTCCACAATTATTTTACCCCTTCTTTTCCAACCTTCATCTTTCCCTCAAATTCCCATTTTCACTTACTGTTCCTTTATTGAGGATAGGGTATTTTCCCCTTCTCCACCCTATCCTTCTCCCTCCATTAATGTACCCTCCACATTTCCTATTTATCAGTTAACACCGTTCCTTAGTGATTCCTTACAAATTTCTGCCACTCCTTCTTTAACCTTTTCTTCCTTTTATGATTTTTCCTATCCTTCCCTTCATCCACTCTTCCTTATTCCACTACCCTCTCCTAACACTTCCATATCTCAACCACCTCAGTTGGTTAGTGACTGTGACGGGTTTGATAATCAGATTTCCAGAAGAAGGGGATGGAGTTCGGATTATTGCCTTACAAGACCGCAGATCAATTGGCCAGTAATTCCAGGAGAATGGACAGCTTCCAGTAAAGCTTATCAGAACTATGTTCATTTTGCCCAGCAGTATTCACAGTCTACCGATCCCTCAGTGAGATTAACTGCTCACTTTGCTTGGTACCTGGCGTATATGCATAAGCACTCTCATAATGATTCCAAGCCTATTCCAAAGTTGTGCATGAATGTCAATGTAAGCGTTGATTCCCAACAGCTAGACATATTGTATTTTCATGCCCTCTATTTGCCTAGCAGATACCTGGTCCTGTTGGAAAGGATGTGCTGTCTCCAATTTTTTCAAAATCCTCCCAAAAACTTTGTAGATGAATCCTTATCTATGGATCATTTCCGACAACATCAATCTTTTAAGAGGGATCATCTTCATTGATACCTTTCCAATGTATGGTGAAAGCTTTTTAATGAAAATCTCTCTTTTTGAAGGAGTCATTCAGATGGTTGTGTTGTGTATTAGTGTTTGTGTTGTGACTTCATTTA
This sequence comes from Lygodium microphyllum, assembly GCF_053477565.2. Lineage (NCBI taxonomy): Eukaryota > Viridiplantae > Streptophyta > Polypodiopsida > Schizaeales > Lygodiaceae > Lygodium > Lygodium microphyllum. Next base: position 59,947,476 of record NC_141162.1, read on the forward strand.
TGTCAAATGAACGTGGTGGTTTCCTATTGGATTTCGTGTACGAGCTATATTTTGGAGAATTGTGGTGTTGGGTTCGTGGATGGAGAATTGAAGCAGATGCAGATGAAGAAGAAGCAAACTTTTATATCCTTTACAAATTTGTTGTGATTTTCTTGTTTGATAAGAGGTGTTAATGAATAAAGGGTTTTCCTTTCTTTGTATTTTTATATCAGAAACAGGTTATAAGTTGGGGTTGTGGTGGATGGATTCTTTTTTAGGAGATATTGACGATCCAAGTTGAGCTTTTAAATACACTTGTATTCCCTTTTTCCTGGGTCGCGAGGACACTTCCTTATTAAGTGTGGGGATATGTTGAGTGTTGAAATGACTTGTTTTTTGGCTGATTTTTGTTGTTTTTGAGAGTTGAATGGTTGATTTTATGAGATGATTGATTGATTTGGAAGTGGTTTGAGAGTGTTTTGGATGATAATGATGGTGTTTTGGAATTTCATGATGTTTGTTGGTGGTTCTGTGATGTTCTGATAGGTTCTGTATACCTTCTGTTTTGCTCTGTTTTGTTCTAATTGTCTTTTGTAAGGAGGGATGGAGTATTGATTGATGAAGATTGAGATTTTGTGAAAGCTTATTGAATGGTTTGTGAGAGTTTGGAATGGTTTGAGAATGAGTTATGAGGTTTTGATGACCTTCTGTAACCTTTTGTAGGTCTTTTGTAGAGCCTCTGTCTCTGTTCTGTTATGTTCTGTACTGTAGATGTTCTGGTACTGTTCTGTGATTGTTCTGTATGCTTCTGTATGTGTTCTGATGGATGAGAGTGTAGCTTGGGAAAGTTTTCTAGCCTTGGAAAGAGGTGAATACAAGTGAAAAAGAGCTGGAAGAAGTGAAAGAAGTAGCTGCTGAAGACTCGAGTAAAGACTAGAGTGAAGTGACAGTAGTGAGCTATGAAAGGACACTGTAGTGGCTCTGGTGACTCTTCATATCAGACATACCTCTTGGGAGGGATATCCACGACCTAAGAGGGATTATTGAGTGTGATTTTGAGAGATTGTAGTGAGGATATGATGTATTATTGATGGAGAGAGAGAGAGAGTCAGAGATAGCCAATTCTACTCAAACAGAGTGATTGTATATGAGAGATTGAGAGAGAAGACTATGAAGATATTGAAGATGAATACTATGTGATGTATTTCCATTCAAAGATGGTTTATTCCTTTGCTTTCTTTGTTCTATTGATGGATTTTATGAAGATATTGAAGAACATGGTTGATTCTATCAAAACCGTGGGAGATCTACATGATGTTGCATGAAGATTTGTTGTGCCTGGTGTTCTTTTCTTCATTGTGATCATATGAAACATGATAAACAAGCTTGTTGATGTTACAAGATAGATTTTCTTGCAAGAGAATTCCCTTTTCCTTGGTGTTCCTCTTGGGGCTCCAACATGACAATGAGCAATAGATGGCTTCTTGCCATGACAAGTCTCATATGGAGTGACAAACTAAGACTCTTTTGTGGGACACATGCTTAGCATATAAGCTACACACACAAAAACCTAAATCCAATAACCATGTGACAAATCTTGGCTTTTGATCATATATCATGTCATTTCCATGATAGATGCATTCTTTTTCCCAATTACACCATTTTATTAGGGTGTATACAACATTGCACATTGGCGATTTATTATAAGTTGAATCCCCCCTCCTTCCCCAATTAGAATGGAGAGTGACCACTGTAGATCTTGATGAAATTTTATCCATGTATACAAACTATTTGAACCATAAGAACATATCAAACTTAGCATTCAAATGATAGACCCATGCATGCCTAGGAAAATTAGAAATAAAAGTCACAATGTATAGGTAATTGCCAAAAGTTGATTTTTACATTGGTCGAGAAATATCACCATATACAACTTGTAGTTTACAAGCAACTCTCACTAAACCATCTTTCAGAAAGGAAGAAACACCATATTTTACCTAGTATGCAAGCCTCATAGATATGTTCTATAAGTGGCTCAAGAGTAGATAACGAGGACATCATGTTATATTTCTTTAAATTGAACAAATTAGAAAAACTCAAATGACCAAAACATGCATGCCAAAGTTTTGCATCTAAAACCACCCATGAATATGCAAATGCATGTGTTGTATCTTCTATATATTTTCTATAATTTTTGAGATTTTATAACCCATAATGTAGTGAGCTAGATGTAAGAACTGTATTAGATATGAGAGGTCATGAATAATACATTTGTCATCCATAATTTTGAAGATTGGGCCAATCATGAAAAGTGAAAATTTTGAAAAAAAAACTTATTTTTTATCTCTAGCATTAAAAAATCATCTAAAAATATGAAGCTCCTTTAATAGGCTAAGATTAGTCATTGGCATGTATGACAATATCTTCCTTAGGGATAGGCTCAAGAAAAGAACAAACTACATTGCAAGTTATGTGCATAATGCCACTACTCTCAAAGGTCCACACATTAAAATTCACCACATAAATACAATATTTATGCATTTAAGGATCATAATTACATTCCACAGTAAATTATAATTATTTATCTTGTGTAATATTTGCAAATTGTGAATCAGGAGGAGAGGAATTTACAATATATAGGGTGATATTCGGGCATCATATATGGAGAATTTGCAATGGGCCTCTTGTTGTTGCCAAAGAGCCTAAATTTAATATTTTCTACTCTTTGCATGTTTCTAGGGTTAAAGAATATGTTTAGTTGTTACTTAATAGCCATTAGTTTCTTAATGGAATCACCATTTGGGACACGTCTTAGTTAGTGGAATGAAAGCTTTGTGTCATTTGAATTATCTTCTATGTTTGAGCTTTCATGGTCTTTGTTTTTGTGAGCATTATCTTTGTGGTAAACAAAATAAATTGTCACATAAGAGAGGTGATGGTACTAGAAGATCACAGTGCTTCGATTTTGTTTTATAGTGATTTGTGTGGGCCCATGCCCATGGTCTCATTGGATGTAGCTTCATATTTTGTCACTTTCATAGACCTCCACGTTAGCTTTTTTCTTCTCAATATCTTTTGGAACTAGTCAAAGATAGTTCTTAATGATATGATATATTACATTATAATATTTGAAAAAACTTTCACATTCAAATTTCTTCTCATCCTTATCAACCTCTTTCATTTAAGTAGTATTTGCAAAGTTTGTCTTACTAGTAGAAAATGTAGCTTTTTCTTTACCTTTATGACTAATATAAAAGCTTGATCTATATGACACATAATGGACCTATTTTGTCAAGGTTGGTCTTCTTGTAAGAGATAAAAACCAAATCCTCAAATTGCAAAACATTAGGATTTCCTTTCATCATCAATCAATGAGTAGACACAAAACTCTAATAAAAATCATTAAGATTAGTCTATACATCCAAATTATCTAGCAAAATCTCATTTATAGCAATATATCTTGTTGTGGGTAAACACAAGGTTGCTAGTGACCACCTCTTGCATCTTCAACAAGTCCCTTTTTAGCAAAAATTACATGAGGTCAAAGACTAGCTTTTGTACTAGTGCTTTCTCTTTTCTTGCACTTGCTTAGTCTCCTCCTGCAAGGTCCTAGGGCTATGTAATTGTGATTACATGATGCTTTTTTAAAGTCACTTGAAAACTCTCTCCAACTACTCATGAGATTTCCTAGTGTTAGACTTTTATAATAAGCATGGCAATCTTGTCTTGCTCCTAAGCTAGCTATACTTGAAGTTTTATATCCCTTTTTATTAGATCTTTTTGGCTTTCTTAAGCTTCTTTTAAGCTCGAATCATTAAGTCGTACTTTTCCAAAGGTCCCTTTAGTGACTACTCCTTAATGCCTTTGAACTTTGTCAAACAAAAGTCCATAGAATCACCTTTCTCCATGTGTTCATTGTCAAGAAGGAGACTAGAGAGGAGATAGAAGAGTACAAAAAGAGAGAGAAAAGAGGAGAGTGAAAGTTTGATGAGGGAGGAGGAAGACAAGTGAGACAAAGAAGGAGACAAAAGCCAAAAAGTGATCTCAAATATTTGTTTTGCACCTAAATAAAGAAGTATCTCATTAGTCCAAAGAATCAACAAATAATTTAGCATTGAATGCTCTTCTTGAGGAATACAAGAATTTATTCTAGGTGCCTATAGCATTACCTCCTAAAAAAGGTAGTTTACCATACCATTAGCTTGGAGCCTCATTCAAAACCAATGAATAAGCTAGCCTATAGGTTGTCTAAATGTGAGCGTGAAGAGGTTTCCAAGCAAATCAAGGAGCTATTGGAGATGGGATTCATTGAATCTAGTTCTTCACCCTATGCTTCATCAGTCTTTTTGGTCAATAAGAAATATGGTTCCTTCAAGATGTGGACAGATTACATGGATCTTAGTAAGATCACAGAGTAGAATAAGTATCCCATCCTCGAATAGACAATTTTTTGGATGAACTCAAGGGAGAAAAGTACTTCATGAAGATGAATTTGAGGCCACGCTTCCACCAAATTCACATGAGAGAGGGTGATGAGATTAAAGCATCTTTTAGGATTGATCATGGGCCTTACCATTCCTTCCTCATGTCATTTGGATTGACTAAGACCCTAACCACTTTTTAGAGTCTAATTAAAAAGATATTGCAACCCTTTCTCTTTCAATTTGTCTTAGTATTTATTAATTATATCCTTATTTAAAGCACATCATTGGAGAATCATCTATATTGCACATGATGATTTGATGTGTTGAGACACCAAATACACTTTGCTAAAGAGACCAAGTTCTCTTTTGTGGCTAGATGTGGAATACTTAGGATCTATTGTCAATGAGGAGGGCATCAAGGTTGACCCTAGAAAGGTGCAGTGTGTTGAAGATTGACCTATTGGGGATAAAGGTGCCTCCGCCTAGCTGCCCATGTATTACTACACTGACAGTCACCGCCACTGCACACTGCAGGTGGTGGGCGCCCGTCATCGTCACTTTATTCTTTATTCTTTTAGTGACAGTTTGAATAAAGGAAGGCCCGGTCACACATAGTGACTGTTGGAGTTCCCATTTCTTGTCTCTCTCTCTTTCTTGCTCTTGCTCTCCCGCCATAGCTCTCGAGTGCAAGCTTTGATCCTTCTCACCTTTCAACTGGTATTAGAGCTTGGCTTCCCGACTCTTGAGCTTGGTTCGTGGCATTCTCTACTTTCCATCGACTCCCCACTCGCATTGGGTCTCCTTCCCGGCAGCCATATCTGACTCCTTTGAGCTCCCATCACTCCTCGGCTTCCCAAGCACCTTCCCGGCCCCTTTGGGAGCCCTCAAGGCATTCACACAGAGGTATTTCTTCACTCTTTTACAGGGTTTACCTCAGTTTTCAGCCCTCTTGAAACAAGGCAGCCATTACACTCCCAGCTCTCATTTCATATGTAGGCTACTCTTCCCTTGTTGGAGCTTGTTTGAGTCCTTCCTTGGCTTTAACCAGACTCCTCCGAAGCTTGGCCACCATTTTTTGCAGCCCCAGGACCAGCATTTACAGTTGGTGCAATCACACCGCCGTCCCATATGTGTCTTCAGCATTGATAGTAGTCACAACAACAGCTCTCCCCCTCCATTGGCACTTGGAAAGGCTCCATTTCGGGCATATGAACATGCTTTGATGCTTGGTTTTGATGGTTGATGTGTTGGCATAGCATTTGGACTAATTAAACACTGTTTTGGGATTGTCATAACAGTCCACAGGCAGTTTATGACAGTGTTACACTGGCATTTGATGCTACAGCTTGTTTGGCATTGTCATTGATGCTCGGTTGGTCCCGTTTAATGCCTGGATGTTAAAGGAATGTATGCCTATTGTTTGGAAACCATTTGGAGCTGATTTTGGTGCTGAAATTCTTAATTTTGAATAGTAAATCACTGCTACACACAATTGGGCTGAAGTCATTTTACTCATGTATGCTTATGCCTATGCTTTTCGAGCTATGTTTTGGGCATATATGGTGATGTAGTGACACTTGGGGCTCGACATAGAGCTTGATTTTGATTCGGGATTGTTGGTTGAGCTTGAGCTCTCTTTGCAAAGCATTTAGATACTCCGTCTTGGATGTACTTATGGCATGTATGTTGCTTATGTCTGACCAGTCTTAACATGCTTAGCCTATGCCATTACTACATGCTAATTACATTGTTTGGAGCCTATTGCTACTGGAGCTCGTTGACCTTGGATTCCTGGAGCTTACTTGAGCTATTTATTGGCTTGCCAGAGTTGTATCTTGGGATGTACTTGATGTTTTACGTGCTTATGGATGCTACATACGGATGCTCTACTGCCCACATATCCGAAATGTACCATTGATGCTTGAACTTGGATACTTGTCACTGGTGATTGTACATGCTTTTTTCGAGCCTTGTTGCTTGATATTTACGGCTTTTGTGCTAGTGGGAGCATCTTTGGATGCTTGACAGCCATTGAGCAGGCGGTCTATGCTCTTTGAGGTAGTGGTAGGAACACTTTGCCCCGTTGACTGGGGGGTGTGCCTACTCACTGGCAGATGTTTGTATGACACGTTTGGGTGTTGAATTCATGCTTATCAACTCTCATATATGCCTATGTTATGCCCGCATGATGCCGGCTTTGGTCTTGGCAGTATCTGATTGACTTGGGATCCGATTTTGGCACTGTTAGCTCTCATTTACTGAAATCTGCAATTTATTACAACAAGCATGTATGTATGGACTGACATGGATTTTTTATCCTGAAATATTCTAAAATGATATACTTTCACTAGTACTTGGTGGGTAGCAGCTTTGGTTACACTTTTCTCGCCATTTTCTCTCGATTTTAGTGACTTTTTGGTCATTTTCTGCAGTAAACAGCAAGCAGTTTTGACCTATCTTCAACATCACTAAGCTTGATGGTATGAATTACTCTTATTGGAAGAGCCAAATTTGGCAGGTGTTGGTGTAGAAATCGCAGATCAAACCTTTGAGGTTGAGCAGGCATCCGCTTGCAACTATGCCAGATGAGAAATGGCTTGAGCTTGATGAGTTATGCAAGTCCACTATTATATTATCTCTCACAGAACAGGTTCATTACTATGTATTTGAGGAAGAACAGAGTGCATGGCAGTTGTGGGATAAAATCAAGAATCTCTATGACAAGAAAAGTCTAGCGAGTCAGATGTATTGGCTGAAGCAGCTTATGGATCTGCGCATGAAGGAGAATGTGACCATGTCTACTCACTTGAGCCAGTTCCATGCTATACTCAAGAACTTGACTTCGCACGACATCACTTTTGCAAAGGATGTCACTTCTCTTTTCTTGCTTGGTACTCTTAATGAGTCATGGGATGTATTCCGCACTGCATTATGTGCCTCTATTGCTACCTTGAAATTATTTGATGTTGAGAGTGCTCTTCTGCAGGAAGAGGTTAACCGTAAGAATTTGTATGCCTCTCGTATGTCGCATGCTCTGACAGTTAGAGGCAGGAATGATGGATATGGAAAGCATGGCAGTGGCAGTGACAGTGGCCGTGGACGGGATTCTCAGAAATCTCGGTCCAAGTCTCGCGGGAAGTCACGTAGCAAATCCCATGCCAGGAATGTAGATATTACTTGTCACCATTGTGGGAAAAAGGGCCATATTAGGCCACAATGCCATGAACTACACAATGAAAGGTGCAAAGATAAGGGGAAAGACAAAGTGCAGGATAAGTCTTCTGATCACAACATAGTGCCTGCAAAGTCCAGTATTAAAATTGAAGAGATCAATGTTATGCAGCCTGAGGATATTGATGACGATGATTATATCCTTGCAGCTTATTCTAGTGCTTCGCAGATGACAGATATACACTCTATGTATGCACAGTGTTGGCTCTTGGACTCAGGTGTGTCCTTTCATGTGACACCTTTCCGAGAGTGGTGTCATTCATACCGTACTATTTCAGGTTCTGTGCACTTGGGAGATGACATCTCTCTTGATATTGTGGGCATTGGTGATGTTAGGCTACAGTTTCCTTCTGGAATCAGTTTTGTTATGCAGGATGTACGTCATGTACCTACTTTGACACGCAGTCTCATGTCAGCTGGACAACTTGATGATACAGGATATCATGTATGTTTTGGGGACTCTACATGGAAGATCACTCGTGGCAGACTTGTGATTGCGAGAGGTGCCAAGACTGGCATCCTCTATCCCTTGATTGTATCAGCTTCTTCCCTTGATCATGCTTTGTCTATGGGTTCTATCCCACATGTATCTCTTTGGCATGCCAGTTTGGGCCATATGTCTTTGAAGGGAATGAAAATGCTTTCTGGTTTGCAGTACTTACTGCCCCTTGATTATGCATGTTTTGATTCATGTGAGCATTGTCTTTATGGCAGGCATACTAGGCCTACGCATAAGAAGTCTGGTAGGCCACGCATGAGTGAGCCCTTGGCATTGGTACATTCGGATGTCTGTGGGCCCATGCCTTGTCAATCTATGGGTGGTGCCAATTATTTTGTTACTTTCATAGATGATTTTTCACGGAAATTTTGGGCTTATCCCATTAAGCTAAAATTGGATGTCTTGGTTGTGTTTCAGAGATGGCTTGCATTGGTTGAGAACCAGTCTGGCTATAGGCTAAAATGCCTAAGGATAGATAATGGGGGTGAGTATGTCTCACGTGCTTTTGAGTAGCTATGTGATGAGAGGGGTATTAATCGTTAGTTGACCGCCCCCTATACCCCCCCAGAATGGTTTGGTTGAGCGGATGAATCGAACCATCTAGGAGTGTGTACGCAATATGCTTAGCCATACAGGCCTACCACAGAGCTTTTGGGTTGAGGCAGTTAGTGCAGCTGTGCACGTCATAAACAAATCACCTTCTAGTGGTTTGGATTTCCAGGTTGCAGAGGAGGTATGGACTGGAAAACGTCCCTCTTATGCGCATATCTATGTCTTTGGATATGAGGCATTTTGCCATGTGCCGAGGGACAAGATAAGTAAGCTCGATCCTAAGAGTGTCAAATGCATTTTCCTTGGTTATGGGGATGCAGGCTAGATGGGTTATCGTCTCTGGGATCCGCAAGCGCGGAAAGTCATCTGCCGTCATGATGTAGTTTTCCATGAAGACAAGATGCATTGGCAGCCTGAGAGAGTTGTTGAGATCCATAGGGTCATATTTTAGGAGGAGTCGAGAGCTCCCACACAGCCAGTTGGACAACCTACAGCTCCAGCAGATGCTCATGGTCAGGGTATTGGACAGGCAGCTGGGCAGATAGTAGAGCCTGCCGTGAGACAGTCTACTAGAGACAGGCATCCACCTGATAGATTTTAGCCCTCGATGCATTACGTCTTGGTTACAGATGCAGGAGAGCCTTTCACTTATGATGAGGCTATGCGCAAGGGTGACAGTCACTCCTGGGAGAGGGCTATGCAATATGAGATAGAATCCTTGCATAAGAATGACACTTGGGATTTGGTTTCCTTGCCTACGGGCAAGAAGGCTTTGCCATGCAAGTGGGTGTACAAGCTGAAAAGTACCCTTGGACACCCCAAGCCGGCATAGAAGGCTAGATTGGTAGCAAAGGATTTTAAGCAGGAGCATGGTGTGAACTTGGATGAGATGTTTTCTCCTATGGTTAAGATGACCACCTTGCACTTAGTCTTGGCTTTGGTTGCTCAGCTTGACTTGGATTTATACCAGATGGATGTCAAGATGGCTTTCTTACATGGGGACTTGCATGATGAGATTTATATGGAGCAGCCTAAGGGCTTTGCAGAACCTGGCAGGGAGCACCTAGTGTGCCAATTGAAGAAAAGTCTTTATGGCTTGAAACAGGCATCTAGGGAGTGGTATCATAAGTTTGATGCCTTTATACAGTCACAGGGCTACAGCAGGAGTGCTATGGATCCGTGTCTTTACACGAAGAAATCCTGTGATAGTTCTTTATTGATTTTGGTCCTCTATGCGGATGATATGCTGATAGCAAGGAAAGCTCATGATGAGCTAGATGCTCTTAAGGCTCAGCTCAAGAAGAGCTTTGAGATGAAAGATCTGGACAAGCCGCTCACATACTTGGTATGCGCATTAGACACGACAAGCATCAGGGACTCCTCTACTTGTCACAGAGGGAGTACATTCATAAAGTCCTTGAGCGCTTCCGCATGCAGGACGTAAAGCCTATTGGCTGTCCATTGCCTTCTTATGTGAAGGTATCATAGGCTGATTGTCCGTAGACAGATGAGTAGAGGACTGAGATGGCCAAGATTCCCTATGCATCCGTAGTGGGCAATCTTATGTATGCCATGATAGCCACTCGTCCAGATATTGCCTTTGCAGTTGGTGTTGTGGCATGCTATATGGCTACACCTGGCAAGAAGCATTGGGATGCTGTGAAGGGTATCATGAGGTACATGAAGGGCACTGCAGATATGTGCATATGCTATGGCATCCAAGATATAGGAGTCGTGGGGTACACTGATGTTGATTATGCAGGACATGCAGATAGTAGGAAGTCCACTTCTGGCTATGTATTCACATATGCTGGAGGTGCTATTTCTTGGATGTCCAGGGTACAGAAATGCACGGCCCTTTCTACTATAGAGGCCGAGTATGTTGCAGCCACTGAGGCTTGCAAGGAGGCCATTTGGTTGGGTCATTTGGTTGCTGACCTTGGTATTGATGTTATCCCTACACTGCATTCAGATTCTATGAGTGCTATTCAGTTAGCCAAGAATCATGTCTTCCATGCGAAGAAGAAACACATTGAGGTGAGGTATCACTTCATACGTGGGGTCGTTGAGGACAAGTCTATTGATCTTGTCTAGATCTTGACTGACTAGAATCCTGCAGATTTGCTTACGAAAAGCCTCTCTATAAAGCGCTTTGCCTTCCTTAGGAGGTTGATGGGCGTGGGATGAGATGACGTCTTTCCTCATCCTGTTGTACATGTGTACATGTTGTACTGTCTTTTTTCTCTTTTCACTCCTCACTAGGGCAGATTCGCCTTTAAGTGGGAGGTTGTTGGGGGTAAAGGCGCCTCCGCCTAGCCTCCCGTGTATTACTACACTGACAGTCAACCGCCACTGCACACTGCAGGTGGTGGGCGCCCGTCACCGTCACTTTATTCTTTATTCTTTTAGTGACAGTTTGAATAAAGGAAGGCCCAGTCACACATTGTGACTAATGGAGTTCCCATTTCTTGTCTCTCTCTCTTTCTTGCTCTTGCTCTCCCGCTATAGCTCTCGAGTGCAAGCTTTGATCCTTCTCACCTTTCATGGCCAACACTTGCAAATGCTAATTTATTTTGAGGATTTATTGCTTTTTCATCATTCTACTACAAATTCATTAAGCATTATGAAACCTTTATAGCCCCTTTGATACTGATAGAATTAAGAAGAAAGCTTTATTTTGGGATTTAATGGCAATATTTTCAGCCCTTACTCTTCTCATTTTAAGCAAAAAATCATCGAGGAGATAGATTCTTCGCTCACAACTAGACACTTAGGTATTTTTGAAACCTATCGAAAGATTTCAAGGAGTTTTCACTAGAAAGAATTATGAAAGGATGTGAAGGATTATATCTCTAAGTATATTTCGTGTCAACAGAATAAGAACAACACTCATAAGCTGGATGGTTTGCTACAACCCTTACCCATTCTTGAAGGAAAGTGGATGCATATAACCATGGATTTCATTACTAATTTCCCTATGACTAAGAAGGGATGTAATATTATCTATGTAGTGGTGAATAGACTCACTAAGGTAGCTCATTTCATTCCCACAAAGGCATAGCTTAGTGCATCACAACGGGCCAAATCAATTCATAAATTATATCTTCAAATTGCATGGATTATCATAAGTTATTGTTCATGATAGGGACTCTTAGTTCATGAGTAATTTTTTGCAACAAGCACTTTTCATCTCTATGGGCACTAAATTAGCTCCATCTACAACCTATCTTCCATAGAAAAATGGCCAAACAAAAAGAGTCAATAAGTGGTTGAAAACCTATTTTGTGACACTTTTGTCATGATGTGCAACATGGGTGGGATTCTTGGCTATACTTGATTGAATTCACCTACAATAATTTGACCCATTTTAGTATTGGAGTTTCTCCCTTTGAGGCCTTGTATGGCTATAATGGCCCCCTTTCTATAGTTCTCTTTAGTGAGAAGATTAATCCTCATGGAAAAGAAAAGTTAGATAAAATGTAAACCCTTCTTTAACACTACAAAGTGAATCTTAAGAACGCCCAAGTGTAGATGAAATTGTATGCTAATGAGAAGAGACATCCAATGGGGTTCCAAGAAGAAGGAGAGTTAGTATTGCTGAAAGTACCTAAGTCTTGATACTCCACTTCTGAAGAATAGCTCAAGCAACAAGCTTACTCAAAAATTCTATGGGCCATACATGATCCGTAAGTATATAGGGTACTTGGCTTACAAATTGGAACTTGCCTCTTCTACAAAGATTCATAATATCTTCCACATCAGTCAACTTAAGCCTCTCCTTGGCACTCAAGTTGATTATGTGGAGGAGCTATCACCTATTCATGAAGAAGGCCTTATACAATATATCCATTAGGAGATCATAGGTTAATTAGAAAAAACACTTTACTCTAGGCTTATTATTGAGTATTTGATTAAATGGAAGGATTTACAACTTGAGGAGGCTTCTTGGAGGGCCACACCCATATTGGAAGAGTTTTCCTAAGATGAGCTATTGGTTGAGAGTTAGCCATAGTTCACCTTGTTGTGCCTCTACAAAACACACAAACATCGATCTCTTCATCTCTCCACTCTTTACAAGATTTCATGGCTTCTCTATCCTTCTCTCTCTTGTTATAGTCTCTCTCTCTCTCTCTCTCTCTCTCTCTCTCCTCATCAAATTTTCTCTCTCTTATGCATTCCTCCCTCCTTCACAACATTCATTCTCTATGTATTTGCATAGGTAAGAAATTTGGGCCTCATTTTTACATTGATACAGTTATAAAAGTGTATCCTAAGAATCTATAGTAGTTGTCTTGCATGAGTGAATATCCATGTGGGGTCATGCTATATTTATAAAGAAATGTGATTAAGGTGTGAGCTTATGTATCTCTATTTTCCTAATGAATCTACTTAGCACTAGGTAATGGTGATCAACACCAAATTGGAAGCTACAACATCCTCAACAATACCTATTTTTGCTACAATTGTAGCTTCCATAACCATAATGAAATGTACATTAATTGTTTACACAATGTTTCATGCCCCTTTTGCAACCAATACATGATGCATAAAATGAACACATACAGATAGTTGATTCTATCCAATTTATCCTCAATAGCCAACATACAAAATATATCATTGTTGTCAGTGACAAAAATTGAATATATGTGATGGAAAGGTTTTCCTTTATAGAGGAAAATTTGCACAAAACCAACATGTGCTATAAAGCACATCATAATAAAAGGCCTTTTCTACAAAAGTAAACACTAGTGATGGGGGAGTTGTGCCATGGTCCAAGGGACGGACATCATGCCGTGGTAAGTAGAGGTGCCCTATGGCATGGTGGGTGAGGTCACATAATGATTGGGGCAATGGGGTCACTGGTATTACGTCATGGTCATAAGGAGATGATTGCCTTGCCATGGTTGGGGTGGTGGGGTGACACATGCTAGGATGCGGCATTTTCCCAAGCATGGCACACCACCCACTGCAACACAATACCCCCCCCCCCCCCCCCCAAGATTATGGCACAGACCCTCTCTCCCCTATACTATGACATGATACATGTCAAAAGTTCTACACAAAATGACAAGATAGATTATGTAGTAATGATAGTAGCACAAACAGAGCTTGAAATGCTTCCACATTAAAACATTTGATAATATCAATCCCACTTACCTTGCCTACAACATTATATGATCTTTGAATGCTCCATGAATCTTGTCTTAATCGAAGGAGATGAAGTAGAGGGTGTTAACAACTCTGCTCAAGAAGCCAAAACCTACTGTGGTACTAAATGTTGGATTTAGGATTGCAAGGATGCACATGCATGATTTGGAGAAGAAGGAGCTTAAGAGCATATAAGGCAAAGTGTGTGGAGAAGTATCAACAAAGAAGATTTCAATACTAAGTTTTCCCTAGGGGGAAAAGGTATGTATAAAATGTTAGGGGAAAGAAAACTTCTCGTAATGGAGAGAAGTGCCTATGCAATCCTAAGTATATTCATGCATAGCTATCGCAATATGTTAACAATACTTTTCAATTTATTATTGGAAAGTGCAATTGTTTTATATAATAAATAGGAGTATTTTTTTCAAATTATTGCTTCATTTAATAGTAAAGGTTAATGTACCTCTTGAATTGACCAAAGATATGTGTTTACAAACTTGGCAAGGTAGGTTAATACTCCACCTTGGCCTATAAGGATAAGCATAGCCAATTAAGCTCCTCATATTTCTAAAAAATATCTATTAGATCACGAACTTCCAACTTACTAGAGTTCCAGATATCAAATTGTCTCGTGATGCCTTTCTTAGCTAGCACCTTTGGGCCTTTTGATTCTTGCATGTTGATGCAACACTATCTTGATAAGCATAGAAGCTAATCAAATGATTTGCAACAAAGAGGCATCTACAACTCTACAACTTGGCTTGGCCTAAGGAAAGACTTTTAGCACTATCTTCTGATCTTCTAGCAAAGCCAATGTAGTTTTTGATGATGTAATATCAACGAATCATTAACCATTTACATTTGATTGGTCTGTTGATCATAACCACACAAGGAAGAATCCAATGAAGGCATTTCAATAGACTAAAGACAATACTATTAGCTTCATCTTTCGTAAACTTGTCACCCCTTACTGAGACCACCATTGGCCTTACATTTAGGGCCTCCCAAGCAATTGCCTACCATTTTGGTAAATCACCATAACTTAATGAAAGTCCCTAATCGCTAGTATACCAAAATTTTTAATCATTTCTTCCACTTTGAGAGCATCTACTAAAATCTTTAATACTTTGTCATTAGGGTAATATCCAAGATCACAAATGACTTGACTTAGTTTAATCTAATTGAATCCATCCTCATCAATCCACTATGCTTATGCAACCCATTGTGCCTCTTCCCCACAAGTCAAATGAAGAATTTCATTTTTTCCTTTGTTGATCTTAGAGCTTGAAATTGCTAATAGATTTGCAACAATGTGTCAAGGTTACACTTATTTTCTTTGATACCATTATAATTGTCATATGCAACAATGTAAATGAAAAAAAGAGTGCCCTTTGGAAGAGTTAAGTGTCTTAAAGCACCCTATTGAACCCTATAATCAATCATCTCAAAAGAAGATTAGTGACAATTTCAAATAAGAGAGTAGCCAAAAGATACTAATTGATTTGCATTCCACATGGAAGCTATATTAGCATTCCACATTAGTTTCCATGTGGAGAAAATTATTTGTGCTAGTCAAAACAAATAGTTGATACTTATTGGTCCAAAAAATATACAAGCATTCATGTTAAAGAACTTATTCTCAATCACAACTTTGGGGCATTTGTCGTGTGCATGACACACCGCAAACTTTTCCCCTCTATAAGAAGTTTGAAAGCGTCATTTATTCTTTCAAAAGGTAGCTCATGTGTCACAAAATTATCCACGTTTAATGTCTGCAGGTCATGTGTCCACCTCATTACAAAAGGATATAACATAAAACCATCACAACGCATGTAAAGTTAAATCTATTAAAATGCAATCTATAGTTAGCTTTTAAAGACAAGTGTAACTTTAAAAAATTATATACCTTGTCCATATACATGTCCACAAGTTTTGCTATTTGTGACCTTTTGAATTCACCAAAAGTGGAGGCTTTGATTTGAATTCCATCAAAAAATTGCATGGGGTGCAGATGTAGCAATTTATCTTGCCTCATTTCGATACCCACCAAAATTGTCTTTCCCCATCCCTTCATGATTTAAGAAACATATACAGTAGGCAAATAAGTGCACCAGAATCTTATACACATATTCAAAAGAAGGAACAAGTGAAGAACTTTAGAGCTAACTATCATTAGTTCAATAGAATGATTGACTATGCATATATATTTATTTATGTACTTATATGCGTGTGCTTGTGCATGTGGATTTATGTACTTTGTGTGTACTTTATTTATGTAGTTTGTGTGCATATAATTTGCTTCTTCATGTGCATTTAAAAGGTTGAAATAAAGCTAATGAAGGAAACATATTCAAAGGATATTTTTGTTGTGAGCACACTCCTTTAACCAATACTAATACCATATCAATCTTATGAGGATACCATACTTCTATTGTGAGCACACTCCTTTGATCAATACTTCTAGCCAATAACACCCATACACAAAACTTAACTTCTATGTAGATTATTATTAGGACCCTATGTGCACACATTTTATTGTTTGTTCTAAGTCTATAGAGATAGAACAACCTTAGTAGAGGCAAGTCATGTTTAATCATTTGAATGTGTGACCAATCGGATAAGAATAGGTGTACAACCCTGATCTTGTAACTTGCTTTGTTTATTGGTTAGATTTTTAGGTGCTCTATCATAGTGACTAACACATGTAGTAGTTCATTCAAGCATTATTCAACAATATCAAGGTAAAAAATAAGGGACCCCATGATGTTTAGCTTGAAAATAGATGGGTGAATGTTTTGCTAATCAAAGGTGAAGAATTGAGAAAATTCAGCAAATATTGTGGAAAAAACCTTATTCTTAAACAATATGAAACTTTGTTGTGGACACACAAGAATGCATATCCATATACAAGTTTTTATGTGTGTGCATGTGTGCGTGCGTGCGTGCATATGTGTGTGCGTGTTCGAGTGCGTGTGCATGTGCGTGCGTGTGCGTGTGTGCGTGTGACAAAAAGAGAGAGTATTAACCTATGACTTGATGCCTAATTATGTGACATATGTATCTGTGTATGAAAGATAGAAAGAACGAGCATTAATCTATGACTTGATGGCTAGTAAAGTGATGGAACTACTACAAAGTACTAGAATATCTCTTCCTAGACCTTTAAGGGGAACTTATTTATAATTTTATACCATAAGAAAGCCTTTAGAAAAAGCAATCACATTCTTTTCCCATTAGCGACTCAAGCACACTCATGAATATACCAATAATAAAGGGATGGTTAATTATTTTGCAACATACACAAAGAGTACATTCTATAAAGATCTAGCAATACTATGTACTTCTTTTGAGAGCTTATGGTTTGTTTAAAAAGTAAAAAGTGCACAGGAAGGTGGGTCAAAGCCCAAAATCTCAGAAAGTTAAATTGCACATGAAGCAAAACACCACAAAATGGAATATAAACTAGTCATCAAGTGTAGTCATGGTCATAAAACTCATGCTACATGGTGGGTCAAAGCCCAAAACCATAATGATAATTTAATGGACGTATGTTGTAAACCAAAACAAGTCATGAGTCACAAAACTCATGAGTGGATGTTCATGAAGCATAGGTACTATTATTCGAGAGCTAAGGATGATTCTACAAGGTCAAGATGAGTGTAATACTAATGAACATCATGCACAAGGGATTGTACATGGTGGGTCGAAGTCCATAACCATAATTTAAAAATGGTCATATACTAAAAACCAAACCAAGTCATGAGTCACAAAACTCATGTGTGTTGGGCAAGCAAGTGGAGTGGATTAAATGTTTCCCCTCAAAGTTGAAAGACTTAACTTTGTCCCTATTGGCTCCTTTGCATGCTAAGGAGGAAAACAAATTAAAATATCATAATCTCCTTTATTTGAGTTAAGGATGATTCTATAAGGTCAAGGTGAGCATAATATTCATGAAGTTGAGCCAAGAGTTGAAAATTACAAAAATAGCATGTATATTTCTACTAAGTCATTGACTCAACAAAGAGATGATTCAATGTTTTTTACTGATTGTTGATAGGCATATACTTTTTGTCCCTAGTTTTTCCTCCTAATTTAGAAAGTGTAATTGAGAAAATCCTTTTTTCACTTAAAATGTATTGTATACTTGGGTCAAAAGGGGATTAAGTATTTGTTCATTAAGGGAAGAATCTTTGTCCCACATGAACAATTGGTAACTAACATGGTCTTTAACTAAGTTGAAGAGGATTCTTTTAGTTAAGTTAAATACATTTTCTATGAATAATGATTTTAGAGAGAGAGAGAGAGAGAGAGAGAGAGAGAGAGAGAGAGAGAGAGAGAGAGAATTATGCAAATGTGATGAGATGAGGAAGTAAGATTTAAGGGTGACATTACCAAATCCTTAAGTTGTTATAGGCATGCATGTATAGCATGTTTATTAATGTACTTGCTTCATTCAACTTGTTGAGTTTTGCTCAAATAACCTTATTTTTGCAAGTAGATGGAATATGGAATGTGATAGAGTTGGTAACATCTATTATATTAGGAGTGGCATGTGTTAGATCCAATTACCAATATATTACCATTTAGTTAACACTACTTATTAGTTAGTTGGTCCCAAGTTGCATCAAACATGAAATTGAAAAGCTAATGTGTCTCTTTGTGTGTGTGTGCACATGCACGTGAGAATACTAGCCTCATGGCAGCTTCCAAATGCAGATAACATAAGGTCGGCATTGCCCACACACTCAAAACAATAGTCAGCCCCCCCATCGGTCAACTCTTTCACCACCTGCATGCACACATGCAAAAAGAAATGCAAGCACCAAAAAATTGAGATCTAATGCAAAATGAATTGCAAAAATTTCACAAAAACTTCAAATTTGAATGAAAAAGGTTTTTAAACCTTAAACTTCACAAAGGTTTAGTCAGGAACATGGCAAACATGCATAATTGGATTCAAAAAAGTTATTCCAAATTTTAAGTTAAAAGGTTCTTACGACTGCTACCAAAAATGCTTTTTGAGAACATTGGTAAGCATTACCACAAATGGAAAAGCTTAGCTCCTCTCAATCGCATTAATGGTACTATTACCCTCTACACATATGCATGCATCACAAACACACTTAAATCACATCATGAGATTCTGCTATGCTCTATGCATGCATCAAAAAGACCCCAATCCACATCATGAGATAAAGTGTGATGCATCCCCAATCTACAACATGAGATAGGCTTCACTTTCCGCGCTTTTAAATAGTAGATGACACTAGATTGGCCCTCAAAACTAGCCATAGTCAACACAAATGCTTATAATAAAGTTCCAAAGTGCTTTGTTCCTTTCCTTGTGTTGAAAGTATCAACCTCCTTGCAAAACGTTTGGCTTTCCACATAAAAGGCTACCCAAAGTGTCATCATACTGGAAAGTTATTAATAGAATCGTTTCAAGGGTTGACTTAGAATTGGAGAAAGGAGGCTTACGTCTTGGATTGGCTGGATGTAGTCCCGAGGATTAATAAACTCAGTAACGCCGAAACCTTTGGCTGTGGTGCACACACACATCACACATAAGACAAAAGACAAGCCATACTTTATTTATATGACCACTGACCAGTCTACATTAATGTTGGTCTTGATCAGAGCCAAAGTCTTCTATTCTGTGTGCTGTGTGTGTATAACACAGAGATGCACAATAGAAGCCATACAGATATTTATGTGACCAGTACACTGTTGGGTTTTCATCAGAGCTAAACTCTTCTCCTCTGTGTGTGTGTGTGTGTGTGTGTTCACCTGTGTCAAACTTTGCTGGATTGATGTCGATCCCGATGATGCGGGACGCCCCTGCGATCTTCGCCCCCACCGCAACCTAAACAAAACAGAATTGAGAGAGCAGATCATCAGACACACGCATGACAGCAAACCATCTTTCATCTCCATTTTCATCTTTTTGGGAGGGAAAAATATAAGCAGACATGAGAGCTGGGAAAATTTAACCCAATCAATTACCGCTAAACCCACAGCTCCCAGCCCAAAGATTACAACAGTAGATCCCTTCTCCACCTTGGCACAGTTCCAGGCAGCTCCAAGTCCTATAATATATACACATACATGCTGAATGATCATGAAATCAACATAAGTACATGATAGCTGTGACTAGTATATATATTTTTGTGATTAGATATACATATATAGGCAGGCTCCAACTCCTATCTGTACACACATACACCTTGAAGGATCATGAAATCAACAAAGTACATAATTCCTGTACATAATTTTCAAATGATAAGCTGTGACAGCTTTCAGAAATATGTAATGCAGCTGGTAAACCCTACCTGTGGGGATTCCACAGGCAAAGAGGCAGATCTTGTCAAGAGGTGCCTCTGGATTAACCTTAGCAATACAGCCAGCCTCCATCACTGTGTACTCCGAGAAGCTTGACACATTCAAGAAATGGTAAACAGGGATCCGCTCCCCGTTGCCAGTTCTTATCGAGAAGCGCGACTTTCCATCATGTGACATGGTACACTGGCCAGCATTCACCTTGAGCTTGGTGCAGAGATTGGTTTTATTCGACTTGCACTGCCGGCATTCCCCGCACTCGCCTGTGAACACTGGGACGACATGATCTCCTTCTCTCAATTCTGTCACGCCATCGCCCACACTCTCCACTATCCTGCATATCACAGATGCAGTGCACAATCATCTCTCGATGTCTCTCTCAGTCCAGACATCATGACGGAAGATTGTTGATCAATCAACCACACACACACACACACACACTCTCTCTCTCTCTCTCTCTCAAAAATGATCAGTCCAGATCATCATGTAAGATTGATCAATCAATTATCAATCAGTCTCTCTCAAGATTTAAAAGTGATAAATCCAAATCATCACGTAAGATTGATCACACACACACACACACACTCTCTCTCTCTCTCTCTCTCTCTCTCTCTCTCTCTCTCTCAAATGATCCCACCCAAGCCATCCTCACCCGGCCGCCTCATGCCCAAGAATCCGGGGAAACAAACCCTGCCATCAATCAACCACCAACCAAGAAGAAAAATAACTCTCATCAGCCGTGAATATGATCGTACACAGGAGCAAGGAACCCCCGACACAGAATGAAGATAATCAGCAATATATGGGACTGCATGTAATACCTCGTTCTCCCAGAAGTTTACATCGGTGTGGCAGAGCGAGGTGTGCGTGATCTTGATTCGGACCTCGCCGGCCTGTGGGGGATCCACCTGCACCTCCTGGAGCACCAGGGCCTCCTTGGGCTTCCAGGCGACAGCAGCTGTGCCGGAGGGACAACAGAAACAGAACATCAAATGGCTGCTCTCATAGCAAATCAGCATGTTGCCATGCAAGACATTAGTCTTTTCATAGCAATCAGCATGGTACAATGTCAGACCGAGACTAATATAGCTCCAAATGCATGTGAATTGTTTGAAAGAAGAAGATGAGGAAGAAAAATGGCAGCTAACCTTTGCATGTTATAACTTGTCCTGCTGTGGAATTAGGCATAGGATTGTCTGAGTAGTTGCCCATTAATGTGTGTATTGATATAGCTTAAAGAGAGAGAGAGAGAGAGAGAGAGAGTGTGTGTGTGTGTTAGGGGGGAGGGGGGAGTTCAACCTTGTCACTGTTTATATACCCACTTGAGTTGGGGGGTAGGGGGGAGTTCACTGTATACATACCCACTTAAGCAGGGTGCTTCGTGTTGCCTAATTTTCAACTTTGGCGGCCTAGCATCTGACGCGGAAACAGAACGGCTAGGTCTTACTTCTAAGAGGACGTCCCCCGGAGTGTTTGGTGATGGGTGTCAAACAAATCGTTACTATCGTCGTGAGTTCTTGGCGATCGGAGCTTACCTTCCCGTAGCTTGTTATGTGACTCACTTCACCTATTGATCCAAGTCACCCTCTCCCCTAACCCATGATCTACATCCCTTCTCAAGTATAAAAAATGGTCTCTAACAAGGGTTGACTTGGCAGCGGAAGGGTTCAGTACTTACAATTCCTTGATCTCCACTATATTGGCATTGGGCATATGTGCCGCGCCTTGTCCTTGTCTTTTTTGTGCATCATAGACTTGGGCATTTAGACACTCTGATCACCAATGTCCTTCCTACATACAAAAGAAGTAATGTTTAGCAAAGGACTACTAGCCATCCTTTACTGCTAGCTAGGTTGTTGCAACCTTTTTTTGCATCAAGGATTTGAATATAGTGACCTTGTGGGCTTCATTGACCTGACCAAGGTGATTGACTATGTATGCCACATCGAACTGCCAAATAAAAGCATTCGAATCTTCATTGGAAGATCTTGAGAACTTTGGTAGGGATATGCTAGGTTGGTGTACCATTAGAATCAGAAGTAAAGGTAGAGTTGGGAGTATTAATAGAATGCCTACTAGGTTCAGTGAAGCTAGGAAATCACTTATTAGGTTTAATGATGTAATGGGAGGATTATAAGAATGTCAGGTTCACTTCCAATTGGGGGATGAGAACAGGGCATGCCATTGCAAGTTTTGGGTGACAGAGCTTCAAAAGTAAATGTTATGCAAGAATTTCATGAAAGCTTCTGGGCTGGTCATAGTGGTGTTTGGGGTACTTTTGCAAAGATCAAAGAAAGATATTGGCGGCAGGGTATGTATAAGGATGTTGCTCACTTTGTGGAAACATGTATGACATGTCAAAATGTATTCATCTGTGAGACATCGGGATGGATTGCATCCCATATTTTCATTGTCTCTTCATTTTAAGTGAGCAGTGGATTTGGTCACAATGCCTATAGGTCTTTGGCAAATGAGTATATTGTGCTTGCCCATAAAGAATTCACTAATCAAGTGGAAGGGAGAGCTTTACGTACTAAGACAACAAATGATGTGTATACTTTTCTCTTAGAAGAGATCTTTTGTAGGTATGGCTATATGGGTAAAATTACAACAGATAAGGGTGAGTTGGATGTAGATGAAGCTCATGATTTCTTTGCACGGTTGGGGATAAAGCTTGCTTTAACTTTAGCCTATAACCCTGAAGGAAATGGAAAAAGTGAAAGAGGTCATCCACCTATTATGAAGGCATTGGCAAAAGCATGTGGAGAGAAGATAAAAGAGTGGCCAGGATTGCTCCCTTATGCTTTGTGGGTTGACAGAACAACTCATAATGCCGTTACAAGATATATGCCTGCAGAATTGATGTATGGTCAAAAACCTATCATGCCGATAGAAGAGATGATAGTCACATGGAGTGTGCTACCTTGGGAGGAGGAGTTGAATCGAGAGGAGTTATTGGGCTTACACATTAGACAATTGGAAAGAAAGTTAGAAAACATAGAGGCAGCAAGTGCAAAGTTAAGGGTAGCAAGGATATAGAACATGAAATGGTTTGACAAAAGACATAGACTGAGACCAAGAACCATAGAAGATGGGGATTGGGTATTGGTTTATGATAGCAGTTTAGACAACCAGCATAGTGCCATGTGTAAAGTTTTCAAAAGATGGTTTGGACCCTATGTGGTAAGATAGGTATTTGATAATACTACTTATGCATTAAATGAGTTGGATGGGACATCAATAAAACTTCCGGTAGCAGGGAAAAGAATCAAATTATTCAAGAGGTGGGAATCTACTGCATATGAGTTGCCAGAATTGGAAGAAAATAGTGGCCATGATACAGGGGCTAGCCAAGAAGATATGGAAGATGAAGAAGCAAAGGATATGGTTGTAGAGGATGAGGAGGACTTAGAATCCGCTGACAACTAGGATTTTGGCACATACCAGAGGATGTGTAGGTTCACAGGGGATGGATGTTGTGATACTATGCGGACACAGTGTGAAAAAGCATGGAATGCATCATCATCCGACTACTTTATTGATCTAGAGAGTCAATGTGATCTAAGTCATTAGTACCAGTGTGAGTTACATGGATTATCCAAAAATACTAAATTTTTTGTTAATTTTAACCTATTTTTTATATTATTTATTGGAAAAATCCAAAAAAGCTAGAAAAGCTTCTAGAATAGGATGGCATGCAAAAAGCAAGTGGCTTTTTTAGCCAGTTATGAGATTCTTCATAAAAAATGATAGATTGGTGAAATTGCCTATGTTACGATTGTTGTTGGACGTGCTGAAAACTGCAATTTGAACTGGAAGAGAAAGAAGAAGTGATTTGGGAGATCGGTGACCAGGTGTCCTAGAGTTTTACCCCCCTTTCGGAGCCAACGGAGCCATTAGATTTGGGTTTCGAGCATCAGAGAAGGAGTTGTTTTTTTTTAATCCACGTTTTTATTCTACGAAGAAGCTCCAGAAGATTTAATGCATGGAGAGTGCTTCTAAGTAGTGCCGGACAAAGGATTTTAAGTTTTGTCAATACATATTGATTTGATTTATTGTTCTTTATCATTATTGTGTTTACCTCTTGTGCATTCTTTATCTTCTCTTCCATCTCCTATCTCTACTTCCTTCTACCTCTAATCCCCGGTGGATTCGACCTTTCAACAAAAACCCCTCCAACACCGTCCATGCATTAAAGTCATGACCACCAAATCATATGTATCTTCACTCATAAAATAATATGCATGTATTTGTGAATCCACAAAAGCATAAGAAATTGAGTCAAATAGAAGCCCATTGTCATGGTCTTCCTCAGCAGAAACTTCATAGGCTATAGCTTAAAACCCTTTATCTTCCTCTTGGATCAACATTGAAATTTTCTTCAGCATGATTGTTTTCATCAACATCAAAATTTTGTTCAACATGATTGTCTTCATCCTCTTCATCTGAATATTCAAGTATTAAGAATATCCTTGCATTCTTTACTCTATATATGTCTTTGTGATTGAAATACATGGGTTTAGCACATCTATAACATAACCCTTGAGCATGCAATTCTCTAATATGATCACTAGTTAGTTGTCGAGCTTTACAAGTTTTAGACACAATGTTGCCCACATCATCACTATATAGATCAGCAATAGAATAATCATATTTTTGTCCATGGTACTCATGAGAAGCATAGGACTGAGAAGGAAGTGAATACTGCTCATAGTCATATTGTTGCCCATATAGATAATTGTGCCTATAAGAGAGTGATTCACTATACTCATGAGAAGCATATGGCTGAGAAGAAAATGAATGTTGCTCATAGTCATATTGTTGCCATATAGATAGTGGTGTCTATAAGAGAGTGGTTGGCTATACTCATTGTTGTACAGATTTAGTAATGATTGCAATAAGTCTTGTTGAGCTACTGTATCATCCATAGCAATTGATGCAACCAACATATGCATGTCATGTACATGCGCTAAACCCTCTTGCTAAACAACATTAATATAAATATTGATGAGAACTTCCAAGATGCTTGACTATACAAACTAATCCATATGAGATGTCAAGTGTTTGGAAAGTGCTTGTTCTATCTAACCAACATCTATCACTTCAACTGCCATCATGGCTTCATCAAATTCCATAAGTGCATATGCCAATACACCAATCATATCAGCAATGTGAACAACTGACCTATTGAGTTCCATTTCTAGAATGATACTCATAATATTACTACTGGATGCCACTTGCCTCATATAAGACACTTTAGGGTCAATATTTCCTTGTGACACATGATAAGGATCAAAACTATGTGAGTAATGCTCTCGCTAAGGCATCTACTGCATCATAATCCAGTCTTGTTGATAAAATTTCACTACCATTGTTGTTGTACAAACAGGGCTATGAGACAATTAGTTTGCTATTGAAGTTGCATTTCTTCATCATAAGGAAGTCAAGCCTTTTCAGGAACCACAAAGACCTTCAATGTCAATGTCTTCTAGGGTACAATATAGTGCCCAATTCGGAATGGAAAGAAAGGTATTAACAAACTATATATCTATGGTAAGTCCAATAATTCACTTGCCTTCTATACTCTTTCTTCTCTGGAGAGCTTACTGGTGCGCAGATCGGTCGCAGATAGCTCACGTGGTGAATCCCGGAAGGTCCCCAAGAACAAAATACTCTACTTTTTAGCACAAAAACCCATGTAAAAGCAAGCACGACAAGAGGCAAGAGACAAATTGGGTTCAATCTCCCCCATGCCTTGTGTGAGCGCTTCACAAAGCATGTATTTAATGTATATTTCCAATCTTCATGCTCAATAATAGCCCAATTACAAAAATATGACAAGCTTTTAGCTTTTGAGTTTGCTTTCTACCAAAAATAAGAAAATAAAGCTAATGGACGGTGCCCATAGTGTCTGGTACGCCCAATCTCAATGTCCAAATAGAAATAACATATCCACGCGCATAAGCGCATACAAAATAATAATAAATAATCGATGTCTCTATAGACATAACAAAATATAGGCGTGGCGCCTATCAAAATCTAATCCAAGAGTCGAAAACCCGCTAGACTCCAATGCTTTCCTCCGCCACTGCTGCTATCTCTACACATCAACTAAAGCATTCACAATCGTTAGTAAAATAACACAATTAAACCGACAAAAGTGAATACCTAGCAGTCTTCAGCTACATAAATAAATCAACTGGTTAGAAATAAATCCTAACCTTAATTTATTACGAGTGCGCACTCTAAACTCATAAACGTTTATTAATTTAATATGCATTTTGCAGAATCACCCATATACACACTAAATTAATGAAACGCCCGAAAAGGACAGGCGTCCCCATCAACTTCTCGCACAAAGAATCCTCTTTGTGTATGAGCCCCGGTCATCTAAGTTTACGGAATCCACCGTAAAACCTCACGGAATCCACCGTGGCATATGCCTCCTGGCATCATACCCCGGGGTGGGATAGCAATTGACCTCAATTGCTATTAGCTCAATGTGGAGCTAACAGAGTGGGGAAAGCATTTAAGTCTCTAGCGTGCATCCATTGTGCTTCCTCTACAGGATGGTTCTTAAATTTCACTAGATATCTAGAATACCTTCGGCCAGTTCTAGTGGTCATGTAGTTAGTGTCTATAATGGCTTCTGGTTCAAGTATTTCAGTCTCTTCTTCTAGTAAAGGTGGGTTTTCATAGACAGGGTGGATAGGTAATTGGCCTCTAAATGGTCTCAATAAACTAATATGAAATGTATTATGAATTTTCCAATGAGATGGCAGTTCTAACTTGAATGCATTGTCATTAATCTTATGAATGATTGTAAATGGTCCGTAGAATCTAGGAGCTAATTTGACAACTGGATGTCTATCTACACTTTGCAGTCTACGCTTTTGTATTCTAAGCCAAACATAATCATCAACTTTGAAATTCATGGATTGTCTTTTCTTGTTGGCTTGTTTGGTATATGATTGTTGGGCTTTAGCAATCATATCCTTTACCTCATCAAAATTAGTGTTATGCATAGCAGCAATATCATCGGCACTTTGTATTCTATTAGACAAAGATGCAACAGGTGTAGATAATCTATATCCATAAATAACTTCAAAAGGTGCTTTCTTTGTAGATGTGTGCGGTGTATTGTTATATGCAAACTGTAATAAACGTAAATGAGTATCCCATGTCTGAGGTTTAGAGATAGTGTATGCACGTAAAAGATCTAGAATGGTGCTATTTGTGGCTTCTGTTTGTCCATTTGTTTCTGGATGAAATGCAGATGAGAAATCAATCTTTGTGCCTAGATTTGCAAACAGTGTAATCCAAAAATTATTACAAAATCTAGAATCTCTATCTGAAATAATCACTTTCGGCAATCCATGGTTAGTAAAAACAGTTTTCAAAAATAACTGTGCTGCTTGTGATGCTGTTAAAGTTTTCTTACATGCAATGAAATATGCTTGCTTACTAAATCTATCTACAATTGTCCAAATCATGTCATGGTTAGATTTAGTATTTGGTAAACCAGTAATGAAATCCATAGATATATGTTCCCAAGGTTTAGATGGAATAGATAAAGGCATTAATAACCCATACTGTTTACCATGATGTCTCTTTATTCTTTGACAAATCAGACATTCTGAAGCAAAATTAGATACATCTGCATCCATATGCGGCTAATAAAAATCTTCAGTTAACATGGGTAATGTAGAAATGATACCTCTATGACCTTGATATGGGGGACAATGAATTTCATTCAAAACAAAAGATCGGAATGGAATAGTAACACACAGTCTCTTTTCAAAGAACATGAATCCATCATTATATGACAATGAATCAACAGGAATGAAATTATTTTGAACTAATTTTTGCCAATCAGAATGAAAAGTAATATCCTGGTGATATGTGTCTTTCATGGCAATCAAAGAATCAAAAGATATGATAGAAATATTATGAATTGCAGGTCTTCTACTCAATGCATCAGCAACTACATTTTCTTTTCCAGGTTGGTATTGAATGATAGGATGGAAACTTTGAATGAATGAAGCCCATTTGATATGACGATCAGAAATTTGGGGTTGGCTAAGTAGATGTCTAATGCTTTGCTGGTCGGTCTTTATCATGAATTCTGAACCCATTAAATAATGCTTCCATTGTTTTAATGCTTGGACAACTGCTAAGAGTTCCTTGTCATAAGTGGAATATTTAAGCTCAGAGGGTTTCAGCTTAGAACTAGAATATGCTATTGGATGGTTGTCTTGCATTAGCACGGCTCCTATTCCTGATCCGCTAGCATCGGTCACAACTAAAAAGAATGGTCTGTTAAAGTCAGGCAATTGTAGAACAGGGGCATTGGTTAATGCATGTTTGAGTAAGTCAAAGGATTTCTGCTAATTTTCAGTCCATTGATAAACAATGCCTTTCTTAAGAAGTTTGGTCAATGGTAAAGCAAGTAATGAGAAATTACGTACAAACTTCCTATAGAAACTAGCAAGACCAAGGAATGAGCGTAATTCATGTACATTTTTAGGAACAGGCCAATGCAATATTGCATCAATTTTCTTAGGATCAACTTTTATTCCTTCTTTTGATACAATATGACCTAGATATTCTATTTCTGTCTTAAAGAATTCACTCTTGTCAGGATTTGCAAACAATTGATTTTCTTTCAGTAATTGAAAAACTAATGATAAATGCTCATAATGCTCTTTTTCACTTTGACTGAACACTAAAATATCATCAAAGAAAACAATCACACAATATTGATATTTTAGAAAAATACGGTTCATCATTCTACTGAAAGTGGCAGGTGCATTAGTTAATCCGAATGGCATGACTAAGAATTCGTAATGGCCAAATTGTGTCCTGAATGCAGTCTTAAATATGTCGGATCTATCTAGCCTCACCTGATGATATCTAGACTTAAGGTCAATTTTACTAAATATAGAAGATCCTTGCAGTTTGTCCATAAGGTCATCAACTCTAGGTATAGGATACCTATTCTTTACAGTGATCTTGTTTAATGCTCGGTAGTCAATACACATCCGATAAGTATTATTCTTTTTCTTGACTAAGAGCAGAGGTGCACCGAATGGAGAGCTGCTAGGTCGAATTAAGCCTCTATTTAGTAATTCTTCAACTTGACTCTGGATTTCTTTTTGCTCTATTTGATTGTGCCTATATGGGGCTTTGCAAGGTGGTTGTGTGCCAGGTATTAGGTCAATCTTATGGTCTTCTGGACGTGATGGAGGTAAACCTGGTGGTAGATCTTCTGCAAAACAATCCTTAAAATATGCGAGAAATTCCTTATGCCTAGAGTGCATATGATTTTCCTTTGCATGCAATTCATTCACCCAAATGAGATATGATTTAGTATTCTTGCGCAGTGCACGTTTTGCTTGAGTATGCGAAAGCAGTGGAAAAATATGAGATGCATGCATACCAAATAATGTAATAGATTTTCCTTGAAAATTTATATTCATTGTGTGTGTGGAATAATCTATATTGGGATTATGTTGGTGTCTCCATGGCATTCCTAAAATAATGTCGCTTGACTGTAATGGGACAACTAAGAAATTTCTTCTTTCAATATATGGACCAATTTGAATTTCTAAATCTTGAACTTCTTGTGTGCCATTGTACCTAGTGCCTAAAAATGCAGCTTTTATGTGATAGTGCGTAGGTACAGTATGCAGTTTCAATTCCTTTACCAATTTTGCTGAAATAAAGTCATGGGTACTACCATCATCATGCAATATAGTTCTTTCTTTTCCATGCACCATACATTTCATAGTCAACAATGAATGTGAAGTAGGCATACCTGGTAAAGTGTCGGAAGTAGTAGTAATATCATCCTCTTCTTCAGTGAAATCTGGCATATCCTCATGCTCTTCTTCGTCCATGGCTCCAAGGTAGTTGATATGTGCTGATGGCTTCTTTGAATGACAATTTGCTGATGCGCAGGGGATGGGGATAAAGGGAGCGATGAAGAGAGGGGACGAGACCAGAAAAAGGGGGAGAAAAAGCAGGGCATTTTGGGAGCATGTTCGTCTTACCTAGAAAAAGGACAACTGAGATTGAAAGGAGATGGAAGATGGAAGGTGCAAGAAGGCACAAAGGAGAGGAGCACCATCTGGTTCAGAATCTGATGCTGATGATTTCTGCAATAGAATAGACGAAGTTGCTGGACGTGCGAGGAGAAGAGGACGAACCGTGGAGGTCTTCGGATGTTTTTCGCCTTCATTGCTGTCTTCAATTGTGTGGTGTATGTATGTCTGATTAGCAGTTTGCATGCTCAAGGGCTACTGGCATAGCCAAGGGCTATATCCAAAGATGACTTACCCAGGAATACTGTAACGTCCGAGAATTTGAATGCTTGATAGCTGTTCCCTGAAACGAAAGAAGCACTGGTGATTAAAGCCAAGAATTATACATAGACAAAAATTGAACTTTATACAGAACATGATGCTCAACTTCTGAAAACTGCGCAAGACTTAAGAGGACGGCTTGCACTTTACGGCCACAAGTTCAAACAACTTCAGGCTTCAGGAGAAGTCAAAAACCTTTGCTCAAAAGTATGAATTTCAAGAGCAAGGGTATGTCCAGCAGCTTCGAACGAAAACTCTTGAACAACAGCTCCTCCCTGTGGACATGGCGTCGTCTGCAAGAGCAGTGCAATCAGACGTCGAAATGGATCAAAATGATGTGCTATTTGTGAGTCGGGACCAGAAAGTAAAGGAAGATCTTTTATGCAAGGTTACAACTTCATGACGAAAATGCTTGTACCATGTGATTATCCACCTGAGAAAGAGGAAGACTAGACAGACTTCTCTTAAATTTCTACTCTTCAAAGTCTTGTTCCTATATCAGACATTGCAACAGCTCTCTGTTGAAAGGAGAAAGAGAGGAACAAATCGAATGCTAGAGGATAATATCACTCAAAAAGGAAACTAGAGGAACATTCCAGACATAGAGATGCCTGAAGGAATGATCCACAAAGTAGAGAAATCTGAAAATATTATGTCCTAAAACAAAGCTGCCTGTATGATGTGCTGAACCCTAAGCAGACAAGGAATTACCTTATGCTTCCCCAAGAAGAAGATGGAGAAGCTCTCAACCATCTTCAGTTTCCCTTCTGCAACCATGAGAGGAAATGAGTAGTAATCAGATGGACTGCTTTTCTGGTTGTAACTCACCTTGAGTGAGCTGTAGCCTTGTATATCTTCAAGATTGGCTTAGTTGCCATTATAAACCTTATGCACTGGATAGAAAAATTTACAATTGCTTTTTCTTAGGAAAACTTTATTGATTGTGTTCTGAGATTGCCTTGTGGCTGTTAAAATTATATGATTCAGAGTTTGTCTTTGATGAGGACTTGTATTGCATACATTCAAGTTTGAATGCCGCATTTCAAGAAGTTGGAGGCCTGAACCAGTTGATGATGACACCAATCTCTAACATTGGATTACTCACATGATTGATCTTCTATCCTGAAATTAATCAAGGTCCTCTGTGGTTGCGACTTTGCTCGCGAAAACCCTTCGACATCTTTGGTGAACCCAACGTGAAAGCGTCACATAAATTTTAGGATGGGAGATACTTCAGCATCAGTTTCAGCCTCTTCTACGATTCTTGCTTTGTCCTCTACTTCAGCTCCATCATTGACTGCTTCTTCAAGTACTTCAACGGATGATTTAAAGCAGATTTTGCAGAATATGTCTATGTATATGCAGCTTCAAAATTAATAGACGCAATTGTATATTCAGCAGCAGCAGTAGTTGCATCAACAATAGTTGTCTCAGCAAAGGCAACTATATTCGGAACAGGAGAATGCAATCAGTGCGACTAAGGCGATTGAAGCAGTTGACAATGAGAAGAAGCTATTTGATGGCCGTAATGTTTCAGCTTATTTGAAGATGTACGAGATCAAGATGGGATTTTTGGGAGTACCAGCAGGACTTATGAGTAAGTATTTCCTTCGTCTTGTCACACCTGCCTTGAGGGCAAAAGTGACTGATCTTTCTCTTCAAAATTCACATTGGCAAGATTTTAAGAAGGCCCTGAAAGAAGAGTATTTCCTTGAGGACTTTGGGATGGCTACACGCCAGTCATTCCAAGAGTGGGTCTACATGCCAAACAAAGGTCTAGTTGCTTCAGAGTTGATACGAGAATTTGAACATAGGGATAGTCAGCTTGATGCCATTGAACAAAGAGCATTGGATGTTGAGAAAGTTGAGCTTTTCTTGCAAGCTGCAGATCCTTCTCTTCAGGAAGAATTAGGAGAGCTTCTTGAAGATCCCACGAAGTCTATGGGTCTTAAAACGGATTGGCAAGATGCCCAGGATGCAGTCTTGACTTTGACCAAGAGGAGGATATGGAAGACCCGCCTACAGAATGGATATATGACACCGACGCCATCTTCTGCTCCTATGCCTGCTTCTATCCCTGTTATTTCTTCTCTTCCTCAGCCAGTTTCTTGGCCTATGCCAGTGCCTACTGTTTCTACTCCTCTCGTTCCTCCTGTTCCAAGACCAATGCCAACTCCTTCTACTCCAAAACCATCTGCTCCGTCGGTGCCTTCCTCTCTTGATGATATAATCAAAGGCATAACGGATTTGACACTAGAGTCAGTTAAAGCAAAATTGGTGGGAAAATTGAAAGAGCAGCTTGCTTCAACTGCGCCTACTATTTCTTCTAGTGCTCCTATTACACCTAGGAGTGCTCCTAGTGCACCTAGGAGAGATCGAAGATGTATTTGGTGTGATAGTACGGACCATCAGCATTGCAGGGATTGTGAATCTTTTCAGGATGCAAGGAGGAAGAATTTGGTATTTTGGGGACAAGATGGTAAGATCTGGTTGACTGAAATAGGAGCTCCGCTTGCTACCAATTTTGGGAAAGGCGGAATGAAGAAATTAGTGGATGACATGGCTGCACGTACTTCTTATGTGGTAGCTAGAGGAGGTGCTTTTGCATATGGAGTCCAGATTGAGAAAGGATCAGAGAATCAGTTAGCACTATGGACTTATGCTATGGAGATGGCAAACAATGAAAAAATTAAGCAGACTATTTTGACTAGTGCAGGTTCTAGCACCAGATCTGAGACAGGTTGGGATTTGCCTGTTGACAGATACACTATTTATGCCTACTTGGCTAAGTCTCAGGGAGCAAATGTACTTGTTGAGGAGAAGCGTAAGAGGGATGAAGAAAATCCAAATGCAGCTAAAAAGACTAGAGGGGTGAGTTTGTTACTCCACCTACTGCAGGACCGTCTTTGAGACCAAGGCCAGAACGACAGATGGAATATGCTCAAAAGAAAGAAAAGAGGCAAGAGCCTAGAGAGAGAAAGCAACCAAGGTTTAGATTGATGTCTGATATTGAGACATCTACGGACATGAAGAAAATCTTTAATGACAAGATACTTGGCAATGAGGTGACTTTTACTATTTCTGAGGTTTTGGGCATCTCGAAAAGAGAGTTTCAAGATCAGTTCCAAGAAGTCCTAAAGAGGAAAAGACATGCATTGCCTACTACTGATACACAGGGAGTTTTGATTGGGGAGTTGGATGAGGATGAGGATGAGGTTATGGTTGAGAATGCTTCTGTTTTTCCACAGATAGAGAAGAGGGTTCAGCCTATGCAGTATGCTGAAACTGACGAGCCTGTCTTGATACCGTGTAGTCACTTTTCGTGGAGTCATTGGGCTAGGGAAACTACAGAAACGATGGTAAAAATTGGAGAGAAACAGGTGCCCTATGTTTCTTTGGTGGATCATGGTTCAGAGATTAATCTCAT
Source organism: Lygodium microphyllum (assembly GCF_053477565.2). Lineage (NCBI taxonomy): Eukaryota > Viridiplantae > Streptophyta > Polypodiopsida > Schizaeales > Lygodiaceae > Lygodium > Lygodium microphyllum. The sequence continues at coordinate 59,981,436 of NC_141162.1, forward strand.
AGTTCGTGGAGTTTATGAAAGTAATTGATGGCCTATGGATGTAGAGCATGGGTGGCGTATGAGAGCCGCCAACAACACTGCAGGTGATTTGTATGCTGCCTGTCCCAGTGTCAGGGTTTCTATTGGAGATGTAGAGGAGGATTTCCATTTCTTTGTGCAGGATTCATGCTCTTATCCCATAATTCTTGGACAGCCATTCATCACAGAGATGCGCATGGAAACAAAAGTAATGGATGATGGGTCTGCTTATGCACGGATTCGCAGTAAAGATGGTATGAGAGCAGTTCGGTTTATGACTATGTGTGTGAACCATGTTAGAAACAGGGATACACTTAGAGATGCACCTTTGCTGGGTTTTCATTAGGTACCGCTGTTTCGCGAGACGACGGTGGTACAGAGCAGAGGAGATTGGAGTTCTCGCCTCCTGGCAGCAATGTTTTCTCCTCTAGTTTTGTTGAAATTTCAGCAAACAGTTCGATGAGTTATCAGAAGACTTCTAAGTTGCCTAGAGCTACTAGGCAGTACATATGCAGTAAGGAGAAAAATTTGAAAAATGCAAGTATTTTAGAGGATGATGAGCATATAGATGGGATGTATGATAGTATGGTTTGTGCAGATACGATGACAGAGATGGAAAATATGCTGAAAACTGATATGCAGAGTTGTCACAGTAATGTATTAGTGCAATCCCTGGACATGTTTCATGAAATTGCAGATTTTGTGTCATAGATAGAGTCAGAGGCTCATGTGACTCAGCAAAAAGTATTGAGTGCTGAAGAAATTTAGCAAACTGAGTTTCCGGCTGATTATGATCAGCTTACAGAGACACAGAGAGCTGAAAACTTTCAGCCAACAGAGTTTACTGCTGAAATATTTCAGCATCCACAATTTAGGATTGTTTCTATGTAGTCCATAGAGCAAAGGGCTGAGGATATTCAGCCCCCACTAGAGTGCAGAATTGCTAATTTACAGCAAGATTTGAGTAATGTAGAGGATCAAAATGAAGCCAGGGTTGACACAAAATACAAGACTGTGGATAAGAAGGTGAAGCCAGTAACTGTACCGCTTCCACCTGACAGTGATCAGTAAATAGAGAGGGCCGCCAAACACCCAATTTTGAGGAATCTAGAGCATATAGGCCATAAATTTTCAGCATAGACTCTTGCTGAATTAAAAATTGGAAATGGTGATTTCTTGCTACCCACAAAGAAGCAATGCTTTCAGGAGATGCTTGAGCGACATGGAAGGGGGTTTGCTTTTTTCCCACATGAGATTGAATGTGTGAATCCAAATATTGTTGCTCCTATGGTGATCTTTACTATTCCTCATATTCCATGGAATCTCTGACCTATTCCAGTGCCTAAGGCACACCTGCGAAAGCTAATTGACTTGTTGAATGAGAAAATCAGAATGGGAATCCTAGACCCATCATCTGCACCATACTCAAATAGGTAGTTTACGGTTCCAAAGAAGAATGGTACTCTCTGATTTATACAGGACATGCAGCCAGTAAACAGAGTTACTATTAGGAATGTTGATATAGGTCCAGTTGTGGATGAGTTTGCAGAAGCATTTGCTGGACATGCTATCTATTCTTTAGGTGATTTATATTCGGGATATGATCAGTTTCAGCTGGCTTTGGAAAGTAGGGACATAACCACTATTAGAACTCCTATTGGGCTTGTCAAGATGTGTACCTTGCCTCAAGGTGCCACTAATTCTGTTGTGCATATGATGAATGCCATGCATAAGGTCCTTCGTGATTACATACCTCAACTTACCATGCCTTTTTTGGATGATGTACCCATTAAGGGCTGTGCAGAAGAATAGAAGAATGAGAGTCTAAATGAGCAGGGATGCGGATATTTTGTGGCTAATCATATTTCAGCTTGTGAAAAGATTTTGGCCAGGCTAGAAGAAGTGAACTTGACACTATCAAGGCAAAAATTTATTTTTGGAGTAAATGAGGCTGTCATTGTTGGACATATGTGCGAGTATTATGGCAGGAAACCCACACCTGAGAAGGTGGATGCTATAGGCAAGATTACGGAGTATTGTTCTACCACTTCAAAGGTACAGAGATTCATTGGAGCTTGTGTGTTTTATATGATTTGGATACCCCATTTTGCACACATAGCAGATTGTTTATATCAGCTGCTTCGAAAGTGGTAGAAATTTTTTTGGGATGAGAGCCACACTAGAGCCATGCAAAAATTGAAGAAGTTATTGCAAATTGCTCCTACTCTCAGGAAAGCGGATTATAATTGTGGAAGGCCTATTGTATTGGCAGTTGACACTAGTCCAATTGGCATAGGTTGGGCTATGGGTCAAGATGATGCAGATGGAAACAGGTATGCTATTCGGTTTGGGGCAAAAGTCCTAAACGAGAGACAGATGAGATATCTACAAATCAAGAGGGAGTTACTGGGGATTGTTAGGGCTCTCAAATGTGACAAGGAGTACTTTATTGGAGCCTCAGTTATGGTAGAGACATGCCATTGATAGGTATGATTACGAGTTGCTCTACTCCGGATATAGCTATGCTGAGATGGATTGCATACATCAGAGTCATTAAATCTAGAATTTAAACACATAGCAGGAAAGGATAATCCAGTGGTAGATATGCTGTCTAGAGCCAGATATGATGATGAGGAGACACTACTTGCAGAAGAGGATAATGCAGAAATTTCAGCTGCTATTGTTGATCATGTTTGCCATGTCTATGATATTGTGGCTTTCATAGAAGAACTCTATGTTGGAGATTGATTTGCAGATTGGCAAGTACCTTAGTACATTAAGCAAAAGAGATGAATGGACAGATGAAGAGTTCAAGAAGATCAGAAGAAAAGCCTATGGTTATTTTCTCAAGGACAGATTTCTTTGGAAGCACCCGAAGAAAAGAGGTGGATTACCCTTGCGGGTTGTCTGCGATAAAGAGACACAATTATAGGTGATGAGGAAGTTTCATGAGAGTCCTTGGGATGGTCATAGAGGAGTGTGGGCTACTTATGAGAAAATCAAGGAGAAATATTGGTGGAAAGGCATGTATAGAGATGTTTCTCACTTTGTAGAGACTTGTAGAGACTGCCAGATGTATTCGGTAGTGCGTCATCGAGATGAGCTTCATCCGACCTATCCGCTATGCATTCATTATAAGTGGGTAGTTGACTTGGTTACTATGCCTATGGGTCTATGTCAGATGAGATATATTATTTTGGCTAGAGAGGATCTTCCCAATCATGCTTTTCTGGTTGTAACTCACCCTGAGTGAGCTGTAGCCTTGTATATCTTCAAGATTGGCTTAGTTGCCATTTTAAACCTGGAGCCCCAAGAGGAACACCAAGGAAAAGGGAATTCTCTTGCAAGAAAATCTATCTTGTAACATCAACAAGCTTTTTTATCATGTTTCATATGATCACAATGAAGAAAAGAACACCAGGCACAACAAATCTTCATGCAGCATCATGTAGATCTCCCACGGATTTTAATAGAATCAACCATATTCTTCAACATCTTCACAAAATCCATCAATGAAACAAAGAAAGCAAAGAAATACACCATCTTTGAATGGAAATACATCACATAGTATTCATCTTCAATATCTTCATAGTCTTCTCTCTCAATCTCTCATATACAATCACTCTGTTTGAGTAGAATTGGCTATCTCTGACTCTCTCTCTCTCACTCTATCAATAATACATCATATCCTCACTACAATCTCTCAAAAATTACTCTCAATAATCACTCTTAGGTCGTGGATACCCCTCCCAAGAGGTATGTCTGATATGAAGAGTCACCAGAGCCACTACAGTGTCCTTTCATAGCTCACTACTGTCACTTCACTCTAGTCTTCTCTTGAGTCTTCAGCAGCTACTTCTTCCACTTCTTTCAGCTCTTTTGCACTTGTATTCACCTCTTTTCAAGGCTAGAAAACTTTCCCAAAGTCACACATACATTCCACAGAACACTTACAGAAGCATACAGAACAGTCTACAGAACAGCTACAGTACAGAACAGAACAGAGACAGAATAGTCTACAGTACAGAACAGAACAGAGACAGAAGCTCTACAGAAGACCTACAGAAGGTTACAGAAGGTCATCAAAACCTCATAACTCATTCTCAAATCATTCCAAACTCTCACAAACCATTCAATAAACTTTCACAATATCTCATTCTTCATCAATGAATACTTCATCCCTCCTTACAGAAGACAATCAGAACAAAACAGACCAAAACAGAACAAAACAGAAGGTATACAGAACCATTCAGAACCTATCAGAACATCACAGAACCATCAACAAACATCATGAACTTCCAAAACACAATCAATATCATTTAAAACACTCTCAATCCACTTCCAAATCAACCAATCATCCCATAAAATCAACCATTCAGCTCTCAAAAACAACAAAAATCAGCCAAAAAACAAGTCATTTCAACACTCAACATATCCCCACACTTAATAAGGAAGCGTCCTCGCGACCCAGGAAAAAGGGAATACAAGTTCAGGGAAAAGCTCAACTTTGATCTTCAATATCTTTTCAGAAAGAATCCATCCACCACGACCCCATCTTATAACTTGTTTCGGATATAAAAATATAAAGAAAGGAAAACTCTTTATACATTAACACCTCTTATCAAACTAAAAATCACCACAAATTTGTAAAGGATATAAAAGTTTTCTTCTTCTTCACATGCATCATCTTCAATTCTCCAACCACGACCCCATCTCTACAAATCTCCAAAACATAGCTCGTACACGAAATCCAATAGGAAACCACCACGTGCGTCTGACATACATGAACTCACAACACAAACACTAATACACAACACAACCATCTGAATGACTTCTTTAAAAAGAAAGTTGTTCATTAAAAAGCTTCCACCATACATCGGAAATGTATCAATGAAGATGATCCCTCTTAAAAGATTGATGTTGTCGGAATCGATCCATAGATAAGGATTCATCTACAAAGTTTTTGGGAGGATTTTGGAAAAATTGGAGATAGCACATCCTTTCCAACAGGACCAAGTATCTGCTAGGCAAACAGAGGGCATGAAAATACAATATCTCCAGCTGTTGGGAATCAATGTTTACATTGACATTCATGCACAACTTTGGAATAGGCTTTGAATCAGTATGAGAGTGCCTATGCATATACGCCAGGTACCAAGCAAAGTGAGCAGTTAATCTCACTGAAGGATCTGCAAACTGTGAATACTATTGGGCAAAATGAACATAGTTTTGATAAGCTTGACTGGAAGCTGTCCATTCTCCTGGAATTACTGGCCAATTAATCTGCAGTCCTGTAAGGCAATCATCCGAACTCCATTCCCTTCTTCTGGAAATCTGATTATCAAAACCGTCACAGTCACTAACCAACTGAGGTGGTTGAGATATGGAAGTGCTAGGACATGGTAATGGAATAAGGGAAAGTGGATGAAGGGAAGGATATGAAAAATCATAAAAGGAAGAAAAGGTTAAAGAAGGAGTGGCAGAAATTTGTAAGGAATCACTAAGGAACGGTGTTAACTGATAAATAGAAAATGTGGAGGGAACATTTATGAGGGGTGAAGAACAGGGTGGAGAAGGGGAAAATACCCTATCCTCAATAAAGGAACAGTAAGTGAAAATAGGAATTTGAGGGAAATGTGAAGGTTGGAAAAGAAGGGGTAAAATTATTGTGGAATTAGTTTGACAAAGGGAAAAATATATAGCATAGCGGTGAGCCATTTGTTGGTAATAGAGGAGGGTAGGAACAGAAGGTCCTAAGAGAGATCGTCTATGATAGGCATCAAAGAAAGTAGCATCAAATGGATTATGTTTGGAAAGATAGGTTAAGAGATCCATCCTCGGTTGGTTAGTACTCTGGGCAAAGGTAGGAGCTGTGTTTTGTCGTTGATTAAGAACCACCGAATCAATCATGGGATGCCACGAATTATCCTGACAATCAGCTACTTTGGAGGAATAACTCTGGAACATATCAGCTATGCGCAACTCCAAATGATTGATATATAAAACAGCCTGTAAGACCACATCCCCCACATACCATGCCATATCTACCTCATCTGGAATTAACAAATCTCCTCGGAGATACATGTATGACATCAACATGGTATCTGGCGTGACAAAATCTTCAAAGACCATTCTGACTACCTCTGTCAACAACTCAGCAGACCAAGCCCCACTCCAACCATCCTCTGGAAAAGGTAAATCCATCGTGGAAAGCTTCATATAGAAGACCAACTTCTGTAAGTGGTAGTGGACAAAGAAAGAATGGTCAGGTAAGACATATTTCTGAAACTGCTCAAAGGTAGACCATAACAAGTCCATTCTGGACTGCAATCTTTCCACTTTATCTTGGAATAGAGGGCACAAAGTAGCCTGTCTCTGTAGAGCAGCCAAGTCCTGCTGTGAAAGAGAAGGAATTAATGGAACAGGAGGGCTTGGAGGAATAGAGCGGGACTTTGCAAGCTGATCTTGCAACTGCTGGATTTGGGAGGCTTGGTTGGCCACTGTGTCATTAGCCATCTGTAAAGCTGAAAGCTTATCATCTAAAAGAACTTGGAATTCTTTCGCTTCGCTGGACATCCTCTCCTTCTCCTCTGAAAGGCTAATAACCTGTGATTGAGCCTCTAGTAACTGGGTCTTCAATGAAGAAATCTCATCGCTTTGAGTGGCAACCAATTGGGTTTGCTGTTCCATTTGCTTAAATAGATCTGCTAGGGTATCCTTAGCAGAAGCTAACTCAGATGTTGCCTTATGCAACTGGTCTTTGGACTGCATGAGCTCTTCATAGAAAGATACGTATAGCTGTTGAACACAGGCTGTCACTGACAACTCAATGGAACTTTGAATATCCTTGCAGAGGAAAGGAATGGCATCTCCTGAGACAAGACTGTTCAGCGAGGGAACTGAGATCTCCAATGATCCTTCTCGATGTGCTCTGAATAGGTTATTGCAAGTGAGATACCCAGGGAGTTCACTGCCAGAAGTAGCAGGGATAGGCACTGAGGGAAGTACAGCAGGGGATTTATCCGCTACCCTCTTCAAGCGTTTGCGCTGTATGACCAGGGGAGGTGGAGAATCATCATCCTCAATGTCAATAGGTGCTAACTCGTCTGAAGGTGGAGGAGGAGGTACTGGATCTGATGGAGGAGGTGGCGGTACAGTCTTCTGTAAACCTGAATAGGTCAAGAAGGCAGACAAATATGATCCGTAGGTAACATTGGTAACATTACCCTTGGTGACTTTAACAAAATGCTGATCCATTTTAGTAAGGAGGTAAGTGCTCCAATCAATAGCAACTCCTTTCAGCACCATCCTGGAGGCTGTGAAAAGCTCTTTGGACAAATAGTGGGATGGTGTTTTGGCAGGCATGAACCTGTCCTGAAGGAACTGACACATCGTCTTCCATACGGGATCAGTAATCATAGAGAAAGAAACTCCTGAAGAGTTTATCACCTTCTTAACATCAAGGACTTCCCTTGTCTGCTTCTGCAACAGCTTCAAAATCTCTTCATTAGAGAAGAGCTGACGAGTGGTCACAAAAGGTTTTCCTTTGAAGGGTAAAGATAGAGCCTTCCCTAAGCCGTGAGATGTCAATGTCATAGACATTCCTTGGACTACGCCTGTCTTCTTGCTGTAAGAGGCCAGGAACTCATCACATAAGGACGGATCCTCTGGAAGCAATGAAAAAGGAGTGGCCACAAAAGCACCAAGTCCCGCCTTCGTGAGGGGCTCAAAAGTAAGTAGGGACGAGTAATCCCTACTAACTAGTGGGACGTACTGCATAGGGGGAGGAGCATGAGAAGGCGCCATTCAGATGGTTACACACACACCACAAACACAGACAATCAAGGAGAATGCCTGCAAAGCAACAGACAAAAACCAAGGATAAGAGAATTACCAATAAAACGTGACTCGACCTACTAACCCCAAGCAAACCACATCCTAGAAAAAATTTGACATGACCTCGAGACAAATGCGACCGAAAGCTTCATGCGATGCATCAGACAAACACCCTGAACCCCGTATCAGGCAATAAAAGAAAAAACTGCATACCGTACCCGTAACCGTAACTAAGACAGGAAACCAAAACCATACCATATCCGACACATATCAATACGACATCTGTGATAGAACCAAGACTGGACCATGGAAAATAACACTAATGACTGCGCATACCCATCCCACGAAACGCTTCATTAAAAAGGGAATTAAGTGTAGTGAGGGGGGAATTAATTTAATGAAGGGTTCATTTTAATTAATTATTAAAAATGGGTGAATTTTTATTAGGTGATAAACCTTAACAAGAAAACGGCGGTTCCTTATTATAAATTAAATTACCAATTATTAGGTTAAAACGGTGCAGTTATTCGATTCCCGGACTTCGATACCCGACTGGGTCTCTAAATGCAATTCATTGATTACAAATTAAGGTGATGTGGAGCGCTTTTTTGCCAGCGCGTGCTCATGTGATGGCTGGTTCTTTTTAATTAAAAAAATTAAAGTGCCTCTTTAGCGCACGTAGCGCGTGCTAAGTGAACGGCTGGTTCTTTTTAATTTAAAAAGTATGTGTGTTTAGCGCGAATGCGCATGGAAACTGTGGGTGAATTAAAGGGTTCATTTTAACAATTAATTTGTGATTAAGGGGAAAATGAAAATAAATAAAGCACATAAAATAAATACCTGGAAGGGGTGTGTATGTAATGCAGAAATGCGCACGGAACAGTCCACCAAAAGAAGGGAATCTAGGAAAGGAAAAGTAAAGATCACTGATGAAACAACAATGACAACACCTTAGCAGATGTGTGGATTGGGTTTGTGTTGGTTGTTTATCTTGATTTGTATTTTTTATTTTTTATTTGTTTATTTGTTTATTTTTTAATTTATTATTATTATTATTATTATTATTATTTATTTTTATTTTTTTTGGTATTAAGTTGTGATTATTTATGTTTGAATAAAGGAAAAATGATGAAGGGAGGTGAGGGGAATTTTTTAGAATTTGTTTACGATTTTTAATTGAATTTTCTACATTTATAGGCAATTTAGGGGTAAATTTAGGAAATGTGGAATTTTCAGAAATTATAGGGTAGGCAATTTCCAACGGACAAATTCCCAAAAATTGACAAAAGGCAAAATGAATTTTTTTAAAAAATTTCTGAAAATTTTTTTATGGAAAAATTAATGTAGTGATTAATTAAGTCACCTAAATCACATTAATCAGATAAGTCAGTTAGGCATAAGTCAATTAAGTCTGGTTAGTAGGGTAAGTCATGTTAGTCTACCTAAGTCAAGTCAGGTTAGTCTAAGTTGCTTAGGTTAGTCAACTAGGCTAGGTTAGCTAACTAAGTTAGGTTAGTCAACTAAGGTGAGTTAACTAGGTTGGGGTTAGGTTAACTAAGTTAGGTTAGTCAACTAAGTAGGTTGGGGTTAGGTTAACTAAGTTAGGTTAGTCAACTAAGTAGGTTGGGGTTAGGTTAACTAGGCTAACTATGGTTAGGTTAACTTGGTTAACTATGGCTAGGTTAACTTGGTTAACTATGGTTAGGTTAACACTAACCTAGCTAGGGGTAAGTTAGGGTTAGGGGGTGGGGTTAGGGTTAGTGCTAACCTAACTATGGTTAATTAAATGGGGGTTAGGTTAAGTTAGTTAGGTTAGTTAAACTAAATGGGAGGTTAGTTGAACTAACCTAAGGTTAGGTACACTAACCTCTAAGGGTAGGTAGGGAGGAGGAGGAGGGTGGCAGGGGCAACGTTGGCGGAAATGGCGGCGGCAGCGGCGACTTCCGATGGGAGGCGGCGTTTCGGCGAGCTGACGGCGGCGATTCGGCGACCCGACGGCCTGCGTGGCATGGCAACCTGCGGCGGGGGGAGGGGAGAAGAACGGCGGGGGAGGGGCGGGCTGGGGTACGCCGCTGGGGGGGCGCGAGGAGTAGGAGGGCGGGGAAGAGCACGAGGGCGGGGCTGGGGCACACCGCCGGGGGGGCGCGAGGAAATGGCGGGCGGGGAAGAGCACGAGGGCAGGGGAGCGCACGCCGCCGGGGGGGCGCAAGGAAATGGCGGGCGGGGAAGAGCACGAGGGCGAAGCAGGGGAGGGGCGACGGCGTGGAGGCTGGGAGAAGGAGAAGGAGGGGAGGGAGTAGCAGTGGAGAGGGAGAAGGAGAGGGCAGGGCGCTGTGGTGGGAGGAGGTGGAGAAGGAGATGGCAGGGCGCTGCGGTGGGAGGAGGTGGAGAAGGAGAGGGCGGGGCGCTGCGGTGGGAGGAGGTGGAGAAGGAGAGGGCAGGGCGCTCAGGAGGAGAGAGAGAAAGAAAGGGAGAGAGAAAGAGAGAGGGAAGGGCGGTTGGGGGGAAGGGGTGGGCAGTTGGGGGGGAAGGGGTCGGGTTATGGGCGGGGTAGGGGAAGGGTTATGGGCGGGGTAGGGGTCCAAGGGGGATAGGGGGTGCCCGAGGGAAGGGGAAGGGTGGGAAGGGATGGGTGCGTACCCCCGTCCCGCGCATGTGCACGGGGCGGGGTAAAAAAATTTGCCGTGACGGGATTGAAATGGCGCCGGGATGACGATATGGGTCATACGGACACGACCGAGGCGCGTAGAGATTCGTAAAATCGAAAAAGGGCGCGTTCATGCGCAAAACGGGCGCGAGAAAAAACATAAAAATAAAGAAAAATTAATAACTCCCAATCCGGACGTCAAAACGAAATAGCGTAAAAACAAAAAGTGGGCAAGACGACAGGGGGAAAACAAGGAAAATACGGGACGGGGGTTCCAGGAGGGGTAAAGGGCGGTCACGTGCAAAAAACACAAAAAACGAACCAAAAACGCAATTTAAAAATTAATATCGAAAGATCCATGCATCGAAACGAGGTGCAAAAAAAAGGACAACTGTGATGTGCCCGACAATCCTATCACATCAAAACATAATTCCGACTGAGATAAGACGTGTTCACATGGGAAAAACCCAAAAAACAACCCTGAAAATGGGATCGGAAATTAATATCGGACGAACCGTTCACCGGAATGACATGCAGTAAGAAGGAAAAATGTCCGCAGGAAGGGGTGGCATAGGGTTATCACATTAAAACGCAGTTCCGGCTGAAATAGGAGGGGTTCATATGTGAAAAACTCCAAAAATACTCCCGAAAACTCATTTAAAATTTAATAAGTAAAAATCCAGAAGTCGAAAAAGGGTGGAGGAAAAAGGAAAAAGGTAGGGGAAGGCACAGGGGACACGGCTGTCAAATCAAATTGGAATTCCGATGCAAACAGGGCAGGTTCACATGGAAAAATATCAAAAATACACACGAAAAAGTCTTAAAAAACCGGAAAATTAATAACGGACAAACCATGTATCGAAATGATGCAGAATAAAAAGGAAAAATGTCAGGGGAAAAGCGCTGGTCAGGGCTATGACATCAGATCACGGTTCTGAAGCAAGAAAAGCGCGTTCACATGGAAAACCATCTAAATTGCGTAAAATGCTTCAAAAATTAATAACTCAAAAACCGTGCACCGGAATAGGGGTAGGTAAAAAGGAAAAATGGACCGTTCAATGGGAGGAACAGGGCTTTAAGGTTGGATGGGGACTTTGGTGAATGTAGGGTGCATTCACATGGCAAAACCTCAAAATCAGGGAATGAAGGAAAAATGCAAGGGAACAGCCCCAAGGGTGGATGGAACATAACCGGATAGGTGGAAAGGGATCCCATTAGGGTAAAAGCAAGTCATGATATACATGCATGAGCAGGGTAAGGCATATGCAGAGGGGTATGCAACATAGACGCGCAGGGACGCGTCCCCACACTTAAGACCTTAACGGATAGGGTTAACCGAGCAACAGGGACCTAGGACCACGCCATAGACCATCCACTAACTTCCCCACACTTAAAACATGACCGGCACGAAGAAACCAAAGTGTAGGGTTAGAAAAACTTGGCCCGTTTCGTCAAAAATCAAGGTTGAGTATCGATGGCACGTCCAGTGTGGTTGTCGGCGCTAGAGGGACCAAGGCATCTTTACAGCGCACACGTCCGTCATGGCAGGGACCACACGGCAGCACCCAGGGAGGTAGCTGATGGAAGGAATCGCAGGAAATTCGTTGATGATGAGGGATACTACACTCAACTCACAATCACTCAAACGAGATGAAAGAACAGTCACTCGCCCCATGACTAATATTACTCGCGGAAGAATGATTAAAACCCATATCTCATACCCGGTTGAGGAATCGACAAAGGGGAATTGGTGCAGAAGGAGTATGCCAGGGTGCACAATTAATGGTGCATTAGTGCGTCCAACCCGTCTGGCATAGGTGCAAGGAGGAAGGCAAGGGAGCCTTACAGTGCAGTGTACAGAACAGGGTGATGTGTCTTGTGAGGTCGGCAAAGACCCATCTCGTGGGTGCACAGGGAAAGTGGAACATACCTAACTCCAAGTGTCGTAACGTCCCTCAATCTCACCTCTCGGTAATTGATTGAAGAAACTCCAGTCACACTCAACCCACCCTCTGTCTCACTCTCTGTTGAGAGATACAGGAGGGCAGCCTTTTCCTGAAACCCATTGATGTAATCCTCATGGTCGCTTGTGCAAAGGTTGTATGCCTTGTGCGCATTTGATGGTGCAACTGTGCATCCTGCCCTGTGCCGGCATACGGTGCAAGAAGGAAGGCAAGGGAGCCTTATGGTACAGTGCACAGAAACAAATTGTGCTTTGTGCTTTGAGAGGCCCATCCCGTGCGTGCAACTCTTCATTCACACTTCTCACCTCTCATTTGATTGGAAGGGAAAAGACTGGTCTCTCGACCCACCCTCTGTCTCACTCTCTGTTGATAAATACAGGAGGGCAGCCCATACTCACATCCCCATCCGGTTAGGATGAAAGCTCACATCATTCAAGGGGTTGTCGATGAAGATTGCTTCGTCAATTGTTGAAGAGGCGTACCCAGGGAGGTAGCCATCAAATCGAACATTGTGTTGGATAGGAACATGTCGTCTGCTAGAGGACAGGTAGTCACTTTGCAGAGAGTCCCAGGACACAGCATACCAAGGGAGGTAGCTTCGGAATTGGATCCTGGAAATATCAATTAATGAATCCCCTTCTGGACTGCTGGGTGTTACCACCTTTTCCACAGCCAGCTTCTCGCCCAAGGGTGTTTATCACCTTTTCTTAGAATGAGACCTGCTATGACAGGGAATTGCTTCCTTTTCTCTCATAACAGATTTGTTTTGTTTTGTTTTTTTTCTTGTTTTTTTTTTCCTTCTTTTCTTTTTTCCCTATTCCCGAGGGTGTTTCCACCTTTTCTCGAAGAATAGGTCGGCATGACAGGGACCTAAGTCCTTTTCTCCCATGACCGATATGTTTTGTTTTGTTGTTTTTTTCTTTTGTCTTTCTTTTTTTTTTTTTCAATATTGAGCAAGGGAATGGCAGAACTACCATTTGTCAGAACCCACCTCGCCACTGTCGCTGGTGGAAAATAGAGAATAAGAAATCAAGGTTGGAAGAGGGTTTTGAGGGGACAGAGGGTTGCGTCCACTTCATCAGGAGTGATTGAAGAACGGCTATCAGAAGTAGCATCATAACAATTACAGTGCCGCGCCAACGAGGGAAAAGATCAAATGACCGTAATTGTCAAGATCCCCAAAGAGGGAAGTACTTCTTCAGGCGATATCCATTGATCAGAAAGGGATCATCAGAGGCATCAACGGTCTGTACTTGGACAGAGCCATTAGGGTTGACTGCAAGTACCTTATAGGGGCCCATCCACTGTTGTTGAAGCTTGCCAGGAAACTTGCCAAAGTGTGAATCATAGACTAGGACCAAATCACCTTCTTTGAACTCTTTGTGCTTGATGAAACTGTCATGGTAAGCCTTGCGTCGAGCTTGCGTGGCTTCCATGCACTGTAGAGCCATCCTGCGAATTTCGTCCAAACATTCCAAATGCAGAAGACGGCATTGCAGTGAATTATCTTCCCCCAAACGCTCTTTGATAGCCACTCTCAAAGAGGGTAATTCTAGTTCAACAGGAAAAACAGCTTCTGTACCATACACCAGCTGGAAGGGTGTTTGTCCTGTTGCTGCTTTATGGGAGGTTCTGTATGCCCAGAGGGCCTCTGTAAGTCGATCATCCCAATCATGACGATGTGCGGCGATTGTTCTTGTCAGAATCGAGCAGAGGATGTGATTGGTGACTTCGACTTGGCCGTTGGCTCTGGGATAATAAGGAGTGGACTTGCAATGGCGGATCTTATACAACTCTGTCAACTCTTCCATGACTTTGTTGAGGAAATGCGTGCCTCTATCACTTACCAACTCTAAGGGACTACCAAAACGGGTGATGATATTCTCGTACATGAACAGGGCCATGCTGTTACCATCGTCCCGCTTTAGGGCTTTAGCTTCACACCACTTTGTAACATAATCCGTACATACGAAGATGTATCTGTTCTGTTTCCTTCTGGTAGGAGGGTCGATCGGACCTACGAAGTCAATGCCCCACTTCTCAAATGGCTTTAAGGGAAGGATAGGTTGCAGTGGCATGGCACTTGTCTTCGTGGGTTTCCCCATTCTTTGACAAGCATCACATCTTTTACAGTAATCATAGGAATCTTTGTGGATGGTAGGCCACCAATAACCTGCTAGCAGAGCCTTCCTGGCTGTAGCTTCTCCTGCAAAGTGACCTCCACATGGCTCGTCGTGGCAAGCCTTCAGAACAATCCCAATCTCATCTCCTGCAACACATCTTCGGAGCACTTCATCTTTTCCTTTCTTGTACAGTGCACCACCTAGCAGGGTGTATGGGACTGATTCTAGCATGAGCTTCTTCCTTTCCCGATTAGAAATACCAGGAGGGTACTGTTGGGTTGCCAGCAGATTGGCAATGTCTGCATACCAGGGAGTTACAGTTTCTACCAAGAATAGGGAAGCATCAGGGAGGTCTGGATCATCCTGCTCCTCGTCTGCAGTTTGTGGGATACGCGACAGATGATCAGCCAGAACATGGGAACGACCAGGCTTAGTAATCACCTCAAAGTCAAACTCCTGGAATAAAAGGAGCCATCTCATCAATCGTCCTTTCACATCTGCTTTGTTCATCAAGAAGGATAGGGCCTCATGATCCACATAAAATTTAAAGTGGGTAGATAGGAGGTAATGGCGAAACTTCTCCAGGGCAAACACCATTGCCAAGCACTCCAGCTCGATCACTGTATAGTTCCGTTCCCTATCAGTGACTTTTCGGCTTGCATAATAGATCGGTTGATCCAACTTCGAGGAGCCCTTCTGGCAGAGGACAGCACCTAAACCTTCAATTGATGCATCAGTGTGTACATGGAACTCTTTCGTCCAATCAGGAGGTTGCAGAATGGGTGCCTCTATCAGACACTGCTTCAGAGTGTGGAAGGCTTTGTCACATTCTTCTGTCCAAGTAAACTCTGCATCTTTCCTCAGGAGCTTGTGTAAGGAAGTTGCCTTTGTCGCAAAATGGGCTATGAACCTTCTATAGTAACCCACATGGCCTAGGAATCCCCTCAACTGTTTGAGGTTGGTGGGTGCTGTCAGAGCTGCGATCTTTTCGATCTTTGCAGGGTCTGTTGATATCCCTTGTGCAGAGACAATGTGGCCCAACAGGACTCCAGAAGAGACCCCAAAGATGCATTTGTCGGGGTTGAGGGAAATCCCATACTCCCAGCATCGGTCAAAGCATTGTTCCAAATGTCCCCAGTGTTCACTGATCAAACTATAGACACAAAAGTCATCCAAATATACCTCGATAAAGTCATGCAGATGATTCTGAAATGCAGCCATCATGACTCGTTGGAAAGTAGCAGGGGCATTGCAGAGCCCAAAGGGCATCACTCGGTAAGCATAGGTCCCCCATTCTGTGGTGAAGGTTGTTTTGGATTGGTCTTCTTCTGCGATTTGGACTTGATTGTATCCGCTGAATCCATCCAGAAGAGAATAAAGCTCATGTCCTGCCACTGTGTCCAACAGTTGATCTGTGAAAGGGATAGGAAAATGATCCTTCTTCGTCTTGGAATTAAGCTTTCGGAAATCCACACATATTCGCAATTTTCCATTCTTCTTGGGTACAACCACGATGGGTGAAACCCATTCACTATTTGCCACTGGATAGATGAACTCGGCTTCCAGAAGCTTCAGCAGCTCTGCTTTCACCAATGTGGAATAATTCGGGTTCATTCGCCTCTGTCGTTGCCGTACTAGCTTGGCATCAGGCTCCAAGTCAATATGATGTTGACATATTGTGGGATCAATCCCCTTTAGGTCTTTGTAAGACCATGCAAACACGTCCAAATTTTCTTTCAACAAGTTGTACAAGGTTGACAACTCCTCTTCTGGGAGACTGCTACCCACCTTCAAGTGGCGTTCAGTGCCATCTGCATCCACAAAGGTTAACTGCCTTTCACCTTCTACTTCCCGGATGAAGGTCCCGCGGACTGCTTCTGGGTAGAGATCCGACTCCTTCAAGGGAGTGGTGTCCTCTTCTAATGTCCCACTAGAACCCACTTCTTCTTTTGGTAGAGACTTAGGTTGCTCCTTAAGACGTTGGAATGGGATTAGAGTTGTTTCGGGTTTGGTTTCAAAATTAATTACCTCTTGGCTTGAAGACTCATCTTCTGATGATACATCTAGGAACATCACATAACAGGGACCCTCTGATGCCTGTTGGGTTGGTGGGACTGGTGCTTGTTGGCACGGTGCATCATCATCATCTTTCTTTGGCAAGGATGGGTTAGGACGGTAGGAGCCACACTTAAAAGACAGCTTGCTCTTCTTAATCCATTTCTTATAAAGGTTTTGCATATGAGAAGATCCATTTACCAGACCAAATGGTACCATCGCCATTCTGTCCCATAGCATGAGGTCATCGGCTTCTGATGCTCCTGGAACTTCTTCCTCAAATGTATCCTCTTCAGGTGGGATAGACTCTTCCATTTCACTTTCATAATCTTCTTCGTCCATATCATATCCATCCTCTTCTGTCTCTGTCTCTGCTTCTGCTTCTGCTTCTGTAGGAGCTCTATAACAGAAGAACAGATTCTCTGGTTCCTCTCCTGCCTCTGTCTCTGCTTCTGCTGTGGCCATGTAACAGGGAGAGCAGTACATCCATGCTTCTATCTCACTGTCAGAAGTGATTTCAGAAGGCATTCCTGATTCAGGCAGGAAGTATTCACCCATTGATAATGGCTTTGCATCTTTTGGAAGTCGGCTTACAGTATCCACTGTTAAGGAATGTGCCATTATTTTCTTGGGAAGGATCTGTTTGACAGCATCTTCATCTGCTGATGTTCCATCTGTAGCTTCGTTAGGGGAATCAGAAGATAATTCCAAGGAGGTGGATCCATGTCCTTTTTGAGAACCATACAGTTTCAGCACCACTTTATTGGGTCCTCTACCCAAGGTCAAAGTTCCTTTAAACCAATCCATCCTTGCTCTGGCTTCAAAAAGCCATGGTCTACCCAGTAACAGAGGATAGGATGTACCATAAGAGTTTGGCTTCACCACCAAATAGGTCAGTCAATAATCTTTTCCAGCCACTGTAGTCTTCACATATGGGAGAATGACCAAAGGCTTGATTCTACTCTGATCCGCCAGTCTGATGAGCCATTGGGTGGGTTGCACACCTTGTAAGCCTAGATCCTTCATTGTCACATCCGTCATAATGTTCACTGATGAACCTCCATCAATTAGTGCATTTGCAATGAAGCAGCCTTCTATCCACACACCAGTCTCTGGAGTACCCGGATCTAGAAAAGCATTAGCCACATCCACTTCTTTTACAGGCTCTGGAGCCTTGTTGGACTTTGTCACTGTTGAAGGAGCAATCCTTAAACCACATCTTTTTGTCAGTATACTTTTGAACCTTTTCCGGCAACTGGGAGACAACATCAATAATTGACGGAATGTAAGATTTGGTCTAAAGGTATCTAGATCTCTAACCAGATCGTATTCCTTAATAGGATCCACTGGCTTCTCTAACCGATTAGGGAATGGGGCAACACCCATTTTTATTTTCCCTCTTTCTTCCATCAGAGGAATTACAGGAACTTCTTCTGCCACTTGTGGCACTTCCTCCTCTTCTGTATCCTGGACCTCTGGTCCTGTCTCTGTAACTGTCTCTGTAACTCTCTGTGGCACTGTAGGGCCCTGTACGGCACTGTTAGGCTCTGTTCTGTTTTGTTCTTCTGGTGGAAGATTAAACTTCACTGTTCTGGCAGGAGGGTTATTTTCTTTCTGGATAGGTGGTTCCTTCTGCTTTGCACGCGTGATGGCAGCAACTTCCAATTCCACCAAATTGGAGGTAGGCTCTTGGGCCTTGGCTGGACTATCAGTAGCACTGTTTTTCACTGGGGCTGGGCTTGGACAGTCTTTTGCAGTGTGGCCTTCTCCTTTGCATCGACTGCATAAGGGCTTGTAATCCACTGACCTTCGAGGATTTGGACAATTTGGTGAGATGTGTCCCTTTTCTCCGCATCTGTAACACAAGATATTGGACCCAAGCCTAGAGGTTCTTCCGCAAACAGTAGGAATAGAAGGCCCCAGGAATGGTTGGTTTTCGTGTACATTCAGTGGCTAAATGGCCTGCTTGATGACACTTACCACACCAAGTGTTTGACCGCATCACATCTCTTCCTGCTCCTGCAACATTGGATATGCTAGCAGTATTCACTTTCAACGTCTGTAGTTGCTCTGTAATCACATCCATCAACTCCTTTTTAATGTTTGCAACTGAGTTGGATAAATAATCCTTCACGCTTTCTCCTCCGGACGTACTGGCAGGAGGGTTTTGAGGAGTCTCTGTAATGACTGCATAAACTGGTTGGGCTGGTATAGAGGGGTCTCTGTTCTGGTTCTGATTTAGAGCTCCTGTTTGAACTGTTGGTTGTTGGCTCCAGTTGGTAGGGTTCCACTGTTGCTGCTGACTTGTCGTTGAGGAAATTGGTTGAGACCATGGTTGTTGTGGTTGAGCCATCATTTGAGGCATGGATTGTGGCCACTGTGGATTTGGTGCACTGTACTGTGATACTGGGGGCATCTGTTGGTAGGGATAGGGAACAGTCCCTGCAACTGCATTTGGTGGGTACATCATTCCTGGCATCAGAGGAGGTAGGACTCCTCTTCCTGTATTCATCGCCAATCTAGCTTCCACTTCATCGTACAGTCTTGCACCTTCTGTTGCAGCTTGCAGGGTGGCTGGTCTTTGTAGCTCCACAAACTTACGGACTTCTGGTTGTAATCCTCTGAGAAACACCCCCTTCTGAATGCCATCATCTAGATTATGGTTAGTCCATCTCTTCAGGATGGATTCCATTCGTGAGACATAGGCTTCTACTCTTTCTCCAGAGGACTGACTTAGGTTCATGAATTCCTCTCTCATCCGCTCTTCAAAACCTTCACACCTGAATTTAGTGAGGAAGGCCAACTTCAGGTCGTCCCATGTGCCAAAAGTTCCTGCTGCTTGTCTCTCATACCACTGAAACGCCGCGCCCTTGAAAGTGGCGGGGAATATCGCTAACCAATGCTCAGGGGTTCTGGCATTGTTAGCCACACACGCTACCATAAACTCTGCTACATGGAGATCGGGGTCTTCATTGTACTCTCCCTTAAAAACTGGCAATGGGACTACATTCGCTGGCCTGTCATCAATATTTCCAGGACGGATCTGGCTTGGAAGTGGACCTCCAGCAGGAGGAGGAAGGGCTTGATGTGCCATTGGGACTTCTGTAAAGAGTTCCGCAAGGGCGTCAAAGGCGACTTCTGCTGCGAGCTCGCTCTCGGCTCTAATTCTTGCTTTCTCTCTTCTCACGTACCTTTGGACTCGTTCTAACGCTTGCCTTTTTATTGCGTCATTCATCAGGGGTGTGGCTCCACTATGTTGTTAGTGCTCCACAGAGGGTTAACAGAAGACTTCAGTCTCTGGAGGACTCTCTTGCCAACATTTCTTCTACTTCTTTCTTTTCAATGTCCCTGAATTCTACTTTCATGCCACTGCACAGAGGAAGGTATTCGGTTCTAAAGGTGTCAAAATACATACGTCTGAGCATTGTGGTGGTGCCATCATCATAGTAATGCCAGCTTCTGATGGTTTCAACAGTGTATGTTGTGAAAAACACTCTGTCTACCAACTTCCAGTGGGTTGCTAATTGAACAAACAGAAGATTATCAGTACACCAAGCATCCCATGTATCTTGCTGTTGAGCATCCACGAACAAATTCCAACTCTTTTCCTTCTTGTCTTTGTGAACCTCTACAGACCAAGACTCCTGAAGCTTCTTCACAATCTCCCACTTGATGTTGTCTGGAAACTTCTCAATGAATGCCAAATCTTCCATGGATGTTCATTCTCTCTGTTTCTGTTCTTCAGTTTGTTCCCAAACAGTTTGCCACCAAGATGCAAGTTTCTGCTGCTTCAATAGGAAGAGGAAACTGTCCACCACTTAGAGCATGTATCATGATGGTGATGTGTTTCCGCCATTGTGGGATGAACTTCTTGTGGAAAGTGGCTTTGATTATGAGGAATTCCAAATCTTCAGTGGAAGAAGGAACTTTACAAACATCCATTGAATTCTTCTCTTCTTGGCAATGCCATTTCCTTCATTTTCAGCCTCTTCCGGTGCTTGTTGATGGCAAGTTTCCCCGGCTGCGCACCAAAAACATGGAGCCCCAAGAGGAACACCAAGGAAAAGGGAATTCTCTTGCAAGAAAATCTATCTTGTAACATCAACAAGCTTGTTTATCATGTTTCATATGATCTCAATGAAGAAAAGAACACTAGGCACAACAAATCTTCATGTAGCATCATGTAGATCTCCCACGGATTTTAATAGAATCAACCATATTCTTCAACATCTTCACAAAATCCATCAATGGAACAAAGAAATCAAAGAAATACACCATCTTTGAATGGAAATACATCACATAGTATTCATCTTCAATATCTTCATAGTCTTCTCTCTCAATCTCTCATATACAATCACTCTGTTTGAGTAGAATTGGCTATCTCTGACTCTCTCTCTCTCTCACTCTATCAATACTACATCATATCCTCACTACAATCTCTCAAAAATTACTCTCAATAATCACTCTTAGGTCGTGGATACCCCTCCCAAGAGGTATGTCTGATATGAAGAGTCACTAGAGCCACTACAATGTCCTTTCATAGCTCACTACTGTCACTTCACTCTAGTCTTCTCTTGAGTCTTCAGCAGCTACTTCTTCCACTTCTTTCAGCTCTTTTGCACTTGTATTCACCTCTTTCCAAGGCTAGAAAACTTTCCCAAAGTCACACATACATTCCACAGAACACTTACAGAAGCATACAGAACAGTCTACAGAACAGCTACAGTACAGAACAGAACAGAGACAGAACAGTCTACAGTACAGAATAGAACAGAGACAGAAGCTCTACAGAAGACCTACAGAAGGTTACAGAAGGTCATCAAAACCTCATAACTCATTCTCAAATCATTCCAAACTCTCACAAACCATTCAATAAACTTTCACAATATCTCATTCTTCATCAATGAATACTTCATCCCTCCTTACAGAAGACAATCAGAACAAAACAGACCAAAACAGAACAAAACAGAAGGTATACAGAACCATTTAGAACCTATCAGAACATCACAGAACCATCAACAAACATCATGAACTTCCAAAACACAATCAATATCATCTAAAACACTCTCAATCCACTTCCAAATCAACCAATCATCCCATAAAATCAACCATTCAGCTCTCAAAAACAACAAAAATCAGCCAAAAAACAAGTCATTTCAACACTCAACAAAACCTTACGCACTTGATAGCAAAATTTACAACTGCTTTTGCTCAGGCAGACTTTATTGATTGTATTCTGAGATTGCCTTGTGGCTATTAAAATTATATGATTCAGAGTTTGTCTTTGATGAGGACTTCTATTGCATACATTCAAGTTTGAATGCTGCATTTCAAGAAGCTGGAGGCTGAACCAGTTGATGATGAGACCAATCTCTAACATTGGATTACTCACATGATTGATCTTCTATCCTGAAATTAATCAAGGTCCTCTATGGTTGCAACTTTGCTCTCGAAAACCCTTCGACAACGCTTCCATAGGGGGCTACTAATTCGGTTGCTCATATGGTGAATGGGATGAACAAGGTCTTACATGATTTTATTCCAAAGCTTACCATGCCTTTCATTGATGATCTGCCTATTAAAGGTTGTTTAGAGAAAGAGAAGGACAAGACTTTAGATGATCATGGATGTAGTTTCTTTGTGGCCACACATATTAGAGATATTGAGAAGATTCTTTGTAGGCTAGAGGAAGTGAATTTGACCTTGTCAAGGTTGAAGTTTATTTTTGGTGCTAGAAAGGTTTTGATTGTTGGACATATGTGTGGTTAGTATGGCAGGAAGCCTTCCCTTGCAAAGGTTGATGCCACAGAGAAGATTGGGAGACTTGCTCTTCTACTTCGAAGGTTCACAAGTTTCTTGGAGATTGTGTGTTTTATCTTATTTGGATTCCTCAGTTTGCTCATATTGCAGATAATCTCTACCAGTTCTTGAGGAAAGGGCACTATTTTTCTTGGGACATGAGACACACTAGAGCTATGCAGAAACTGAAGACATTGTTGAGATCTGCTCTAAATCTTTGGAAAGCAGATTATGAGTGTGGGAGACCTATTGTTTTTACTGTTGATACTAGTCCTATTGGGGCATTGGATGGCTTGTTGGCCAAGACGATGCTATTCGTTTTGGGGCAAAAGTCCTAAACAAGCGGCATCACAAGTATTCACAGATTAAGAGGGAGCTCTTGGGAGTTGTCATGGCTCTCAAGAATGATAAAGACTACTTCATTGGTGTGCTATTGTGGTGGTTGAGACTGATTGCTTGCCTCTTCTAGGTACGATCACAAGTTGTTCTACTCCAAATATTGCTATGCTTAGGTGGATTGGGTACATAAAATCCATGAATCTTGAGTTCAGGCACATAGCGGGTATGTCAAGAATCGCGTGGTGGAGGGGGTTGCTCAAGATGCTGCGCCGAACACACACAGAATGCACAAGGAGAAGCTCACTCAAGAGACAAGAAGAGAGATGGAGGCCAAAATGTTTTCTTGCTGATTTCTTCTTCTTCTTCCACACTCTTTACCATGTACACAAAGTATAGATAAGATACAACATAAAAGGAAAGTGGCCTACTAAGTCAAACAATGCATAACCGACTACACTAGTCGACTGGCGCTATAACTATGCCAGCTGTAAATAGGTGTAACAACCTGAATATAATAAGTAATGAGTCAGTGGCCATGTGAGAGTCATAATGACCACCGACGTGCTAAGTGTAGACGTGTGGACCCATCTAACCAGGCGGTCCATCATCCATGTCCACATGTGTTGAGCTTGCCATCTCAACACTCCCCCTCAAGCTCAACTGCATCTCTGCAACTCCAAGTAAGCTTCGAAACTTTTGAAGCTTCTATGTACCCAATGCCTTCGTGAAGATATCAGCTATCTGATCCTGTGTGGTGACATACACCAAGTCAATCTCACCTGCTAGTACCTTCTCTCTCACAAAGTGGTAGTGTACCTCAATATGTTTTGTCCTGGCATGGAACACAGGGTTCCTAGCCAATTGTATACTGCTCATGTTGTCACAATAAATGACAACTGGACCTTCCACCTGCACATCCAAATCAACCAGTAACTTTTGTAGCCATACTACCTCACATGCTGCAACAGCAGCACCTCTATACTCAGCCTCTGTACTCGACAAAGCAACTGTAGATTGCTTTTTGCTGCTCCAAGCAACTGCTGAACTACCAAGAGAGAACATGTATCCACTGGTAGATCATCTATCAGACATACTACCAACCCAATCTGCATCTGTGTGTCCAAACACCTGTACGTCTGTACCTGCCTCATAGAAAAGCCCATAATGTAATGTGGACTTCACATATCTCAATATGCGTCTCACTGCATCCAAATGTGGCTTTCTAGGTACTTGCATAAACTGACTCACAAGACCAACAGCATAGCTCAAGTCTGGCCTTGTAATGGTCATGTAGATCAAACTCCCCACTATCCTCCTGAACATAGTAGGGTCTTCTATCTCATCCCCAACATCAGCACTCAGCTTTACATTCTGCTCCAACGGGACTGAAAGTGGTTTGCATGCAGTCATACCATACTTGGACAACATATCCAAGCCATACTGTCTTTGGAACAGCCATATACCATCATCACATCTGATCACCTCAATGCCAAGGAAGTACCTTAGCTCACCTAAATCCTTCATCTCAAACTTCATCTTCAAATAGCCCTTGACTTCAGCAATCCCACTATCACTATCACCTGTAATAATCAAGTCATCCACATAGATGACTATGATGACCAAACCTGCATCTCCCTTTCTCACATAAAGTGAGTGATCAGCATCAGAAACATAAAAGCCAATATTGACAAGATACTCTCTGATCTTGTCAGACCATGCTCTTGGTGCTTGCTTGAGCCCATAGAGTGCCTTCTTCAACCTGCACACATACGTGGGATGCTCTAAATCTTCATAACCTGCTGGCTGATCCATATACACTTCTTCCTGTAAATCACCATGCAAGAAGGCATTCTTTACATCCATTTGCTGCAACCTCCAACCTTTGGCTGCTGCCAAAGCAATCACACATCTGACAGTTGCCATCCTAGCAACTGGACTGAAGGTTTCATCATAATCTATGCCATATGTTTGGGCATAGCCTTTTGCAACCAGCCTAGCTTTGTACCTGCTAATAGAACCATCTGCATTGTGCTTAATCTTATAAACCCACTTACATCCAATAGCTTTCTTTCCCTTTGGCAATGATACTAGATCCCAAGTCTTATTGGCCTCTAATGCAGCCATCTCCTCATCCATTGCTGCATCCCAATGAACATGACCAACAGCCTCCTCAAAACATGTGGGCTCAACATCCTCAACTAGTTTCACCATATAAGCATAATGGTGAGCTGCATAACCCTCAAAACCAAATCTTTTAACAGGGTATCTCACCCTGCTAGACTTGCGTACCACTGGATCACTCAATGGAGTCTTTGCATTAACACGTGCTCTCTGCACACCTGGAGTCCTCACTGAAGGAATGCCAAGCTCATCATCCAAGCTCTCTGAGCCATTGGAGTCTCCATCAAGAACTGCATCAATGCCTTCTGACAAGTGTAGAGGTACTCCTTAGTCTCCCAGACCAAGGACTACCAGATAATGTCTCTGGTCCACTAAGAGTCCGTGATTCTTGCCTTTCAGCCTGCACATGAGTGTCATGATCATCATCAACATCCAATGCATCACCACTAGATGCATACCAACTGCTCATTTCATCAAAGATGACATCCCTGCTCACTCTGAACTTACATGTGACAGGGTTGTAACAGCGATACCCTTTTTGCTCTAAAGAGTATCCAATAAAGATACACTTTTCAGCCTTTGGATCCAGTTTCTTCCGCAACTCATCTGGCACATGAACATACGCAATGCAGCCAAATAATTTCAAGTGTGAAACATCAGGCTTCTTACCTGTAAAACATTCTTCAGGGGTCATACCATGAACTGCAGCTGTGGGAGTTCTGTTCATAATATAAACAGCAGTATGAACAGCCTCAGACCAAAAATGCTTAGGCATATTCTTTTCAGCCATCAAGGCGCGTGCAACTTCTGCAATATGCCTGTTTTTCCTTTCTGCAACCCCATTTTGCTGTGGGGTATACCTGCATGTGAACTGTCTCTTTATCCCATGAGACCTCAGAAAATCACTGAACTCATTTGAGAGGTACTCTCCCCCTCCATCTGACCCCAGGCACTTTACTTTCAAGCCTGTTTCTCTTTCAACTGCAGCCTTGAAAGTTCTAAAGTGCTCAAAAGCTTCACTCTTTTCCTTCATAAAATATACCCACAGCTTTCTAGAACAATCATCAATGAATGTGACAAAGTATGAACTGCCTCCAAGAGATACATTTTGTGTAGGCCCCCAAATGTCTGTATGCACAACATCAAGGATATTTCTGCTTACATCTCTGTCATGTGAAAAGGGTTGTCTTGCCTGCTTACCAAACTGACATGCTTCACATACCTTCTGAAATTCTGCAACTTTAAATGTAGGCAAACCTGTAACCAACCCTTTGGACTGCATTAATTTCAGCCTTTGTACATTTGCATGTCCAATGCGTTTGTGCCAAATTTCAATGTCTGCAACAACACCTTTTCCTTTCTCATACATAGCCGCATTCATAGTAGGAATTCCAGCATCTAGAGTGAACATACGTCCAACTCTACTTCCCTTTGCTACCAACCTGCACTTGTCATTGAAGTCTTCTACAAAGCAGCCCTTTGCATTAAATCTGACTTGCAGCCCTTGCTCTACCATTTGACCGACTGACACCAAGTTCTTTGTAATAGATGGTACATGTAATACATCTGAAAGACTCTTTGTCTTACCATCATGCAAGGACAAGGGAACTTTTCCAATGTGTGAAATTGGGTGGCATGAGTCATCACCCGTCTGCACATAACTTGCATTCTGCAAATCCTGCATCTCTCCAAACCATTCTGCATGGTTGGTCATATGATTGGATGCACCTGAATCAACATACCAAACATCTTCATGTGTTCCCTTTCCTGTAACAGCATTCAACATATGCTGCATAACGAACAAACGTTCATTTTTGTCTTCATTCTGTCGTGAAGACGATGCATAGTTTCCTTGCTGCAACTTACCACTGCGGATATCATCTCTCTTAGCATAACATTGGGCTGCAATATGACTTGTTTTGCCACAGTAGTGGCACACAATACCAGAGTTGTTAGAACCTCTGTTCTGCCATCCACCTCTTCCTCTAAAGCTCCCCCTGCCTCTAAAGTTACCACGACCTCCTGAAACCTGCATATCGCCAAATTGCTGATTCAATCTGTTTTGCTGGTTGTCACTACCACGTCCTGTACCACGGCCTCTTGAAGAGAACCTGCCACGTTCCCTTCCAGAACTGGAGTAGAAAGCTTGGACCTGTTCACCACTTCTTTCAGATGTCTCACTCTGCATGTTGATCTCTTCAGTGATCATAAGGGAGACCAATTCATCGAAATCTGGAAATGGCTTTCTGACATATACGGAAGTTACAAAAGACTTCCAAGCCTTTTCATTGTTAAGTCCACCCAAGGTAGACGACACCAAATCATCATCATCGGGCATTGCATCAATCGCTGCCAATGCATCTGCAATGCTTCTTACTTTCAGTGCATACTCATTGATAGACATCTTCCCTTTCTTCAATGTATTCAACTCTTGCTTGAGTTGAATCTTTCGTGCCTTTGTATTTACAGAAAACATACTTTCAAGTATGGTCCAAGCTGCATATGCATTCTCTGCATTTCTAATGTGTCCCAGCATGTTATTGTCAATTACTGCAGACAACCAATACATGACCTTCTTGTCTTTTGCATTCCATTCCTTTCGTGCCTTTGTCTCTTCTACAGTTGGAGGATCACTCACCTCCGGCTCCTTTTCTTCACCTGAAACGAACTCGTAGAGGCCTTTTCCAATAAGGAAGTTCGTGACACGAAACTTCCATGATGGGTAGTTGTTCTTGTCGAGCTTCTCAATGATGGGGCTTCCACTGTTCTTTGCCATTATCACAAAACTAATACCAAACAGCAAGCAAATATTCTGTAACCCTTGACCTGTAGTGCACAGCAATACACCAGACAGCCTTTTTTACTGTCTGCTCAACAATACATGCAATCTGCAACCAGTTTGCAGATAAACCTTGTGTTTACTCACTGATAAACACCTTTGAACTTACAGAACTGAAATCTGTAACCTGCGCACCCACGTTCGGTCAATACAGTCGAAGTCACAGTGTACCCCGAAACTGCTGTCCGCAACCTTGCGGCTCTAAAACGGGCCCTGAAACGGCCTCAAATGCCCAAAATCTCTGTCGAATACATAGCGCTCTTCGCGCACACCAAATCTCACTGCAATCTGATATTTTTACTCTGCCCTGCTTCCGGTGCCTCCACAGGCACTATCCAAGAGAAGGAGTGGAAGAATGGGAGAGATTCTTACCCGTAGCTTGCTTGCTCGAACCTTGCTTCTTCTTCTTCACTTCAACCTTCGAAATCAGCCTCTCTCAATGGTGCGGCTCTGATACCATGTCAAGAATCGCGTGGTGGAGGGGGTTGCTCAAGATGCTGCGCCGAACACACACAGAATGCACAAGGAGAAGCTCACTCAAGAGACAAGAAGAGAGATGGAGGCCAAAACGTTTTCTTGCTGATTTCTTCTTCTTCTTCCACACTCTTTACAATGTACACAAAGTATAGATAAGATACAACATAAAAGGAAAGTGGCCTACTAAGTCAAACAATGCATAACCGACTACACTAGTAGACTGGCGCTATAACTATGCCAGCTGTAAATAGGTGTAACAACCTGAATATAATAAGTAATGAGTCAGTGGCCATGTGAGAGTCATAATGACCACCGACGTGCTAAGTGTAGACGTGTGGACCCATCTAACCAGGCGGTCCATCATCCATGTCCACATGTGTTGAGCTTGCCATCTCAACAGGGTAAAGGCAACCCAGTAGTCGATATGCTTTCATGAGCAAGTTATGATGACATGGGTTTTTCTAGCATTGATAATGTTCATGATGGGGCTAATCTTCTAGCCATGCATACTGATCATATTTGTCATGTATCTACTTTGGAAAGCTTTGGTGAGTCTTTGTATATAGGAGAGTATTTATAGATTGGTCATTATTTGAGTACCATGTCTAGGTAGGATGAATGATCTGATGTAGACTTCAAGAAAATTAGGAGAAAAGCTTATGGTTTCTTCTTGAGAAGTGGGCTACTTTGGAATCATCCACAGAAGCGAGGAGGACAGCCATTGAGAGTTGTATGTGACAGAGCTTCATAGGTGCAAATCATGAAAGAATTTCATTAAAGTCTTTGGGCTAGATATCAACTTGTTTGGTCGACCTATGATAAGATTAAAGAGCACTGCTTGTGGAAAGGCATGTAGAGAGATATCTCACAGCTTGTTGAAACACGCATTGATTGTCAGTTGTTTTCTTCAATGAGGCATAGAGATGAGCTTCATCCTACCTACCCGCTATGTATTCACTACAAGTAGGTTCTTGATTTGATTACTATACATGTTGATTATGGCAGATGCATTATATTATTTTAGCATGAGAAGATCTCACAAATCAAGTGGAAGGAAGAGCATTGAGCACAAAGTCTACTTCAGTGGTTTGTAAGTTTCTGTTGGAGGATGTTATTTGCAGGTATGGATGCATTGGGAAAATTACTCCAAATAGAGGTGAGTTGGATGCTAGGGAGTTTTTCTCTCGCCTTGGCATTAAACTTGCTTTGGCATTAGCATATAATCCAAAAGGCAACGGAAAGAGCAAAAGAGGCCATCCATCCATTGTCAAAGCCTTGGCCAAATCATGTGATGAACCGGTCAGAGAGTGCCTAGGTTGTTGCCTTACACCTTATGGGCTGATCGCACTATTCACAGTGTGACTACAAGATATATGCCAGCTAAGTTGTTGTATGGGTAGAAGCTAGTTATACCTACAGAGATTTGCACACTTACTTGGAGTGCTTTACCATGGCAGCAACATGAGATGACTAGAGAGGATCTTTTGGCTCTTTGTATTCTTCAGTTGGAGAGGAGATATGAAGATATTGAGAGATCTTTTGGCTCTTTGTATTCTTCAATTGGAGACAAGATATGGAGAGGAGATATGAAGATATTGAGAGAGCTGTTCAGAAGCTCAAAGAGGCTAAAATTCACAACAAAGACCGATTTGATAGCAGACACAGATTGAGACCTAGAGAGATTGAGGAGGGAGATTGGGTGTTGGTCTATGACAATAGTCTAGACAATCAGTATAGTGCTATCCGCAAGGTTTCTAGACAATGATTTGGGCCTTATTTGGTGCAGCATGTCCATGAAAATGCTACGTATTCCTTGGCAGAGCTTGATGGCATGGACTTGTGGATTCCAATTGCAGGAAAGAGAATCAAATTTTTCAAGAGAAGAGATGATGCAGCCTATGTAGTTAAAGAGTTAAATGATGAGATTTAAGATAGAATTGAGCCAGGAGATGATGTTGACAAGGATGTAGAAATGGCAAATGATTTTACACAATATGAGGAGATTGCATTAACCGTTGAGCTTAGTGATGATGAGGATGGGTAGGTGTGGCCCAACCATCTGGAGGATGTGAGGTTTGGAGGGGGCAGATATCGTGACGTTGCGCATCCACCACTGCAAACTTGAGGGCAGAGTTTTTTGCGAAGAATTTGAACACATTAGTTAGTGTTATTAGGATTTTTTTTTGTGTCTTTTTCTTTGCATTTTGCATGATGCACAAGAACATGTAGTTAGGCTAGGCACATTCTCTTTAGTGCATTCATAATTTTTGTGTGGAGCATTGATTGATTAACTGCATTGTATAGATCTTAATTTGCACATTTTCTCAAATCATGAATGATTGGACATGAAGTTTTATTTAATAGCATATTCTTAATAGGGCACATTGCATTGCAACATAGTTGAAGTGATTAACCCAAAAGCAAGGTCATGGATTTCGAAGACAAGAAGCATGGAAATTCTTCTTATCCACGAGATTTTGTTGGGATGCAAATTCCAACATCTCAATGTTTGTAAGAAATCAAAGCAACCATGAGTGTGATTGTTCAAGACAGTTAGGGTGCTATACATGTGTATTGCAAGGGATCTTTTGAGAGATTAAAAGACTTGTGCCTTTAAGATGGCTTGTCAAAGGACTATTTTGATGTCATAAAATCTTATGCCCTTGATACCTACAATGTTCATTAGGGCACAAGAGATTTGGATCTAATATGGACTTACATAGTATTTTGGAAACCACTTGAGATGAAATGGAGACTAATATGCAATTTGTAGCTCTCTTGATCTTCTGTAATGAGGTGAAGGCTAAGAGCCAAGTGGCTATCAAGGCCTTGAAAGAAGAGAAGGTGGCCATGTAAAACAACTCATCATGCAAGCACACATTTCGTAGGCATGCCAATTTTCCTATACCCCTTAGATGCCCTCCTATGTTGGACAACTTTACCAATCAAGAGATCACATTGGAAGATTGGGCACGAATAAAGAAGTTGACAACCACTGAATTAGTATACACACAACGTTTTCACTTGAGTGGTTTTGCATTTCAATGGAGAATGAAGGTAAGTCATGGCTGACCCTACTTATATCTGCATAAATGTGATAGAATGCCTTGCGTAATGTACTTGGATGTATCTATATCAATCTAGGATGCAAGCTCTAAAGGCTATGGAAATGTGCATGGGAAACATGGGACGCTATGGACAGGTATCAATTTGAGAAGCACGCTAGGAATTTAATCAGAGAACCATGTATGTGCACAATGGTGCAAAAAGGATCAAAGCAAATGTTCTTAAGTTAAAAGGCTTCATAGTTGAGGTGAAATATTCATGATTATCACAATTTTTTTCCTTGGTGGTTTGGAGTCTTAGAAGCTTTCAAACTACTACCGGTATTCTTTTGGTGGTTTTTGGTGGCCTCGTCCTGGTTGTCAGTCTATCCTACTCATCTGTACTTTGAATGATTGGGAGTACATAATTGTGAAGGTGTGGACCTATGTGAGGCAGGTGGTTTGCTTGGTGTAATAATGGCCGCACAATATTTCAAATAGCGGCTTACTTGTCAAAGGTTTGTAATCCATGGATTGTAGGGAAGATGGCAACATAAATAATTGCAGCCTTTGGTTGCAATAGTGATAGATGTATATGCACACTGGGGTTTTGCAAATGTGAGAGGTATCAGTTGGGGTTGGGATGGAGTAATTTGGCTCTATAGCCTAGTAACTTTCCTGCCATTGAACATTCTCAAATACGTTGTTCGTTACATCCTGAGTGGAAAAGCATGATATCTCCTCATTGAGAATAAGATTGCATTTATAAGGAAGATTATTTTTGTTACAAGATCACGAAGCTAGTCCTTTATGGAGCGTCCTAGCTTTCTTCTCATGGCCACAGCATGATTTGGCGGCTGCTATGGATTGATTTGAGGAAACAAAAGCAATAATCAGGTTCGTAGCATCAAGGCATCATCTTTTCCTTAAGCTTTTAGCTTAAGCTCTTGAGTGTAAAAGAAAATAATAACATGGAACAATGGAAAATCTAAGGCATTAAAAGCCTTAAGCTTATACCAAAAGCCAAAAGCATAACAACATGAGGATGTTAGAAAAAAAAACTATATAAAGATGTATGATCAGTCCATCAAGGACACACAAGGTAGAGGCTATAGAGTTTGAGCTTGAGCTCCTCGCCTCCTTGAAGATCTCACATCAAATTCAGGAGAGAAGGCTTGAGGTCAAGCTTTAAGCCCCTTGCCTACATTGAAGTTTTTACCATCGAGTTGCCTATGAAGATTTGCTTGAGTTGAGCTTAAAGCTTCTCGCCTACTTTGAAGGTCATCGTCAAGTTCCATGGAGTGGATTTCGAGTCGAGCTATGAGCTCCTTGCCCTCTTTGACATTCTCATCATTAATTCTACGAGAGTGGCTTGAGTTCGAGCTTGATGCTCCTCGCCTTCCTTGAAATTCTTCCCATAAATTCTAACATTCCATCTTCTTCTCTTCTCTCTCAGTTAGAGAATTCAGCCTTGTCTTTCTCAAAAAAAAATATTTTGATCAAATCCGAAAGTCTTTTGAACTTATAGCTTGCCTATATTTTTAATCCAGAATTTGTTTTCTCATTGGACTTCAATCTAAAATTCTTCTGGATAAGTTTTTTTTCGTTGAATTCTCCCATCACAAAGCGTCCTTACCGTGAGCGACTATGATGCCAGGAGGCATATTCCACGATGGATTCCATGAGACCATGGTGGATTCCGTGAGTTTTTATTCCACAGTGGATTCCATGAGGTTTTGCGATGGATTCCGTAAAACTATATTTGTTTGCTGAGGCTCGTAGACAAGGTGGATTCCTTGTGGGAGAAGTTGATGAGGACACCTGTCCTTTTTGGGCATCATGTTAATTTAATGTGCACATGGGTGACTCCACAGCGGGTGATTTCGCAAAATACATATTTAAATTAATAGGCGTTTATGAGTTTAGAGTGCTCTCATATTAAATTGAGGTTAGGATAAAGTTTCAACCTATTTATTTATTTTGTAGCTGAAGACTGCTAGGTATTCACTATTGTTTATTTATTTATTTGTATAAACAATTGTGAATGCTTCAATGATGTGTAGAGCAGGTAGCGGTGGCTTTGGGTAGTACTAGGCATTAGCGTAAGTCAAAGGTATATTTCATTATTAAAATTATTACTCTATTTGTAAGTTATAAGTTTAAACTTTTTTAGTTATAATTAGATCATTGTCCTTAGTACTATTAATTTATTTATTTTTTAATATAAATTATTTTAGAATATGAGATATAAGATATGCTTTTATTGAAATAAGCTTGCTTTATGGAATACTTGTTATTTTCTAAATGTGGTTAAGTTTAGAAGGCTTTTCTAGCTTTCTTTATAAAAGCAACAGCATTGCACGCAAAATAGGAGAACAAGGTGAAAACTTAGTTTTTTCGTTTGTCCCTCATCCAGAATCAAAATTCAAAGCTTCAAGAGTCATTTTGGGGGTTTTGGCATTGTCCGGATACGATGGTGATGTCAAAATGTTAAGATTCAAAGCATAGAATTTTTTGTAGCAACTGCAACATGTTATATGATACCTCTTGACTCTTAAAACTTTGTATTTCAATTGATATTTGTACTTTCTTTGTAATTATATGTAAGATATGTATGCAAATATCCATGTAAAACTATAACATATAATTAAGAATGGCAAACCATGGTTTTTGGCCATGGAAGAGGTTGAGCCCAATCGTGCATTTTTCTCTTATCTTTGTCAAACTATTGAGTTATTCAAATCCTCTTATGTATTATAATGTTGTTTGTATTTAATAGTTGAGATGTTTGATTTATTAGATTTTTCACTAAATTCTTTGTTTATGATTGAGATTTGATTTGCTAGATTTGCCACATGTTCTGCTTTGCAGCATTGGTATCAGAGCTTGGCTACGCTCCAAGTTTTTAATTGTATGATATCAATATATAAAGACGAACACCATGGAACAATTACAATCTACAAAGACAAATCACTACAGATGAACATTGCAGCTGTATTTCTCCTATTTTTTATCGCCTTATATCCACGGTTGATTGGCTCGAATTGATCCACTTTGTTCTTCTCTGAATTTGGATTATAGCATAGACTTGGCTATGCAAACATGATGTTATAGCTAAAAATATTTTCAAGTTTATTTTATAGCTTTGTTTTATTTTATAAAAGTTTCAAGTTTAAGAATACTAAGTCTTTATTTATATTACAGGCTATAGAGAAGAGGCACTTGAAAGTAGTCTAGCTATTGCATATGCTTCACCATAAAAATCCTATCGAACAACTATTTTTCAGGCAATGCAACTTTTTGCTAGTTTATATTTTGAGGATGGTGTTAAAACAAAAATTTTCGCACTCAGTAAGATCTACGATTGTTATTAGACACATATTTTACGAATTCTGAATATTTAGCAAGTTATTTGAGTCCTAAAGTGACCTTGAATGCAAATTTCACATCAGTATGCAAAAAACTGTGTAGTAGTCAACTTTGAGCCCTATTTTTGATGACCTTGCCTTCAGATTTGGTAATCCATTACAAGGACATGAATTGTAGAATTTTTTGTTGTCCAAAACTCTCTAGTTATCATCATGATATGATTCTATCTACAAAGAGAGTTATTTATCTTGAAAGTAGGTCTTGTAGTTAACGTATACAAACATCTAATTTTCTAGTAGGATAGCTTTTAATCCATTTGTAATTTGAGTATACTCTCAAAAGAAAAAGTTTATCTTATACAAAGATCTAAAACTTATATTAGACATGGTTTTGTCTAAATATGCATATATTAAAAGATAATCATATCTAAATATGCCATAGAACTTGAATATTACTATTTTTTATGAAGAGTAGTATTTTATCCAACTTTAGTCTTATCTTTAATATGTTTCTTTTTAAATTTTAGTCTTAGTCATAAGTAAATGTTTTGTAAAATTATTTATAAGCTCCAACTCTTTAGTTATAGAGTAACTTGATTCACAAGAAGATGTAAGTTGGTTTTTATTCAAAGTAGGCCTTCAATCTTATCGTAATTTTTGACGATTATAGTATGCCTTTAATGTTGTTATCTTTTGATTTGATAGACATTGAGACTAATTTTTTTTCTTAAAAGTACTTTGGAAAATTCTTCAACTTCCTAATTATGTTGTGAATTCACTCTTTCTAATAAAGATAGAGATCTCCTGTTAACCCTCAAACAAATAAGGTGAAAAAACTAGAAAATCTAAAGCAAAAGACAAGGCCAAGGCAAAGGTGAAATAGAAGACAAAGCCGTGCCAAGAAGAATCTAGAAACACAAGAAGTGCAAAATGTTGGGGTAAAGGCACCTCCACCGTGCCGCCCCGTGTATTACTACACTAACAGTACCCGCCACTGTAAACTGCAGGTGGCGGGTGCCCATCACGTCACTTTATTCTTTACATTCATTTTAGTGACTAGTAAATAAAGAAAGGCCCGGTCACGCATTGTGACTGTTGGAGTTCCCATTTCTTGTCTCTCTCTTTCTTGCTCTTGCTCTCCCGCCATAGCTCGTGTGCAAGCTTCGATCCTTCTCACCTTTCAACTGGTATCAGAGCTTGGCTTCCTCTTGCTCGAGCTCGACTCGGTGCTTCTCTACCTTCACATCGACTCCCTTCACACATTGGGTCTCCATCCCGGCAGCCATAGCCGATCTCCCGAGCTTCGACACTCCTCGACTTCCCGAGCTCCCTCCCGGCATTGTTGGGCTTCTTCAGGGCCTTGCCCTTGAGGTATTGCATCAGAGTTTGAAGGGTTTTACTTCAACTCTCAGTTTTAAATAGGTGGAAAAAGAGGGGCAGCCATCATTTGAAGCTTCAAAGCTCCATATCTCCCTTGCCCTTTGCTTTGGGTATTCATGGCTTTGTGTATGCCCTCTTTGGGGCCTCTTTGAGCCTCCCATCCACACCAACATTGCCACATGGAGCAGCCACTTCCCAGGACAACCTGTGCTGAATTTGCGCCAGATTTCTGACTATCTTCTCATCACGTTTTCATCCTATCTGCCTTGGCTCCTAAATGAGCACTTAAACAATGATTTCTAGAAGGCATTTGAGCTACTTTGAAAGCCTCTTTAGGCCTTGTGCTTGCCATTGAAGCTTTGGGGCTGACATTCTCTGATTTGGGACTGTCATTTACTGTTATACAATGCTGGAAACAGGGTAGCCACACTTGGCATTGGCATTTGATGCTTATACTCTACTCCCGTTACCTTGTTTGATGCCCGTATGCGGCCTACATGATGCCTAGTGCCTTGGGAATGTATGCACATGATTATGCCATGATTTTGGCCTAAAATATTGGTTAAAATTTCTCAGTTTTGACAGTCAAACTTGGCTGTAATAATAGTGGGCTGAAGGTACTTTGGATGCTTTGTCACTTACCTATTGGTACCAGATGTATGCTTTGGGATTTGCCATCATGTATCTGACATTTGGGGACGACTTTGAGCTCATGTTTGAATCTATGGAATGTAAGCTCCATCTTGGTTGGTATTCACTGGCATTTGGACCGACTTGGCATGCTCTTGGACCGCTTATGCCTCATGTCTATGCTTGACAGAGAGGCTTCATACATTACATGCTTTGGTTCGTGATATATGCCGCTTGGTTCGTCTATGCTTTATCGACATTGGGAGCTTTGCCTTGGATGTGTTTGAGCATTTCCAACTCAGTTTGATCATTTACTTGGTTGCTATCAGATGTCATTGAGTTGACAAAGATCTTATTTTGGGATTATGTATTTCTCCTTGGTTTCTTCCATCAGTTGCTTCATGTATGTCATGCTCTTGGGATGCGTATGACACATTGACTTGGTCACTTGTCACTGGTACTTTGTCTTGGGTTCGTTTGTACGCCTTTTGTGCCAGTGGGAGCATCTTGCATGCTTACTTGACCTTGAGCAGGGATTACATGCTATTGGAGCAGTTACATGTATTGGAGCAGTCTATGTCATTGAACAGTTTACAGATGTATTGAGACTTTGGGATTATACTTCGACAATTCGATGTTGCATTGAGTATATGTCTTGGTTCACAGGATGCTTATGAGTTGAGTCTCAGTTTTAGATCCGCTTTCTTTTGAGCAAACACCTATTTGCGTCAGGTTTTGGCAGTTGCAGGTACATTTTGCCTAGATTGTTTGGGGGTGTGCCTCTTACTGGCAGATGCTATTTGACATCTCTCGGTGTTATGCTCATGTATTTTCATTGTCATTTGGCTTTTCTTTGTCCTCTTTATGCCGGTTTTGGACCTAGCATTGTTTAGTTGACATTAGATCCAGTTTTGGGACAGTCTGCTCTCATTATTGCAGTTCTGAAATTTATTACAGCAAGCATTTATTGGTGGACCGAGCAGTATTTTTAATGCTAAAATATCCTGATTTGGTGTATCGCACCTAGTACTAAGTGGGCAGCATCTTTTTGCACACTTTTCTCGCCATTTGGAGCTCATTTCAGTGGATTTTGGGCATTTTTTGCAGTAAAACAGCAAGCAATTTTAGACTGTCTGTGCATTTCCAGCCTGCATTATGGCGTCCTCTTCGACTGATAATGCCATATTTAACATCACAAAGTTGGATGGTACCAACTACTCTTATTGGAAGAGTCAAATTTGGCAGGTCTTGGTGCAGAAATCTCAGATTAAGTCACTTCGGTTGAGTGGGCAGTAGCCTGCAACTATGAACAATAATGACTGGCTTGAACTTGATGAGCTATGCAAGTCCACGATTGTATTGTCTCTCACTCAACAAGTACATTATAATGTATTTGAGGAAGCACAGAGTGGATGGGATCTATGGAATAAGATCAAGAATCTTTATGAAAAGAAAAGTTCGACGAGTCAGATGTACTGGTTGAAGCAGCTTATGGATCTACGCATGAAGGATAATGCGACTATGTCTGCTCACTTGAGCCAGATATCACCTTTGGAGAGGAAGTAACTCCTCTTTTCTTGCTTGGGACTCAGAATGAGTCATGGGATGTATTCTGCACTGCACTATGTGCCTCTAGTGCTACTCTGAAATTGAATGATGTTGAGAGTGCTCTTCTGGAGGAAGAGCTTAATCGCAAAAACTTGGATGCCTCTCGTGTTTCACATGCTTTGACAGTTAGAGGTAGGAATGACAGAAATGATCGTGGTCATGGCCGTGGCCGTGACCCGCAGAAGGATCAGTCTAAATCTCGTGGAAAGTCGCGTAGTAGGTCGCGTGGGTGCAATGCTAATGTCACTTGTCATCATTGTGGAAAAAAGGGCCATATCAGACCACAGTGTCATGAGTTGCGCAATGAGAAGCGCAAGGATAAGGGGAAAGAGAAAGTGCAGGAGAAGTCCTCTGATCGCAGTATAGTACCTGCGAAGTTCAACATCAAGATTAAGGAAATTAATGTCACGCAGACTGAGGATTCCGATGGTGGTGATGAGTTCATACTTGCAGCTAGTTCTTCTGATGCCTCACACTTGACTGAGACACCTAGTATGTATGCACAGTGCTGGTTATTGGATTCAGGTGCGTCCTTCCATGTGATGCCTTACCGTGAGTGGTTTCACTCTTACCGTACTATATTTGGATCAGTCAGACTTGGAGATGACAGGTCTCTTGATATTGCGGGCTGTGGAGATATTCAGTTGCAGTTTTCCACTGGCAGTTCCTTTTTGCTCAGGGATGTACGTCATGTACCTGCGCTTACGCACAGTCTTATGTCTGCAGGACAGTTGGATGATGCAGGGTTTCATGTTTGTTTTGGGGATTTTGCCTGGAAGATTACCAGAGGCAGACTTGTGCTTGCTAGAGGCGCCAAGGCTGGCAGCCTTTATCCTCTTGTTGTATCTGGGTCTTCTGTAGACCATGTTTTGGCAGTGGGTTCTATCCCACATGTATCACTTTGGCATGCCCGTTTGGGGCATATGTCTTTGAAGGGAATGAAAATGTTATCTAGTTTGCAGTATCTTCCGCCTTTGGACTATGCATGTTTTGACTCGTGTGATCATTGTCTTTATGGTAAGCAGAATAGGTCTACGCATAAGAAATTGGGTAGGCCATGCATGAGTGAGCCCTTGGCTTTGGTGCATTCAGATGTTTGTGGGCCCATGCCATGTATGTCTATGGGTGGCGCGAAGTACTTTGTTACCTTCATTGATGATTTTTCTAGGAAAGTGTGGGCTTATCCCATAAAGCAAAAGTCCGATGTCTTGGCAGTCTTTCAACGTTGTCTTGCTCTTGTTGAGAACCAGACTGGGTATAGGCTGAAATGCCTTAGGACTGACAATGGGGGAGAATATGTCTCACGTGCTTTTGAGCAATTTTGTGATGACAGAGGTATTAAGCGTCAGTTGACCGCCCCTTACACCCCACCCCAGAATGGTTTGGCTGAGCGCATGAACAGGACTATTCAAGAGTGTGTCCGCTCTATGCTTAGCCATGCAGGCCTACCACAGAGCTTTTGGGCTGAGGTAGTTAGTACGGTAGTGCATGTCATAAACCGATCGCCTTCTAGTGGATTAAATTTCCAGGTTGTAGAGGAAGTTTGGGCTCGTAAGCCACCCTCTTATGCGCATCTCCGTGTCTTTGGATGTGAGGCATTCTGTCATGTGCCCAAGGACAAGAGGAGTAAGTTGGATCCAAAGAGCATTAAATGCATCTTTCTTGGTTATGGTGATTCAAGAGAGATGGGCTATCTCCTATGGGATCGGCAGGCGCGGAAAATAGTACATAGTCATTCCATGAAGATCCGCAGAGTGATCTTTCAAGAGGAGCCTAGAGCTCCTGCACAGCCAGTTGGAAAGCCTACAGCTGTAGCAAATGCTCATGGTTAGGGTGTTGGACAGGCAGCTGGGCAGGCAGCTGAGCCTGCATTGTCTGCTAGAGACAGACGTCCACCTGATAGATTTCAGATCTCTATGCATTATGTTTTGGTTACAGATGTAGGAGAGCCTTTCACTTATGATGAGGCTATGCGTAGGGGTAACAGTCACTCCTGGGAGAGGGCTATGCAATCTGAGATCGACTCCTTGCATAAGAATGAGACTTGGGATTTGGTTGCCTTGCCTAAGGGCAAGAAGGCTTTGCCATGCAAGTGGGTGTACAAGCCGAAAAGTACCCCTGGACACCCCAAGCCAGCATACAAGGCTAGATTGGTAGCAAAGGGTTTTAAGCAGGAGCATGGTGTAGACTTTGATGAGGTCTTTTCTCTTGTGGTTAAGATGACCACCCTGCACTTGGTCTTGGCTTTGGTTGCTCAGCTTGACTTAGATCTATATCAGATGGATGTCAAGACGGCTTTCTTACATGGGGACTTGCATGATGAGATCTATATGGAGCAGCCTAAGGGCTCTGCAAAACCTAGCAGGGAGCACCTGGTGTGCAAGTTGAAGAAAAGTCTTTATGGCTTGAAGCAGGCACCTAGGGAATGGTATCATAAGTTTGATGCCTTTACACAGTCGCAGGGCTACAACAGGAGTGCTATGGATTCCTATCTTTACACGAAGAAAGCCCGTGATGGTTCATTGCTTATTTTGGAACTCTATGTGGATGATATGTTGATAGCAGGGAAAGCTCATGATGAGCTAGATGCTCTTAAATCTCAGCTGAAGAAGAGCTTTGAGATGAAGGATTTGGGATAGGCCTCTCACATACTTGGTATGCGCATTAGACGTGTCAGGCATCAGGGACTCCTCTACTTGACACACAGGGAGTATATTCATAAAGTCCTTGAGCGCTTCCGCATGTAGGACGTAAAGCCTATTGGCTGTCCATTGCCTTCTTATGTGAAGATATCACAGGCCGATTGTCCGCAGACAGATGAGCAGAGGGCCGAGATGGCCCAGATCCCTTATGCTTCAGCTGTGGGCAGTTTGATGTATGCCATGATAGCCACTCGTCCAGATATTGCCTTTGCAGTTGGTGTTGTGACATGCTATATGGCTACACCTGGCAAGAAACATTGGGATGCCGTGAAGGGTATCATGAGGTACTTGAAGGGCACAACAGATATATGTATTTGCTATGGCAGCCAGGATACAGGGGTCATGGGGTACACTGACTCTGATTATGCAAGACATGCAGATAGTAGGAAGTCCACTTCTGTCTATATATTCACCTATGCTAGAGGTACTATCTCTTGGATGTCCAGGGTTCAGAATTGTATGGCTTTGTCTATCACTAAGGCTGAGTATGTTGCAGCCACTGAGGCTTGCAAGGAGGCCATATGGCTAGGCCATCTGACCTTGGGATTGATGCTATACCTACACTGCATTCGGATTCTATGAGTGCCATTCAGTTGGCTAAGAATCCGGTCTTCCATGCGAAGACGAAACACATTGAGGTGAGGTATCACTTCATACGTGGTGTCGTGGAGGACAAGTCAAGTCTATTGACCTTGTCAAGATCTCCACTGACGAGAATCTTGCAGATCTACTCACGAAAAGCCTCACTACTGAGCCCTTTGCCTTCCTCAGGAGATTGACGGGCGTTGGATGAGATGTTGCATTTTCTCATCCCTTGTACCTATGCAGTTGTGATGTCTCTTTTCTTTTCTTTTCTCTCTCACTAGGGCAGATTCGCCTTTAAGTGGGAGGTTGTTGGGGTAAAGGCGCCTCTGCCGTGCCGCCCCGTGTATCACTACACTGACAGTACTCGCCACTGCACACTGTAGGTGGCGAGCGCCCATCATGTCACTTTATTCTTTACATTCATTTTAGTGACTAGTAAATAAAGGAAGGCCCGGTCACACATTGTGACTGTTGGAGTTCCCATTTATTGTCTCTCTCTTTCTTGCTCTTGCTCTCCCGCCATAGCTCGCGTGCAAGCTTCGATCCTTCTCACCTTTCACAAAAAATTCCTAAATCAAGGAAAAAGTCACATGAGAAAAAGAGTGAGTCTATACTGTTGTAAAAAAGTGCAAGGCACACCATGATTTATTTTAAGAGTGCCGGGCTCTCACCCGTAAAACTTGTAAATGTAGACGAGCAATGGAAAGGAAGCTAGGAAGATACAAGGACAATGGGAAAAAGGGCCTAGGCCACGGTCGGCCATGTAAAAAAGGGGATAAGGAGATGACCGCCCAAAAGGGATTTAGAGTTTTGTATATAAAGTTGAAAAGTGAATGAGAAGCTCATTCTTGTGTGTGGCCAAAAGTGGCTCTCCTCTTCTTCTTCTTCTTCTTCTTCTTCTTCTTCTTCTTGCTTGCTTGAGCTTGTGCTTGAGAGAGGGAGTGTGAGAGTGTGAGGGAGTGAGTGTGTGAGGGTGAGGGTAAGGGACCGGGGAGGAGAAGCTCTCCATCTTCTCTTCTCTTGCTCACAACAATGGATCTTGGAGTGTGGAGCTTAAGGATGGAGCTTGCTTGAAGATTGCACTTGGATCGTGGAGCTACCGGAGTGCGCGGGAGAGGAGGTAACTCGATCGGCATGGAGGTAAGCTCACTACACTCATGGATACGTAGCGCATCGGCTATGTGAGAGGTAGCCATTAGTGCTTCGCTTGGAATGCTTGAAATAATAAGCAGTCCGTGGGTCTTGGCGGTTGAGTGAGAGCTCCCACATTTTGATTCCGTTTCCGAGACCAACGGATTCAAGCCTTGAGCACTTGCGCGCCTCGAATCAAGCATCGAAGTAAGGGTTTTCCCCGAACCGGTGCTTGAGGTAGATAGGTAGGAAGTGGGGGAGTTTGAAGAGGTATTCAATCTCCTTAGTAAGTAGGTTTTTTGTTTTTGGAATTTTGAAAAGCACGTTGGAGTAGTGCAGATATTTTTCTTGTGATTCGGATGCATTAGGATAGGAAAAAATGAACAAAAACTAAGGAAAATAAGCAATAGGGTTTTTGCTGTCGTAACAGGGCATAAGGGTTTGATTCATTTGCGGATTTGCATTTTGGAGTTTATTTGCTATTCCAGGTATATATAACTCTTCCCCTCCACCCATAGCTTTGATCTGGAGGTGCTGCAATAGGCCGTGGCCTAAGTCATGTCATTTATTATTACGCCGGTCAAAATCGCACCACATTCGGCCAGTCTGAGTGATGGCGATTCTAGGCTGAGTTCCAAAATCGGCCCTCGGCCCACTACCACTCGGACCACTCGACTCTAACGCGTTGAAATTCAGCC
Source organism: Lygodium microphyllum (assembly GCF_053477565.2). Taxonomy (NCBI): domain Eukaryota; kingdom Viridiplantae; phylum Streptophyta; class Polypodiopsida; order Schizaeales; family Lygodiaceae; genus Lygodium; species Lygodium microphyllum. Next base: position 60,024,800 of record NC_141162.1, read on the forward strand.
CTCAGCCTACTCGACTTGGACACTCACCACTCAGCCCGCCGTCCGAATTGACCATTCGAACCAACTTGTCATTCGACCCTTGGCCCAATGTCCTATATTCGGCCCTCGATCCACTTTTGTCATTCGGCCCACTTTTGTCATTTGGCCCTCAGCCCGCTCGGCCCTTAGACACCCACAATCAGACTCACCGAATTTGGCATTCAGACCAATTACATCTGGCCCTTTATCATTTGGCCCTCAGCCATTCGGACGGGCCGAATCGGGCATTCGGCCCTTGCAATTTGGACCTACTGGGCTGATTTTGAATTTTTTCAAATTTTAATCTATAGACCCTCAAACTGATCGAGAGACCATATAGAGACAAAACCACATCATAGATCTATCATTAGGCTGAAATCTAGAGCAAGTAGTTCAAAACTTGGCTATAAATGGTCCTTCAAATCACGCATGGAATTTACCGTAACGGCCCTGTGGGCCGAGGGGGACAACCCCCCCTGGACCCCCGTAGAGGGGACTTTGCCCCCTCTGCACCTCCCCCAAGTAGGTTGGAGAGAAAACACATGCCATGACAGGTCCTCCAAGTTAGATCCTATTGTAGTAATGGCTCTATATAAGCGTGGATTCTCACTTGCAAAGAGCAACCAAAAGCCCATACCTGAACAAAGACAAACAGAGACCCTAGAATCTCAATGGGCCAATCTAGCCTACAAGGGCAAAAAGGCCATACCACAAAAACATGTCTAGATTGCGTCTAGACTGCATCAAGTCAAAGTGAAAAGTAACAACCTCAAGCTACAACTGCGAGGATGGCTAGACATGACAGTCTTCAAGATAGATACACCTTGAACGACATTGCACAGATGACCCAAGAAATCAGTGGAGATTCCACATCTAGTCGTGTAATTGGGGATTCAAGGGCGTGTATTAGAAGGCTTGAACTTACAAGCTAAGACCCAGAAGGCGAAGACATAGTACCACTTGCTTATCTTAGGGTCAAACTCACCGCAAAAAGGGAGCACTGTGTCGATGCTCTCATCGACGAAGGAGCTGATTTTAATATCTTAACTTATGAAGCATGGACTCTACTAGGCCAACCAGAGCTCACACTGACTAATGCAACTCTTAGTCCTTACAGGGGACACACCCAAGCACTTATGGGGAAGTGCAAAATCCTTGTAACCATTGAAATGGAAAGCTTGCCTATCCTATTTCATGTTCTTCCAAATAGTGCTAATTATGGGAAGGAAACCCTCCTCGGACAACCTTTTAAAAGGGTGACCAAGTGTGAGGCTGATTGCGTAGCACATAGGATAAACTTGATACTACCAGGTGTGAGGATAGTCACAACCTTTAGCAAGAGTGACCTCATCAAACCTCGAGGGAAAGGCAAGGAAGGTGCTGACATAAATAACAGGCAAGCCTAGTAATGAGAGCAAGGACGTGTTGAAAGAGTTGATGCAAGCACAGGGTGAATAATGAGAACCAGTGAGTGAGGCCATGCAAGCATAGGTTGAACAATGAGAACCAATGAGTGAGGCCATGCTTGAAACAAGAATGTTAGGAGACAATGCCAAGGACGAGCCTTGGACTTACAAATATCGTAGAAGACCCCAAAAGAAGCCCAAGCCTTATAGACGAAGGTATCGATGGAGAGCCAACACAATGCCGAGATGGTTATCCAAACCGTTGCTACGTGCTCAAGGGTATTACACAGGTAACCAATGGATTTGGATACCAATACCCCCTGCTAAACCTCCTCTATCAGCTGAAGGCCAGATTGTATCAAGAGCAAAGAAGCATAGGAGGAAATCTAAACGAGAAACCAAGTCTCGAGTAAAAAACGTCGGAGGGACCGAGCCCCTCACGATCAAAATCAAGAAACCAAACAGGACTATTTGAGAGGTAGATCCTCAGTCTAGCATGCTTGACGAGCAGATATTAGATGTAATCGTTCTGGGTAAGAAAAAGCCACTAGTGCCGAAGGAGCCTTTGATTTTCCAAGAGGATAACAGGCATCATAGGCACAACATTTCTCATGGCAAGGTTAAATGCTCAACAAAGAAAATGGCAAAATCATCTAATAGCCACGAGCAAATCTTCTAGCCATTGTCAAAGCCACTTAGGAGTCCCAAGTCTCCTACACCCTCTTTCCTGAAACGGACACAGGAAGCACAACAAAAGTCATCAAGTGCTACTGCTCAATCCCAATCTCTATCTCCATCTAAGCTTCCAAATGTCCAAGAGGTGGGACATGACACCACCCGTAGCTCTTGGCCCAAGGATATGCTTATGCAACCAAATGTGACTAGATTCGATCTGCACAAGTGAATGCTCAAAGGGCAACAAAAGACACACCCACTTCCGATCTGTCTGAGGACTTGACACCGCAATCTACTAACAGTAGCCAGTCCACTGAACTAGCTGATACTACTTCCAATAAGGAATCATAGCAGTCACAATCTTTGGCCGTGGCAATGCCCCTTGCGGAACGTGTCCTTAGCCATTCACCTATGCAAGAGGTGTCCCAACCAACATCCTTGAGAACTTCAGCACTTCCAAAGCACCTAAGTCCTAGGCTTGAGGAGCTAAATAGAGGGGAATTAGCTAAAGAGCTAGACTCTCCAAAAAGAGAAGCAGTTGTACTCTCACAACCTAGCAGGGCTGTTTAACAAGCCGTAGCTATGTCTCATGAGGATACACTAGAGAAAGAGAAAGCTAAGGCCTAACCAAGCACATCAACGAGTGACCTAGCTCAAGGTCCCGAGTCTTCCAGGGATATACCTTGATTGCCTAAGAAAGAGAAGAGAAAACAACGAAAATAACAACAATAGTTGCAAGTGGTTGTAGACCCCAAGAAGATTGAGATCAAGAGTGCAAAAGAGCTAAGGAATAAAGCATTGAATCCACCCACGAATGAACCCACTGCCATATCTTCTAACGTCGGGGGTGAAACCTCAGACACATCCATTGTTGAGATATTGAGCTCCACTCGTGATATGCCAGGGTGACCGTTGTGTATTTATGTCACCGACGTGTCAGTTGCAGACGCGGTTGGTAGACCGCCCATGAATAATAGCTACATGATAGCTATCCTTATCTACTCTAGTTCGTGGCTCAATTAGTATGCCACCTTAGTTAGTTGAGTTTGGTTTGAGACCCATATATAGGGTTCTTCTATTTCTTTGTACTTGAGTTCTTTTGGCTTACACAACTAAGAAGAGGAAAATTGTTTTCAGCCTCCACCCTTGTGTGTATTCCCCCATTGTGCAAGCAAGAAAGCTTCAAGCGAGTCTCCTTCCTTCTCTCCCACAATCTTGACATGGTATCAGAGCCTTGTTCGTGGTAAAGAGCTCAAGAAAGCAAGCCAAGCTCGCGGTGTTCTGGTAAGAGGAGTAGTGTTTCTTTCATTTTCTGTTTTGGGAGCAGATCTCTGCAGGTAGCACAACCGAAAAGTGCAGGAGTGCATTGTCTCAGGTTGAGACACCCTTCGCGGTGAAGCAAGAGGACAGTATATGCTGCCGGGGAGCCTTTAGCCCTCGGCGACCTTGTTTTTTTAATTTGAGGCCATTTTAGGGCTTGTTTTAGAGGCGGAAGTTTTCTGCACGCACTCAGTGAAAGGCCGAGTTTTATGCTGTGCGACCACTGTTCTACAGGTCGGTGAAAAGTTACTGTAGAAATTGCATTGTATGCCTGTGCGCAGAGACATTGGGAGTTACAGAATCATCCTTGTTGCCTATTGATGCAAAATCGTCACTAGAAAGTGACTGTGTGGTCAAATACCACTTTCGCCAGTTTTGCAGATTTGCCCTTGTGAGGGTGAAGCTGTGTTCTTTGCAGTGACAGAATTTTTTGCAGTGTTCTGTAATGGCGTCTGATTCTCTTTCACAGATTGTAACTGAAAAGCTTGACAAGAACAACTTCCAAGCATGGAAGTTTAGAATGACGAATTTCCTTATGGGAAAAGGATATTGGGAATTTGTTGCAGGAAATGAAGAAGAACCAGTTCTTCCTCATGTTCCCAGTCAACAGCAAATGCAGGCATTCAAAGCATGGCATGAGAGAGTCAGGAAAGTTATGTATTGGCTGTCTATCAGTATTTCAGACTCTATGATTGTGCATATTCAGGATGCAAGTACGCCAAAGGAGGCATGGGATACTTTGTCAAAAATGTATAGCACAAATACGCAAGCCAGGAAAATGCAGCTCAAGCAAGAGTTCCATAATGTGCAAAGAGAAAATATGAGCATCAATGACTACCACATGAAGGTGAAGAAGATTGCAGATGCACTTGCTTCCATTGGGTCGCCAGTGGAAGATGATGATTTAGTTTCCGTGACCTTGAATGGTCTAGGAAAGGATTATGCACAGTTTCGGACATCCATTTCAGTTCGTGAAAGATTTCTTGATTTTGAGGAGTTGATTGCTCTTCTAATTTCTGAGGAGCAGAGAAATGGTAGTGCATCTTCTTTAGGAGGAACTTCAAAAGAAGCTGTCTTCTACTCAAATGCTGGAAGAGGTAGAGGCAGAGGTAGAGGAGGCCGATTTGGAGGCCGTGGTAGAAATCAGAATATGTAGCAAACTCAAGAAAACCAGTCCTATGGAGGAGGACGTGGTAACTCTAGAGGCAGGGGGAGCCAAAGAGGTCGTGGTGGATGGCAAAGAGGCCAAAATGCAAACATTAATATTGAATGCTACTACTATGGTAAAATGGGTCATATAGCTAAAGACTGCTATAAAAAGTAGAATGACATCATGAATGGAAAACTGCAACAAGGGAATTATGCATCTTCTAGTAGACAAGGTGATGACAGAAATGAGCACTTGTTCATGGTGCAGCACATGAACAATTCTGTGACAAGTACAGAAGAAAGCAATGATGTATGGTATGTTGACTCAGGTGCATCAAACCACATGACAGGTCATGCAGAATGGATGGAGGATGCAAGAAAAATGGAAAAACCAGGATTTGTGGAGACTGGTGATGATACTGCACATCCTATTGTGCAGATTGGAAAAATTCCTTTGTCTATGCAGGATGGGAAAAAGAAATACCTGTCCGATGTATTTCATGTCCCGAATATCGCCAAGAATCTGGTTTCTGTCGGTCAAATGGTTGAGCAAGGCTTGCAGGTCAGATTTAATCCTCATGGATGCTTTGTTGAGGATATGAAAAATAAAGGTCGCTTGATAGCAAAAGCAAAGAAGAAGGGCAGAATGTTTACATTGGATGCAGACATGTCTGAATTGAGTGCAGCAATGTTTGCACATGGGACTGGTGTAGTTGCAGATATTGATATCTGGCATAAACGCATTGGTCATGTTAATGTACAACGACTTAAATCAATGCAGGCCCAAAATATTGTTGCAGGATTGCCCAAATTCAAGGTTGCAGAAATGCATAAGGTATGTGAAGCCTGTCAGTTTGGAAAATAGGCAAGGAAACCATTTCCTAGACATGTTCAAGAGAGTAAGAAGCCATTGGAATTAATCCACTCTGATGTGTGGACAACTAAAGCTGCATCTCTTGGAGGCTGTCATTATTTTGTCAGTTTTATTGATGACTATAGCAGAAAATTTTGGGTGTATTTTATGAAAAAGAAAAGTGAATTTTTTGGGCATTTCAAAACTCTTAAAGCGATGGTTGAAAAAGAAACAGGCCTGCAGATAAAATGCCTAAGGTCAGATGGAGGGGGAGAGGACCTCTCAAATGAATTTGCAAGGTTCCTGCAGGAGCATGGCATAAAGCAGCAATATTCATGCAGTCATACCCCACAACAAAATGGAATTGCAGAAAGGAAAAACAGGCATATTGGAGAGGTATCTCGTGCCATGCTCAATGAAAAAGACCTGCCAGATTTTTATTGGGCTGAGGCAGTTGCTACAGCAGTCTACATAATGAACAGGACTCCCACTGCAGCAATACATGGAATGACTCCAGAGGAGAGGTATACTGGTAGGAAACCAGATATTTCTCATTTGAAAATTTTTGGTTGCATTACCTATGTACATGTGCCAGATGAGTTGAGATCCAAGTTGGATCCAAAAGCTGAGAAGTGCATCTTTATTGGTTACTCTCTGCAAGCAGAAAGGGTATAGATGCTATAACCCCTCTACTCGTAAGTTTACAGTGAGCAGAGATGTTGTTTTTGATGAGATGAGTAGCTGGTATAAACCAGTAAATGTGATTGATGATGTAGATGCACAAAATGGTAATGCTGCACAGAATTCACAACAGCAGTCACAAAATATTAGTGGACCTGGAGCGTCCTCTAGTAGTGGTTCACATTCTTTGCCATGGACAGGCAGATTGAGATCAGGAGAATCGTCTCAAAGCAATGCAGATAGTGATATGCAGGTATCACAAAAAGGAAAAGAGAAGGTTGATCAGCCCATGTTTGATGTGAATGCAGGTCACTCTTATGTGGATGGTGAATCCAATGGCTCAGAACAGAGCATTGATGATGAGTTGGATATTCCTTCTATTGTTACACCTGGAGTAAGGAAGACCAGGGATGTTTTGAGAGCACCTGGGAGTGAACCTACTTTGCGCAGGTCTACGAGAGCTAGGTATCCTGTGGATAGGCTGAAATATGATGGATTTACAGCCATTCACTATGCATATATGGTTAAAGCGATACAGGAACCAGAAGCCACTTCTTTTGAGGAAGCCATGGGAAAAGAAAAATGGGAGAAAGCCATGGATGAAGAAATGGATGCCTTGGAAGCAAATGCTACATGGGAATTGGTACCTTTGCCTAAAGGTAAAAATGCAATTGGCTGTAAGTGAGTTTATAAGGTGAAGCACAATGCAGATGGTTCTGTGAACAGATACAAGGCAAGATTAGTAGTCAAGGGGTATGCACAAACATATGGCATTGACTATGAAGAAACATTCAGTCCGGTTGCAAGGATGGCAACCGTAAGAGCAGTCATTGCTATGGCTGCATCAAAGGGATAGTCTTTACATCAGATGGATTTAAAGAATGCCTTCTTGCATGGTGATTTGCAAGAAGAGGTCTATATGGAGCAACCACCAGGTTATGTGCATGTTGTTCATCCTGAGTTTGTTTGCAGGTTGAAGAAAGCCTTGTATGGCTTGAAGCAAGCACCTAGAGCATGGTCTGACAAGATAGGACAGTATCTTATCACTATTGGCTTTCAGATTTCCAAGGCAGATTTCTCACTTTATGTGAGAAAAACAGAGAAAGGTATTATGCTACTTGTCATTTATGTTGATGATTTGATTATGATAGGTGACAGTGATGAAGATATCCTTCATGCGAAAATGCTATTGAAGCAGAAGTTTGAGATGAAGGATTTGGGAGAGCTGCGTTATTTCTTGGGCATTGAGGTGATTAGATCACCAAGTGGGATACAGCTCTTGCAGAGACAGTATGGATTGGACATGTTGTCCAAATATGGGATGACAGGCTGTAAGCCTATTTCAGTTCCTTTGGAGCAGAATGTGAAGCTGAGCACAGATGCAGGTGAGCTTCTAGAAGACCCTACTATGTACAGACGCATAGTAGGAAGTTTGATTTATATGACTATTACCAGGCCAGATTTTAGCTATGCTGTTGGATTGGTAAGTCAGTTTATGCAGGCTCCAAGGAAACCACATTTGGATGCGGCTAGACGCATACTCAGGTATGTGAAGTCCACATTGCAGTATGGACTATTTTATGAGACTGGGGTTCAAATACAGTTGCATGGATACACTGATGCTGATTGGGCTGGTAGTATTTCTGATAGACGATCTACCAGTGGATATGTGTTCTCTTTTGGGAGTGCTGCAGTCACTTGGATCAGCAAGAAACAGCCTACAGTTGCCTTGTCGAGCACAGAGGCTGAGTACAGGGGTGCAGCAATGGCTGCATGTGAGGTAGCTTGGTTGCATAAGCTACTTTATGATATGCATCAGTCTACAGATGGGCCAGTTGTCATTTATTGTGACAACATGAGTAGTATACACTTGGAAAATAACCCAGTCTATCATGCTAGAACAAAACACATTGAGGTGCATTATCACTATGTGCGAGAGAGGGTTTTAGTAGGTCTTATTGATCTAGTTTATGTCAGCACAGAGGATCAGGTAGCTGACATATTCACGAAGGCATTGGGCGCAGAGAAGCTGCGCAAGTTCAGAGACCTGCTTGGTATGCAGGAATTGGGATTGAGCTCGAGAGGGAGTGTTGAGATATCGAGCTCCACTCGTGATACGCCAAGGTGACCGTTGTGTATTTATGTCACCGACGTGTCAGTTGCAGACGCGGTTGGTAGACCGCCCATGAATAATAGCTACATGATAGCTATCCTTATCTACTCTAGTTCGTGGCTCAGTTAGTATGCCACCTTAGTTAGTTGAGTTTGGTTTGAGACCCATATATAGGGTTCTTCTATTTCTTTGTACTTGAGTTCTTTTGGCTTACACAACTAAGAAGAGGAAAATTGTTTTCAGCCTCCACCCTTGTGTGTATTCCCCCATTGTGCAAGCAAGAAAGCTTCAAGCGAGTCTCCTTCCTTCTCTCCCACAATCTTGACATCCATGTGCTCTGAAAAATCAAAGCAATCATTACCATCAATGGTTGCTTGCAACACTCAATCCACCGACAACAGAACTTGCATTGACCAATCAAGAGTGGATACAACACTGTCACAACAGGGTGACAAGACTATACCAGTCACATCCAAGAAGAACCATGACACAATTTTAGCAAGGCCTCAAGAGAAACATGGAAACCGTGAGAGCATAAGAAATCCTAGCGTTGACCAATCTTGCTCATCTAGACCTGAGCCCCTAGCTATTTTAAAGCCTAGGGAAAATCCTAGAACCTTGCATGAGATAGCAACGGAGCAAGTCCTCATTGAACATAGAAGTGTCGCAGAATGCTTAACTGAGTTGGATGCTAAACTCAAAGTATTCGCACGTATCTACGTCCTTGCAGACATGGGTGTATTCCCCAAGAAGCAGCTTAGGGAATACTTGTCATTTTCCCTATCCTGGGAAGAGCAGACGAGCACTATGACAGGCTCATGCATAAACGCATGTGATTCATCTCTGACGAGGAAGCCGATGAACTACACTTAACTGTGGCATTCAATGATGTGCTCTGCCAACCAAATCTCTTAGAGATAGAGCAACTAAAGCAACAATTAGAGAGTCGAAGTCAATTTGAAAAGTTGGTTTGAAAACCGCATTACAATGGCTGAACTAGGAGCCCAGATTATGACAGTCTCAGAGTAGCAATTGGCCAAATGGCAGTCTCAAAGAGACCCAACCTATGTGGCGCCAATATCCTTTTGAGTACTGACTACTATTTGGGGTACGGACTTAGCTGGAACTAGCCGACAGAACTATCTGGCTGATAAAGTTCTCACTGAGGAGTTACATGTTGCTAGTAGACTCAAACAAGGTACCATGCTACTCGATGTTGCAAAATATCTATCATTATTGAGTAAGCTGCCATGAGTACTGGATGCGTGTGCCACACTCCAATACAATCTTGAGTTCTATAATTGGTTTTTATCCTTATGAAGTGACATGGATTCGTAAATATATACATAAATAAACAATGAGTTTTGTGACCATGTATAGATAATATCAACACACAAGCAATTATAGTCAAGTGTAGGGAGAAGAGTTGGGTTTGACAAGCTAAGCTCCTCATGTCCTCCTTTCACCGCACATCTAAAAGTCGTGTGACCATTCCCACATCCAGGTGGAGAGCATGCAACCCTCATTATCGCCATAGGAAGCCCTAACCAACATCTCTAATGGCGTAGATGGGGTGTTGTTCCCTTCTATACACCTTTTTTCTTTCTGGTCTATCCTTCCGGGGACAAGCCCTGCTCCACTCCATGACAACCAGTCCATGCAACTTAGCATAATCCAAGATCTGCTATAGCTAGAATACGCCCCATAGTCAAAGCAAGACGAATATCATCACGGGGGCCATTCCCTTTACAATAAACACTGCATGCCTTACCTCACCGCACTCCTCCTCATATACGCTTGATAATCCACTGTTTAATCCCTTTCATGCAGATAATTCTATCCTGTCTCAAAGCCTAACATTGGTTCACATTTTGCAGATTTTTCCACAATAGCCGTCATGGAGCACACAATGCAGCTAGCATGCAAGGAAGCTCTCCTCCGTAGGAGGGAACATAAGGCACTAGCGCCCCCACCAGAATTCTATGTGCCTACTCTAAAGAGGTATGTGTTGAAAAGAGACCCCAAGAGACACTGCTAAGGGCGCAGGTCGAAAACTCCCCAAGCCAAGAGGACGAAGGCTCAAGGGAGCACCGGGATGTGGCAACACCAGCCGTGCTGGCCCCCACCAGATGCTCAAGCACCAGGTGCTCAAAAGAGGAGAATGCAGCTAGAGACAATCGAAAATTTGATGAATTGTTTAAAAGAATTCTTGAAACAGCTGCGGCCAGGGACTACACTATTCGGGTCCCGGTCGATATCTTCCCCGCCTAGCCTAACAGGAGCCCACCACCAGCACAGCCCCACTCGTCCGATCACCCAAATTCACCATGCCTCATACAAATAGAATAGGCCCTATGGGTATAAGCAGCTTGCCAAATGTCATTTTTTCATGACTTTTTTTCCTTAAGTGGTTAAAGGGGCAGGCTCCCCAACTGTATAAACCTCTCTTACCTACTACTAATATATGTCACATCTTTAACAAGTGCTGAGGATATACATCACAGTTAACACCATAGGATTTTGATAAAGTAATATCTTTTTGTGTTGCATCTGTTCATTATAATTTATGCATGTGGCTTGCATATACTCTCTCAAAGTGTCAAGTGGATGCAGGATGACACAGGTCTTTGTACGAAAGTGGTCAATGCCCAAGTCACCGCAAGACCACTAACCTCACAAAGAGCCATGACAAAGCCACACCGTCGAAAGCAAAAATCACCCTTTCCAATCGCCCACATCACATGGCCAAAGCATGATCAGTGGCCACTTTCTCTTTGTGGGTCAAACTCTACACCTGGCACTCATAGCAGTTGTTACCTCAATTGTACCAATATCGCACATTACAAAGAGGTTTTGCAAAATATCTAGTGTATCTCCCCATCTCAACAATTGTTCCTCTAGCAATGAGGCTAGGACACAATCATCATTGTAATATCTAGTTTCCCAACCTTTGAATCTCGACATTTCCCAATCCAATTGAAAGGCTATGGCCTCAACGCATTGCAATGATTGTACTCATGTTATTCTTTTTTTTTTTAAAGTGTGGGAAAGAAAATGAAAGAAAAGAAAGAAAAAGAAAAAAAAAGAAAAAAAAAGCACTCACAATCACAACATGACACCTAGGGGTTCTCAAATTAGATATGCCCAGTGACCTTGGTCGGCTAGCTCCATCCCTAGTAGACCTCTACACATCCCCCACAATTGTTCAAGGCATATCAAGGGTAGGACATACCTAGGGAGCTTGTCTCGTCTATGGTTAGACTTATCACATTGACCCATTTGCATGATTCCTTTTTGCACTCCGCCTTAGTATCATTGCAATCAATTGTGGTAAGCACCGCACGAATGGCCATGAAAAGTACACCGCACTCATTGAGCAAGCCTAGTAGCTACCAACTACCGAAAGTTCGGTGACAATTATGCTACATCGTACTATCACAACGCAAAGGATGTCTCATACACCTTCATGTGTACTTCTTCTCAACATGGACAACTTTGCTTCATCCATACATTGTTACGAGGAACCAACCCACGGTCTTCTAACTATGTAATATCTAAGTATGCACGAGCACTTGAAAGGGAGCGACGGATCGAGGGTTGGACTTGAGAGCTATGGCGGGAGAGCAAGAGCAAGAAAGGGAGAGACTAGAAATGGGAACTCCAACAGTCACAATGTGTGATCGGGCCTTCCTTTATTCAAACTGTCATTAAAAGAATAAAGAATAAAGTGACGGTGACAGGTGCCCGCCACTTGTAGTGTGCAGTGGTGGTGACTGTCAGTGTAGTAATACACGGGCGACTAGGCAGAGGCGCCTTTACCCCCAACAACCTCCCACTTAAAGGCGAATCCACCCCGAAAAGAAAAAGAAAAAAGACAGTACAACTTGTACACATGTACAACAGGATGAGGAAAGACGTCATCTCATCCCACGCCCATCAACCTCCTGAGGCAGGCAAAGTGCTCTATAGAGAGGCTTTTCATGAGCAGATCTGTAGGATTTTGGTTAGTCGAGATCTTGACAAGGTCAACAGACTTGTCCTCAATGACCCCATGTATGAAGTGATACCTCACCTCAATGTGTTTCGTCTTCGTATGGAAGACCGGATTCTTGGCTAACTGAATAGCACTCATAGAATCCGAATGCAGTGTAGGGATAGCATCAATACCAAGGTCAGCAACCAAACGACCCAACCAAATGGCCTCCTTGCAAGCCTTAGTGGCTGCAACATACTCGGTCTGTGTAGTAGAAAGGGCCGTGCATTTCTGCACCATGGGCATCCAAGAAACAGCACCTCCAGCATATGTGAATACATAGCCGGAAGTGGACTTCCTACTATTTGTATGTCCTGCATAATCTGAGTCAGTGTACCCCATGACTCCTATATCCTGGCTGCCATAGCATATGCACATATCTGCAGTGCCCTTCAGGTACCTCATGATACCCTTCATAGCATCCCATTGCTTCTTGCTAGGTGTAGCCATATAGCGTGCCACAACACCAACTGCAAAGGCAATATTTGGACGAGTGGCTATCATGGCATACATAAGACTGCCCACTGCGGATGCATAGGGAATCTTGGCCATCTCGGCCTTCTACTCTTCTGTCTGCGGACAATCAACCTGTGATACCTTCACATAAGAAGGCAATGGATAGCCAATAGGCTTTACGTCCTGCATGAGGAAGCGCTCAAGGACTTTATGAATGTACTCCCTCTGTGACAAGTAGAGGAGTCCCTGATGCCTGTCGCGTGTAATGAGCATACCAAGTATGTGAGCGGCCTGTCCCAGATCTTTCATCTCAAAGCTCTTCTTAAGCTGAGCCTTAAGAGCATCTAGCTCATCATGAGCTTTCCCTGCTATCAACATATCATCCACATAGAGTACCAAAATTAATAAAGAACCATCACGAGCTTTCTTCGTGTAAAGACACGGATCCATAGCACTCTGGTTGTAGCCCTGTGACTGCATAAAGGCATCAAACTTATGATACCACTCCCTAGGTGCCTATTTCAAGCCATAAAGACCTTTCTTCAATTTGCATACTAGGTGTTGCCTGCCAGGTTCTGCAAAGCCCTTAGGCTGCTCCATATAAATCTCATCATGCAAGTCCCCATATAAGAAAACCGTCTTGACATCTATCTTGTATAAATCCAAGTCAAGCTAAGCAACCAAAGCCAAGACTAAGCGCAGGGTGGTCATCTTAACCACAGGAGAAAAGACCTCATCAAAGTCCACACCATGCTCCTGCTTAAAACCCTTTGCTACCAATCTAGCCTTGTATGCTGGCTTGGGGTGTCCAAGGATACTTTTTAGCTTGTACACCCACTTTCATGGCAAAGACTTCTTGCCCGTAGGCAAGGAAACCAAATCCCAAGCGTCATTCTTATGCAAGGAGTCTATCTCAGACTACATAGCCCTATCCTAGGAGTGATTGTCACCTCTCCGCATAGCCTCATCATAAGTGAAAGGCTCTCCTGTATCTGTAACTGAGACATAATTCATCGAGGGCTGAAATCTATTTGGTGGACGTCTGTCTCTAGTAGAACATCTCACGGTAGGCTCTACTGCCTACCCAGCTACCTCTGCAACGCCCTGACCATGAGCATCTACTGCAGTTGTAGGCTGTCCAAGTGGCTGTGCGGGAGCTCTCAGCTCCTCCTAAAATATGATCCTGCGGATCTCAACAACTCTCTCAGGCTGCCTATGCATCTTGTCTTCATGGAAGACTACATCATGATTGCGGATGACTTTCTGTGCCTGCGGATCCCAGAGACGGTAACCCATCTTGCATGCATCCCCATAACCAAGGAAAATGCATTTGACACTCTTGGGATCCAGGTTACTTCTCTTGTCCCTGGGCACATGGCAAAATGCCTCACATCCAAAGACACAGAGATGCACATAAGAGGGGGGTTTTCCAGTCCATACTTGCTCTGCAACCTTGAAATCCAAACCACTAGAAGGTGATCTGTTTATGACATGCACAGTTGTACTAACTGCCTCAGCCCAAAAGCTCTGTGGTAGGCCTGAATGACTAAGCATACTGCGTACACGCTCCTGGATGGTTCTATTCATCCGCTTAGCCAAGTCATTCTGCGGGGGGTGTAGGGGGCGGTCAAATGACGCTTAATACCCCTCTCATCACATAACTACTCAAAAGCACATGAGACATACTCACCCACATTATCTGTCCTTAGGCATTTTAGCCTATACCCAAACTGGTTCTCAACCAATGCAAGCCATCTTTGAAACACAGCCAAGACATCGGATTTCAGCTTAATGGGATAAGCCCAAAATTTCCTTGAAAAATCATCTATGAACGTAACAAAATACTTTGCACCACCCATAGACTGACAAGGCATGGGCCCACAGACATTTGAATATACCAATGCCAAGGGCTCACTCTCATGCATGGCCTACCAGACTTCTTATGCATAGACCTAGTCTGCCTGCCATAAAGACAATGCTCACATGAATCAAAACATGCATAATCAAGGGGCGGCAAGTACTGCAAGCATTTTCATTCCCTTCAAAGACATATGGCCCAAACGGGCATGCCAAAGACATACATGTTGGATAGAGCCCACGGATAAAACATGATCAAGAGAAGAAGCTGATACAATCAAGGGGTACAGACTGCCAGCCTTGGCACCTCTCACAATCACAAGTCTGCACGAGTGATCATCCATGCAGAGTCTCCAAAGCATACATGATATCCTGCATCATCAAGCTGTCCAACTAACATGAGACTGTGTCAAAGCAGGTACATGGCGTACATCCTGCATAAAAAAACTACTTCCAGAAGGAAACTGCAGCCTAACATCACCAATGCCCACAATATCAAGAGAGTTGTCATCACCCAAACTCACAGAACCCAAAATAGTACGATATGAATGAAACCACTCTCAGCAAGGTGTCACATGAAAGGATGCACCTGAGTCCAAGAGCCAACACTGTGCATACATAGAGTGTATCTCTGTGATCTGTGAAGCACTAGCAGAAGCTACTAGGATATAATTATCATCATCAACATCCTCAGATTGCATAACATTGATCTCTTCAATTTTAACACTGGACTTTGCAAGTACTATACTGCGATCAGAAGACTTATCCTGCACTTTGTCTTTCCCCTTATCTTTTCACCTTTCATTGCGCAATTCATGGCATTGTGGCCTAATATGGCCCTTTTTTCCACAATGGTGACAAGTAACATGTGCAATCCTGCTACAGGATTTGCTATGTGACGTCCCACGAGACTTGGACTGAGATTTCTGAGAATCCCGTCCACGGCCACTACCATTGCCATGCTTTCCATATCCATCATTCCTGCCTCTAACTGTCATAGCATGAGACACACAGAGGCCTCCAAATTCTTACGGTTAACCTCTTCTTGCAGAAGAGCACTCTCAACATCAGATAATTTCAAGGTAGTAGTAGAGGCACATAATGCAGTGCAAAATACATGCCATGACTCATTAAGAGTACCAAGCAAGAAAAGAGGAGTGACATCCTCTGCAAAAGTGATGTCCTGCAAATTCAAGTTCTTGAGTATAGCATGGAACTGGCTCAAGTGAGCACACATAGTCACATTCTCCTTCATGGCGCAGATCCATAAGCTGCTTCAGTCAATACATTTGACTCGCTGGACTTTTCTTGTCATAGAGATTCTTGATTTTATCCCACAACTACCATGCACTCTATTCTTCCTCAAATACATTGTAGTGAACCTGTTCTGTGAGAGACAATACAATGGTGGACTTGCATAACTCATCAAGCTCAAGTCATTCCTCATCTGGCATAATTGCAAGCGGATGCCCGCTTAACCACAAAGGTTTAATCTGCGATTTCTGCACCTACACCTGCCAAATTTGGCTCTTCCAATAAGAGTAATTCATACCATCAAGCTTAGTGATGTTGAAAATAGCATGATTAGTGGATGAACTCGCCATAATGCAGGTTGGAAGACTGTAGACAGTTCAAAATTGCTTGTTGTTTACAGTAGAAAATGACCAAAAAATCACCAAAATCGAGAGAAAATGGTAAGGAAAGTGGAACCAAAGCTGCTGCCTACCAAGTACTAGTGAAAGTACATCATTTCAGAGTGTTTCAGTATGAAAAATCCATGTCAGTCCATACATATATGCTTGTTGTAATAAATTTCAGATTTCAGTAAAAAAGAGCTAACGGTGCCAAAATCGGATCCCAAGGCAATCAGATATTGCCAAGACCAAAGCCGGCATCATGCGGGCATAGCATAAGCATATGACGATCGATAAGCATGAATCCAACACCCAATTATGTCATACAAACATCTGCCAGTGAGAGTAGGCACACCCCAGTCAACGGGGCCAAGTGTTCCTGCCACTACCAAAACTTGACACAAGTAGGTGTCAGTTCACAAAGATACGGATCCAAAACTAAGACTTAGCTCATAAGCATACAGTGAACCAAGACATATGATGTATCATCGCAAAAGGTAAGAAGTCCCAAAGTCTCAAGTGTTTGTAACTGCTCAATGGCATGTAACGGCTCAATGCATAAAAGTACCGCCTGCTCAATGTTTGATAAGCATTCAAGAATGCTCCCACTTGCACAAAAGTCGTATGTACGAGCTCAAGAGCTCAAGCCAAGGCAAGACACAGTGCCAATGACATAAGTCCAAGACAATACATCAATAGTATATCCCAAACATGTAGGCGGTAGAGCATCCATATGTAGCATCCGTAGGCATGTAAGGCATCAAATACATCCCAATCCAAACTCTGACAAGCCAAGTAATATCCAAGACTACTCCATATAATCCAAAATGCATCTAAGTTGGAGCTTCAATGAGCACTCAAACTCAACGTATGCATGGGATAATCAACCATGACATTGGCATCAAGCCGTAGGCAACGGGTAAGCATGTACCCAAAGAGCATATAACTGTCAAAGCACTGACCACTGCCAAGCATAGACCAATGTCAATAAGTGCAGGCTGAAATAAGCTCAAGCTTCAAAAAGCATCCGGATTCAATGACAAGCTCAAAGTCCTCCCTCGATGATCAATACATCATAGCATAACCCAAGACATACATCCGGAACCAATAGGCATATGTCAAAGCATGAAAAATAACTTTAGACCAAGAGTATTCAGTATGCATTTAATGTTATAAACTGTGTATTTCCAGCCCCAAAATCAGGCCAAAATCATAGCATTACATGTAGCTTCAATCCCCCAATCAATCGGGATGCAATAGGCATCAAACCGGTTATGTAGTCATGCCCAAACAAGCATAGGTATACAAATACATGTTGTCTCGGACCTAAAATCTATTGTAGAATATTATCTCATCAAAATTTGGAAAATCTAATATCACCATCACATCCGGAGCATGCCAAAACCCCAACTTAGACTCTTACCTTGCCTGAATCAGGTTCCGAATGCCCGAGATATGACAAAAAGAGTGATTTTTGGGCCAGATTTTGAAACAGGCACAAAAAAAACGTGAGCTGGCTAGGGGGGTCTATTGTCCCACGTGTCAACAATGGGGCCCAAAGGGGGCACAAATGAGGGCCAAAGAAGGCCTATACCAAGCCTCAGCAAGCCTTGATACGCTGGAAGCAAGATCCAGATGAAGGAAGCTCCAAGAGGTGTGAGCTATGGTTGCCCACAACTTGTTTACAGCCTCTGGGACTTGAGAACTAAAGTTAAACTCTGAAATAATGATCAAATACCTCTACCGAGAAGGTGCTCCGGAAGCCGGGGAGTGACGGGATCTCGAAGGAGTCGGATATGGCTACTGGGAAGGAGACCCAATGCAAGAAGGGAGTCGATGGGATATTGAGAATACCACGAACCAAGCTCAAGTGTCGAAAAGCAAAGCTCTGATACCAGTTGAAAGGCAACGACCGATCGAATATTGGACTCAAGAGCTATGGCAGGAGAGCAAGAGTAAGAAAGGGAGAGACTAGAAATGGGAACTCTAGCAATCACAATGTGTGGCCGGGCCTTCCTTTATTAAAATTGTCACTAAAAGAATAAAGAATAAAGTGACGGTGATGGGCGCTTGCCACCTGCAATGTACAGTGGCGGTGACTGTTAGTGTAGTAATACACGGGCGGCTAGGTAGAGGTGCCTTTACACCCAACAACACTCACATAATATCTGCCCCAAAATATATACACAATTTGGGTCCTCAAGTGCAGGACAATACTCTCAGCTTGCTTAGAGTTTGACTTGTCTCCCAAACTAATTGAACTATGTCTTGTACATGGTGAAGAAGACTAGCACTACCCTGAGGGAGAGACCACATATGAGAGGTTTTCAATTGCAAGTATTGAAGACTCCAACGAAAGTATCGTTCGCTCTTCATCAACACTCAACTCTGAATTCTTATCCTTTATCATCCTGCAAGCCCACCAAGAATCGTCATGTGCAGAATTTCCAAAAACCAATACCTGTGCCAGCCCAGCCCAATTCCCAACAGCGAATAGCCCTACCCCCAACTCCAACAACCCTACCACGAGCCACCTACGCTAACAATGTGGCCCCAACAACCTTCATCTGCCCACCACCATAAATCCTCCAAGCGTCCTTGCCACCCACGTCTTCGGTGCATGCTAAAGCCTACTACCTACAACTGTGAGTGCCATGGGACTAGCACTCGTCCAACAGGGGAGAAATGTTAACCCTCAAAAGAACAAGGTGGAAAAGCTGGAAAATCTAAAGCAAAAGACAAGGCCAAGGAAAAAGTGAAATAGAAGACGAAGGCGTGCCAAGAAGAATCTGAAAACACAAGAAGTGCAGAAAAGTCCTAAATCAAGGAAAATGGTGCATGAGAAAAAATGCGAGTCTATACTGTTGTAAAAAAGCGCAAGGCACACCATGATTTATTTTTAGAGTATCGGTCACTTGTGCAATTTGTAAATGTAGACGGGCGATGGAAAGGAAGCTAGGAAGATAGGAGAACAATGGAAAAAGGACCTAGGCCACGGCCGGCCATGTAAAAAAGGGGATAAGGGGATGACTGCCCAAAAGGAATCTAGGGTTTTGTATATAAAGTTGAAAAGTAAATGAGAAGCTCGTTATTGTGTGTGGCCGAAAGTGGCTCTCGTCTTCTTCTTCTTCTTGCTTGCTTGAGCTTGTACTTGAGAGAGGGAGTGTGAGAGTGTGAGGGAGTGAGTGTGTGAGGGTGAGGGACCGGGGAGGAGAAGTTCTCCATCTTCTCCTCTCTTCTTCTCTTCTATTCTCTTCTCTTATCTTGCTCGCGGAAATGGATCTTGGACCATGGACCTTGAGGATGGAAGCTTACACTTGGATCGTGGAGCTATCGGAGTGTGTTGGAGAGGAGGTAACTCGATCGGCATGGAGGTAAGCTCACTATACTCATGGATAGGTAGCGCTTTCACTATGTGAGAGGTAGCCACTAGTGCTTGGCTTGGAACACTTGAAACAATAAGCGGTCCGTGGGTCTTGGTGGTTAAGCAAGAGCTCCCATATCTCCAATCAAGGTAAGATAGGTAAGTCTTTTATTTTATTTTATTTCTAATATTCTTAGTTAATTTTTTACTTACTACTAAACTAGAATAACAATTGTATTTGTTATTGTTGATGCTTTGAGTATGAGACCTAGCATTCATAATATTTATGTCTTATCTTTTTAACTCTCTTACTCCCATGAAAGACATTTATAGCACTAACACTAGTTTTTAATCTTATTAGAATCAATTGTTTGTTAATAATTAGACTCCGATTGATTCATTGTCCTATACTAGATACTTGGTTCAGTTGAAGATGTGCAACAGATGACCATCCATGCCCTTAGTGCTTACCCTACACTGCTAGCTCCACATTGAGCGGCTAATACCAATTGAGGACAATTGCTATCCCACCTCAGGGGTATGATGCCAGGAAGCATATTCCACGGTGGATTCCGTGAGTTTTTATTCCACGATGGATTCCATGAGGTTTTGCGATAGATTCCGTAAAACTATATTTATTTACCGGTGCTCATACACAAAGTGGATTCCTTGTGCGAGAAGTTGATGGGGACGCCTGTCCTTTTTGGGCATCATGTTAATTTAATGTGTACGTGGGTGACTCCACAACAGGTGATTCCACAAATTACATATTTAAATTAATGGGTGTTTATGAGTTTAGAATGCAGTCGTATTAAATTAAGGTTAGGATAGAGTTCCAACCTATTTATTTATTTTATAGCTGAAGACTACTAGGTATTCACTATTGTTTGTTTATTTATTTATAAACAATTATGAATGCTTCAGTGATATGTAGAGCAGGCAGCGATGGCTTTGGGTAGTACTAGGCGTTAGCATAAGTCAAAGCATACATTTCATTATTAAAATTATTACTCTATTTGTAAGTTATAAGTTTAAACTTCTTTAGCTATAATTAGATCATTGTCCTTAGTACTATTAATTTATTTACTTTTTAATATAGATTATTTTAAAATATGAGATTTAAGATATCATTTTATTGAAATAAGCTTTCTTTATGGAATACTTGTTATTTTCTTAATGTGGTTAAGTTTAGAAGGCTTTTCTAGCTTTCTTTATAAAAGCAACAGGATCGTGCGCAAAATAGGAGAACATGGTGAAAACTTAGTTTTTTCGTTTCTCCCTCATCCAAAATCGAAATTCAGAGCTTCAAGAGTCATTTTGGGGGTTTTGGTATGCTCCAGATACGATGGTGATGTCAAAATACCAAGTTTCAAAGCACAAAAGTTTCTACAGCAACTGCAACATGTTACAGGATACCTCTTGACTCTTAAAACTCTGTATTTCAATTGATATTTGTACTTTTTTTGTAATTATACATAAGATATGTATGCAAATATCCATGTAAAACTATAACATATAATTAAGGATGGCAAACTATGGCTTTTGGCCCTGGGGGAGGTTGGGTCAAATCGTGTGTTTTTCTCTTGTCTTTCTCAATCTATTGAATTATTCAAATCCTCTTATGTATTATAATGTTGTTTGTATTTAATATTTAAGATGTTTGATTTATTAGATTGTTTCACTAAATTCTTTGTTTATGATTGAGATTTGATTTGCTAGATTTGCCACGTGTTCTGCTTCGCAACAGACTTTCACGAATCCTCACACAAATTTCGTGTGACAACTGTTAGCTACTTCTCATTCCTATACAATACTATGTCTATGTCTGAAATTGTGTGCTTCTTTTGAGAGAAAGCCCAACACTCTAGCAACCACCAGTGACTTCTCGAAAGAGGAGGCTATCTATGAATCAAGACAACCTACAAAATCAAGTCAACACAAGTAGATTTGCTTTATGCCAATCTATCGACCATTAGATGGCATAGTATGCTTAGTTTTAGAGTGGAACTCCCTTTCTGTGAGATCACTAGGTTTAGAAAGAGAGAAATGAATGCTTACTATAGTAAAGAATTCTCCGAGGAGCGGTATTTGCACTATATGGATTTTGATTCTGAACAATCCACACTTGGAATGGGTATCAAGGTCACATTCGACACTAAGAAGTAACGAGACACATTGAAATTTCTGAAAGTTAAGATTTAGGTAGGGTAGGCAAGACAATAGATATGTCTGAGACAAATCCAAGCAAGATCATGGTTAGAAACTCTCCCACTGCCTTATATAGAAGCTCAGTGTTCCTCAACAAGGCCACTATCAACAGAGATCCAACTTCTAGTAGTTACAATAACTTTGCCCATGAGATCAACAAAAAGTCATTTGCAATAGTCCAGGCAGGAATAGGGCACCAAAAGATTGTCCTCTAACTAGAGAAAGTCTTTGTAGTAGTAGTGTTCAATAGCCCTTTGAATGTTACTTTAGTGAATATTACTAAAGTGTTCAATGGCCTTCTAAATTCTTGCTTTAGTGAAGATCACCTGCTTGGTAGATTAAGCTATCAAGGCCCTTTAGAAATGTTGATCTACTCATGCTTGCTAGATTAACATCAACACTTGTCACCTTCCTTCTGAGCTCATGAAGCTAGATGACCTATGGTCTATCTGATCCTTTAGCATGCACCTCATTAAGGGTTTTTCTGCCCATTTCTTGCTGAAATTTGTGAGAAAGGGCTATTAATCCATAGATGTTGCAAATAGATCAAGTAGACGTCTATCTCTAGTATGGCAACTGGAAAATAGGCTGTGGGGCATGTACATCCTATCTAACATTATGATCCTAGGCCACTGAAGCATTAGCTCCCGATGCACGCTGTCTAGATGGATGTACAATAATAGGAGGCTCCTTTTGAAATATCACTCTATGTACCTGAACAACCTACTCAAGCTGCTTATGCATTTTCTCATCATGGAAAACAATATCATGGCTATGTATTATCATCAGATCTTGTGGATCCCATTGGTGCTAGCCCATCCTCATTTGCATCCCCATAACCAAAAAGATATATTTCATGAACTTAGGATCTAGCTTGTTGCACTTTTCCTTGGAAACATGGTTGGAATCGTCATAATCAAATATATGTAAATGAGCATATGATGGAGGTTTTCAGACCTCCTATGTAACCTAATAGTCAAGAGTAGTGTATAGGGATTGATTAATTAAATGCACAACAATACTAATTACCTCAATCCAAAATTTTTGTGGTAAGCCTGCTTGGCTTAGCACACTATAGACTTGCTCTTGAATCCTCCTATTCATGCACTCAACCATACCATTTTGGGGTGGGGTGTATAGAGTGGTCAACTCATGCTTAATATCCCTCTCATCACAAAATTTCTCAAAGACTTTAGATACATACTCACCCCCATTGTCAAATTGTAGGCATTTTGGCATATACCCATATTGGTTCTCAATAAAAGCAAGCCAATGCTAAAATGTAGCCAAGATTTTTGATTTCTACTTTATGGGGTATACCCAAACCTTATGTGACTAATCATCAATTAAAGGAATAAAATACTTCACATTACTTAAAGACTTTCAAGGCATAGGTCCACAAACATTGGAATGAATAAGATTAAAGGCTCATGTATGCATGTAATGCTGGACTTGTTATGCAAATTCTACGTCTACCTGCCATAAAAACAATGATCATAAGAATCAAAACACTTATAGTCAAGGAGTGGAAGATAGTACAAATGGGTACATTTTCATTCCCTTTAGTGACATGTACCCAAGGTGGTGATAAATAATGATACATGTGGTACTATAGCCACTACTAAAACATGATCAATATGCCTAGATACAAGTAAAGGATAAATAGTTATTGACTTTGCATCTAGTGGCAAGACAAGATTCCCACAAGTAAGCTTCCATGAGGAATCACCAAAAGATATAACATAACCTGCATCATCTAACTATCATGTTGAAAGTAGGCTATCGGTCAAAGCAAGAACATGGTATACACCATGCAAAGTAAATATACACCCTAACGGAAATTGCAGCTAGACATCTCCAATACCAATAATATTCAATGCTAGATCAACACCCAATCTGACAAAGCTTGTCATGCTACGATAGGAGTGGAACCAATCTTGATGGAGTGACATGAAATGAAGACCCTAAATCCAACAACCAATACTAATCATAGGTGACAATACATTAATTAACTACAAAACATCAAGAGAAGAATCTGCAAGTATGTAGTCATCATTAGAATCAGTTTGCATGACATTGATATCTTCAACCTTGACATTGAACTTGCTAAGAAAAATGTTGCAATCATCATTATTTTCTTGCACTTTATCCTTTTCCTTTTGCTTGCACTTGTGTCATCATGAATTTTATGGCACTATGGCCAAATATAACTCTACTTTCCAAAATAGTAACAAGTCAATGTGGACTTATGGCCATGGGACTTACTATGATTGGTGACGTGACTAAGAATGAGACTTCAGCCTCTTCCATGACAAGTCATTATTTCTCCTATCATTATGGTCTCTCATTGTGAAAGCATTAGAGGTGTGAGAAGTATCAACATTCTTTCTATTAACCTCTTCATTCAAGAGCACATCCTTTACATCCTACAATTTCAACCTATCAATAGGCATATTTGCATACATAGCAATACGGAATGTGTCCCATGACTCAGGCAATGTAACTAGCAAGAACAAGGAAGGAAGATTGTCTTTAAATTCAATTTCATACAAAGACAAGTGGTTGAAGATAGAATGAAACTCATTTAAGTGGGCTGACTTAGAAGTCCCTCCTTCATATGAAGATCAATGAGTTGCTTCATTCGATATATTTGAGAGGCAGGGCTCTACTTATCATAGACATTACAAATCTTATCCCATAAATGCTAGGTGTTCTACCCATTAAAAATAACATTATAGTAGACCTACTTAGAGTCTAGTGAAAAAATGATTGTAGATTTACATAACTTATTTGATTCAGCCCAATTCTCTCTATCAAAGTGTTTGGGCTTTGCAACCTCATGTCTTAATAGCTTAATCTACAATTTCTACACTAAAACCTACTAGATTTGTGTCTTCCAATAACTATAATTTGTGCTATCAAACTTCTCAATGTTGAAGATAGCATTGTCATTTGACCCATCAACCATAATGCAAAAAGTAAAAGCATAGTCCAAGACAAATAGGTTTTATTATAAATGATAGCAAAATAGTCCAAAATCAAAGCCAATACCAGAGGAGAAACAACAAAGAGTAGGGCTATCCATTAACTACTAAAATATGACAGTTAAGCCAAAGCATGTGCCCTCATAAGTATGCATAAACCTACAATAACACCAATCTAAAAATAATAACAGTAGTAATATCCAAAGCCATGTGTGAGTAATCAATCAATAAAATCCAATCTACAATTGCTAGGTATATCCTACAAGAAGTGGAATATGTACAAAGTACTAGCAACCATTGAGTATGCAATCGATATCAAGAAATGTCAAACTCAATGTGTCAGAGAGACATATCCAATAGACATAACTATCATGTATATAGTCGGTCTCAGAGATATCAAAAGGGAATTGCTAGATACACAACTAACTAAGCAAGTGTAGAGAAGCCCAAGACACTACCAACCAAAATGAATACATCATTGATAATAACTTGATAGAGATAGGTGCTAGCTCAAAGAATAAATCAAATCATCCCACTAGGCAACAAGTGCATCCAAGTAGCATCCAAGAAGCCTGTGACCATAACTCAATTGGGTCCCATTGTCTCACTAAAGTAAGATCAACTACTTAAACCCAAAGCTTCTCTCAAATGCAAAGTATCCAAGTAGCACAATTAACTCCCACTGGAAAAAAATTGAATGCCAAATTAGCACTTTCATGTCTCTCTCCACATGCCAAATCTCTCTGAACTCCCTTCTAGAGAAGTGTTTCTCTACTTCCAGAGCTCCTCCCTCACATCTCAATCATTGACATTGGGAAACTATAGCTTCAACATTGCCTCTTTTTAGAGTCACTTCCATAATTATGTCTGTGGACAATAGCACCTACCTGACTTGAGAAGGAGTTGGATCTCCACATACAGGCTATATCTCTCCAATATCTCTTTTAGGAGACATTCCTAAACTCCCTACACTCCTGCTTGGCACATTACAGTGGGACGTTGGCCTCCCAGTTGCTCAGCATTGCGCGAATTTGAAGTCGCTGCCTGATCTGTGCGCCTGATTCCATGCAACACGATTCCCACCAAGACCATAGGGCTTTGGAAGCTCTACATCTAAGCTCTCTCCCACTTAGAGGATTTTCAAAATGGCTACCTCTATGAGCTGCAATGAGTGAAAAATCAGGCCCCTGTTGTCTTAAAACCCTAAACGACAACCATAGCCAAGTTTCTTTAAGCTCATAAAACACTTTAATTTCATCTAATGGAGTTCTTGCCACTCTAACCTCAGTTTCTAGCAAACATTTAGGCATCAAACCAACAAAGAGGGGACTTAAGTTACAAGATAAGCATAAAAGAATCATCTGATCAAGCTTGACATCTAGTTCTTCATAGCTAGTATCTCTTGATACTAACCTAGTGCTTTTTGGCACTTGTGCTTGTTAGCACACTCAAGATCAACTCTTTTGCTACTCAAATCTAAGAATTTGGGGCTAATTTTCTACTTCTCTAGCCATCCAACATGGGCAAAGACTCATCGACATGTCACTTCAAAGGAGTCGGGTTCCACACTTGGCAAACCCGCATCAAACTCATCCTGATGAAGAAGGGCCTATGGGCCATTACCAATGGACAAGAAAAGAAACCTTGAGATGAGACTCTTATAGTTTCTTGGCAAAATAATGATGACAAAGCATAGACCATCATCAAATTAGAGTTGGATGACAACTATATCCATCATGTAGGTGCTTGTGACACATCCCATGACACTTTGGATAGATTAGATACATTGTTTGGTGCACAATCCAAGTCCTCAAAGTATGGTTTACTGATTGAATTATTTTGACTTGATATGAAGCCTAACACATCCATGGCATCTCATATGAACTACATGGAAAGTGTCCTAACCTAGCTTGTAGGGATAAATCTCAAAATGGATGAAGATATTTGTATTGGTGTGTTGCTAAAAATTTTGCCTTCTGATTATGATATTGTTTCAACCACCTTAATTAACATGCCAAATCCTAAACTGGTTGACATTAAGGCCTCTCTATTGGAAAAATAAAAGAAGATCAATAATAAAGAAGAATCAAGTACTTCTAAAGATGAACAAATGTTGTATGTTAGTAATAGGAACAAAGGAAGAAAGGACTAGCTATTTTGTGACTTCTGCAAAAGGACTGGACACACTGAGAAGTTCTGTCATGCCAAAAAAGAGGTCTCAAAAAGGCCTATCTTGTAGCTATAAAAGAAGAAGAAGATCACAGAGCAAAGGAAGAAGAAGAAGAAGTAGAAGACAACCAGGAGCAGAAGGACAAGTCTCACCAATCCTTCTATTCCCAATTTTCTAATAGACTTTTTTGAAGCCTTGTATAACCTCGCCCTAATGCTTCTATCATAAGCTTTGTAATCTCCTTATGTAATCTGGCATTACAGCCTTTGGACACTTTGTGAGGCCCTTATTACAGCCTTTAGATGTCCACCATGTGTTTGGTACCCACACTTAGCTTTTTTCTGTGACCACCTCTAGTGTTTGCCATGTTTGTGGTGTGCCCACACTTTACAGATGGTGATTCGCTAAAGCCTCTACACACTTTGTGCCTTTCAAGTTGTGATTGAGGAGGGGTGTTGAGATTTGGGCATTCATGCCTAGTATAGTCTCTTTGAGGATTAGTCTAGGTAAAGGATATGTAGGCTATCCAAAATCCCATATGCACAAAGCAGGAAAACACAGTGACCTATCCTCAAGCAATAAAGCATTGTACATGCCTCTCATTTTCATGCAATATGATGGTGCTTTTTTCCTTTCAGTCAAGTGTCTGAGTCATTATCCAACCACACAAGATTGTGTTCATGAGTCCAAGTTTCAATCTTGGAACCTAATTCACTTATGTGACATTTTATCTTCAACTCTATGTCTTCAAGACACCATCGCCATGCTTAGATCCATGCATTCCAACAATTTCTTCCTAATAAAATCTTTCTCTCCACTTTATTGTAGTAGTGAAATCTTTGCTAAAATTGAGCCAATGCAAGCTCAAATCCAACCATTACTACCTCAAGACATTTGACAAACATCCCAACGTCAATGCACGTGCATACGAGCATCAATAGAGATAGGAGTGAGCTCATATGATTGATAATACCTTATTTATAATTGTATTATAGTAGATCTATTGTATGATATAACAAGTAATGAAGCAAGAAGAATAATGAAGATGAAGATGAAGATGAAGAAAAACTCTTGAGTCTCCATATTGCTTGCTATTGCCCCTTTTGTTGTGCATCCTCTTTTATTCTTATCATTTGGTATCAAAGCGGGAGTGTGGGATTGAAACCTTGGATCGAGGAGCGCATCAAATTGAGGTATAAATCGATTTGAAAGCTTGATGTCCACTATTAAATCAAGTACTAATATTTGACTAATCCACTCATAGAAAGTATAGTGGATTATAGAGCCACTAGGGCTCAAATTTTGAGCATTGTTGATTGCTTTTGGATGTATTGGAATGCCAAAGGAGGCTAAAAATGATGTATGATAGCAAGGTTTTGTTGGTTTTTGAGTTCGAATCAGCATTTGCTTTGGTTGTCGAAAGCAAGGCGGTAGCTTGAGCTCATATCCTGCTCAAATAGGGGGGTCTGCTTGAGCCCGAAAGCACAAGGCTAGCTTGGTAGAAACATAGGATTTGTTTGATTTTAGAAGCAAGGGCTTATCCACATCTTTCACAAAGAAGAGAGAGAGATGAGTTTTTTTTTTAATTGCTCATGCTTGAAAGAACTCAAGGCTTTGAATCGATCCCACAAATGTATGTAAGAGATCCAGATTGTTTGAGGGCGACTACTCACGCCTTTAGAGGCAATCATTTTCATAAGATTTAGATTAAAATATTATTCTAATCTATTTAAAATAACTAGTTCACAAAAGTCTCTTTCACACTTGGTTACCAACTCAAGTTGGACGCTTTCACACCTAGAGTTTCTTGCACTAGCTATTTAAAAGCTTTCTCTTCACACAATAAGGGACTGAACTGGTTTTCTATGGAACTGGTTCATTAATTGACATGTTCACATTGTAGAGAGTAAACTAGCTTGATTTAAGGCTTAGAGGCCAATTTTATGCTATTTTAGGGTGTTGATTCAGAAGGGAAAATATGCTAGAAAAATTCCAAGAAAATTCATGTTTATTGAGCTTATTTGGAACTTCATTCTTGGCATGAAAAACCGTAGAAAAATTATAGGAAAATTGGTCAATTTTAGACATGTGTTTTGATAATTAGATAAGTAGAGGTGTTTTGTACAAAAAAAAACCTTATAATGTTATATATATATATCCAATGGTAACCTTGACATTCAAGCAAGTTGCGTATAAATCTCCCGGAGCATTATTTGCTGCCAAATCCATGATCAATATCTACTATCCATTTACCATTCTCATATAGCCTTCTTATCACAACATTGATATCTGAATCATGATCAACAAGTGTAATATATGGTGTTTCAAGCTCTTCAATCTTCATAATTGTCTCTATCATCACTTGAGCCCAATGATTTTGGATATAATAACATTTGGAAATCAACTGTGAAGTCTCATCATCATTATAATGCATCAACCTCACTCTCTTTGTATATTATTGCAATTTATTTATCTTTCAATCAGTATATCAACTTTGCACCTTTAACCACTAGAATAATCGTATCATCTTAGTAATCTTACACTAATAGTACCCACACATCTACACACTCCAAGTGGCAAGCGCCCATTACTATCAATTCATTCTTTATTCTTTCGCTTACATTATAGTATTCAACACAATCTTATCAACTCCTTTAATAAGATAATATGAGTTATTGGCAATGTGACATCAATGTGACATCATTCAGAGTAAGCTCAAGAAAATTGAATAGAATATGTAGAGAAGTAATATGCTTAGTGGCATCACTGTCAAAATACCATATATCTGAATCCATAGAGAAAATATGTAAGAATCATATAAATAAGTGACTAACTACATTATAGACGAAGTGGCCACTCTATATCCTACACAACATGTGTAGAATCTAGATATATATGTCAACAATCAAGGATCACTCCTTAAATGTGTTTATGAAATAAATACTTTCCTTCTCATACATTGCTAGGAGAGACAAGAAGAAAAGAGAGTTTTAACTTGGTAGGAATCATCTAAGATTCCCTAAGACATATAGAGAGAGAGAGAGAGAGAGAGAGCATGTGGGAAAGGATGTTTCATGGACAAAATTGATGAGAGGGAACATCCTACCATTTACATTTGTTAATGTAAAATGTAATAAGTTAAGAAAGAAAACCAATCAAATAAGAGTTCAATCATCGTTACTTTTTGAAAATGTAAAAAATTATAAGAAAACAATCTATAACATTATTTTTCCACTTTGTAATGTAAATGAAAGAAATTTTCTCCATTCTTGTTACTAATAAGGCCTTGTTAGTAAGACAATTAACTATTCTTAGTAGGTAACCTAAGCTTTATACTGAACTATTTTGTTATTAGTGGAGATTCATATTTAGCTCTTGAAGAAGGTTAACCTTAATTACTTTCACTCATTTTGATTCATGTTGCATCTATGTCTTGCCTCTTGGTAGGACCAAAAGGAACCAAACCAAGTTTTATTCCTTTCATAAAAGCTACAACTTCTCTCTTTTTTACAAAAAGCTTCATGCATATCCAAATGTATAAGAAGTTTAAAAGAATTGAGCCCAAAAGAGTCTTCCTTCTCAAAGGTAACATTTAATGTGTTTATTTCTTTGAATGAGAATATCAAGATGAGAATGGAATCAAAACACTATTTCTATTATTACTATATGTTACATTAGAGAGCTTTAAATTTTCAATAGGATATAAACTAACCTTTAGTAGCTTCAGTCACTATTTCCAATTCTTGTTACATAAGACATGACTAAGACCAAAATAGTTAAAAGTTCTATTATGTTAGAGATTGACAATGGTCACACCACATCAACATCTATAGAGAGCATTTTATAGAGTTAAGTTTTGGTTTTGTCTTGGCTGCATGCTAAAGTGTCAGTAATTTTTTGGTTTTTGGGTAAAAAGAACCAACCTTCAAACTATTTAAGTAATTGATTATAGAGCTCATCTCGCCTCTTTAAAGATGTTATGGGTATTACTATAATTACTCTTATAATTAAAATAAGAACTAAGATTTTCATGTGAAAAAGAGCCAAAGATTGGTAATGGTCCTACTATATTTACATCTTGATAGAGAGAAATGAAGACATAATTGTTGCAATTATTACATGCATCCTCTCAAACGGTTAACAAAATATAAAGTCAATGAGATCGAAAAACCTACATATGTTCAAAAATTAGCCTTAATAGGGCATTAAAGGAGAGGACACACACATAGTTTAGATATTATTGTATTGAAGGTTATCCCAATCTCACAATGCCACACAACACTTTAAGTCATCTTAGATATAGTTAATGTCAATTAGTGACTTTGGCTTATTGAGATGCAAATGGTGGACATGTCCTACTGTTTTGAAATGATCAAAACACCTATACGTTAAAGCATCTATACCTCTAGGGAAAAATGTGTACATTACCATCATTGTATCTAGAAATAATAATCTATATATCTAAATTTTTCAATCTAGTTCAAAGGTTAATATTATCACTATGGATTGACTTATTAGCCACTTATGAATGCATCTATCCTTTTTTTGTTTTGTGAAAAGATAGAATATTAAGCATCACACATGTTTTAGTCCACTTACAAGCTAACCATTAACTTTGAGCTTTTGGATCCTCCTTTGTAGATTTTTGTAATGTAGTTGTTTGAATTTCCCTATTCTACCAATTATTTGATATGGCAGCTTGCAAATTTAGCTTTTCTTTTATTCCTTTCACATGAATAAGTATTCTTTCATCATTGTAACTTTTTCCTTTATTAATGATCTAACTCATTTCACTCAACATCGTAACTAAAAATCAACCAATCAAAGTGCATTTTTAATAAACATATGAAACAAGATCACTTGACTATCATGTTCCACCATATTAGCTTTTAATAATGGATTTGAAGACTAAGATCCAAATCACTTTCTTCTATGCCTCTATAGAAGCCTTCGCTCTTTCCACCTTATTACTTGGCATGCTGCAACTTATTTTCACTAAAATTTTGTCCAAATTGGGTTACATATATAAAATAAACTTTATTGACATGCATCTATTTGGTAGACTAAGCAAAAAAAAAAAACTTTAGGAAAAACTATGTTTATGCATGCATGCCTTATGATCTAATACAATCTTATCTATGTATCCTAGAAATTTTGATTTAAAAATCATGCCATTGATTATTTTATACTATTAGAGAATATAATATCATGAATTCATTACCATGTTCCATATTTGATTATCATAGAAATAGAAGAATGAAAGCTAGATTAGTTTAACTCCAAACATCTAGACAAGTTATTTTGAGTCTCTATGTCCAATTGATTACTTTTGTGACACACCCACCAAACCTTGGCCTAGGGTAGTGTTGAGTAGGTCACTCAAGGTCCTATCCTAATTGTCACAATCCAAACTCCACTAGCACTACAAGGATTTAAACGTATAGCGATGGCGTGTAGCGACACATGTAGCAGCGTCACTATTTACGTCGCTATTTGCGCCGCATTTGCAACGCAAATAGCGACGCCCCACTGGGAAAAAAAACAGGCTGAAACCCGAGCGCGGGTTCATTTTGCGCATTTTCGTCGATCGTTTCGAGAGGGAGAGCGAGAGAGAGAGCGACCGTCGTGAGAGAGGGAGAGGAAGAAGGCTTGCCACCGCCACCATTCATGAAGGAGAGGAGGAGCCTTCATCGCGAAGAGGAAGAGGAGCCACCAAACCCTCGCCATATCTCATCGGTGAGTCCATTCTCTCCTTTTGCTTGTTTAGGGTTTATTTCTCTCCTTCTTTTTCTTGTTTAGGAGAGGAAATGAAAGAGAAAGAGAGGGAGAGGGAGAGGGAGAGGGAGGGAGAGAAAGAGAAAGAGAGAGGGAGAGAAAGAGAAAGAGAAAGAGAAATAGAAAGAGAAAGAGAGGGAGGGGGAGGGGGAGGGGGAGGAAATGAGAGAGGGAGAGGGAGGAAGAGTGCATTCTCTCTCTCCCTCTCCCTTTTGCTTTTATAATTTGTGTATATATATTGAGAGAGGGAGAGGAAATGAGAGAGAAAGAGAGGGAGAGGGAGGGGGAGGGGGAGGGAGGGAGAGGGAGAGGGAGGGGGAGGGAGGAAATGGAAGAGGGAGGGGGATGAAATGAGAGAACAAGAGGGAGGGAGAGGGAGGGAGAGGGAGGGAGGGAGAGAGAAAGAGAGAGGGAGAGAAGGAGAAAGAGAAAGAGAAAGAGAGGGAGGGGGAGGGGGGAGGAAATGAGAGAGGGAGAGGGATGGGGATGAAATGAGAGAACGAGAGAGAGGGAGAGTGTATTCTCTCTCTTATTTTATTTAATTTGTGTATAATTTGTATATAATGAGAGAGGGAGAAGAAATCAAGGAGAGGGAGAGGGAGAAAGAGAGTGAAATTAAAGAGAGGGAGAGGGAGGAAATGGGAGAGGGAGCGGGAGGAAATGAGAGAGAGAAAGAGAGGAAGAGAGAGAGCGAATGAGAGAGGAAGAGAGGGAATGAGAGAGGGAGAGTGTATTCTCTCTCTTTTTTATTTATTTTTTGTATAATTTGTATGTAATGAGAGAGGGAGAAGAAATGAGGGAGAGGGAGAGGGAGAAAGAGAGGGAAATTAAAGAGAGGGAGAGGGAGGGGGAGAGGAAATGAGAGAGGGAGGGGGAGGAAGAGAGAGAAAATGAGAGAGGGAGAGGGAGAGGGAGAGGGAATGAGAGAGGAAGAGGGAGAGGGGGGAGAGACGAAAACATAATAGGGAAATGAGAGAGGGAGAGGGAGGGAGAAGAAATGAGAGAAGGAGAGGAAGAGAGGAAGAGAGCAAAAGGAAATGAGAGAGGGAGAGGAGAGAGAAAAAAAGAGAATGAGAGGAGAGAGAAAAAGAGATAAGATGTTAAACATAATAGGCAAATAGAGCAAGAGAGGGTGTGGGTGTGGGTGAGGGTGAGGATGAGGGAGGGAGAGGAAATGAGAGAGGGAGAGGAGAGAGAAAAAGAAAAAAATGATTAAAAATAATAGAGAAAGAGAAAAAGAGAGGGTCAGGGTGAGAAAGGGACAGGAAATGAGAGAGGGAGAGAAAGAGAGAAAGGTAAATGAGAGAGGGAGAGGAAGAGAGAAAACGAAATGAGAGAGGGAGAGGAGAGAGAAAAAAAGGAGAGAGAGAGGAAATGAGAGAGGGAGAGGAAGAGAGAAAACGAAATGAGAGAGGGAGAGGAGAGAGAATAACAATCTAAGAAAAAGAGAGAGATGGAATGAGAGGATAACAATCTAAGAAAAGAAAAGAATGATAACAAAAACAAATTGTTTGTTGTAACATAGACAAAATGGAAAATGGAGAAGGTCTTGTTGTTCAAGATCGCGAGGCGTATCTTAATCAGCGTGTCCCATGTCTTTGCTCTCAATGCAAGTTGGCAATTAGACGAAAACACCAATTGTCTATAGAACACATACGACGATTTGGCGAGTTTCAATCTGAGATAATTGATCAGGCGATTGCTGATTTTCAGAAAACGGTAATTTGAAGTTAATATCAATCATGCATTGTACTCGCAAGCTAATTGAATACCATATACAATAAGATTGGGTCTTGCTGGCAAATTTTCTATCCAGGGAGGTGATGTCTCGTCCCAAGGGGAAGTGTACCCTTTGCGGCCAATTAGAAGAGTACATGGGCGTGCGATGGATGGAGTGCAAGAGCCAATCCACCACTCGGAAGGCCAATCTATACTGTCAATGCCAGAGGAGACATGCAACCTTTCAAACCTACCTACAATCTTGGAGCCTGAGATGGAGGCAATGATCGATGCATTGATTCCCATGGATGTGGAGACTTCTGATCCGCTTAGAGAGGAAGCATCCATACCATTATATGATGGGTGCCGAGTATCTCGGCTGAAGACACTGCTTGCACTCTTAAGTGTGCAAGAAAAATATGGGTGGAGCAATACAAGTGTGACCGAGTTGTTCAGGTACCTTGTACATACGCTTCATTGTTTTTTTTTTCAGCACTATTATTACAAACATTTGTGCTTTTTCGAGGTGTTTTATGATTTTTTTCAAGTTATTGAAATATCATATATTACCACCTACAAATACCATGTTGCCTGAGTCTCCTGATGATGCACGACATGTTTTACGAAAGCTTGGCATGGACTACAATAACATCCATGCATGTATCAACGATTGCATACTGTTTTGAGGAGAATATGACACTATGGAGATATGTCCAAAGTGTGGTGCTCACAGGTATCGACAGGACTTGCAAGGGCAAACCATCCCTCAAAAAGTTCTCAGACACTTTCCACTTATCCCCCGCATAAACCACATGTTTCGTACGTTTGGCATGGCGAGCTTAACAACGTGGCATGCGCAGAATAGGTCCATGGATGGAGTTCAACGAATATCAACGGATTCGCACGCATAGAGCCACATTGACTCTACATTCCAAGGCTTTGCCCAAGAGCCAAGGAATCTTCGACTCGATCTTGCAATGGATGGTGTGAACCCATTCGGTCTACACTCAACTTCTTACAGTGTGTGGCCTATAGTCCTTGTCAATTACAATATCCCTCCATGGATTTCTACGAAGAAAGGACATCTCATCCTTAGCTTGCTCGTCCTCGGCCACTCCAAAGTAAAAAATATGGACGTGTATCTTCGTCCATTAGTCGATGACCTTAAGATTTTGTGGGAGGAGGGGGTCACCGTGCAAGATATGATCAGGCGCGATAGTCGGCGGCGGTCAGCCAATATTCGAGCCATTCTTATGTGGACGATGCATGACTTTCCGAGATTGGGAGAGTGCTTAGGTGAGCAGGCCTCAGTTCTCGCTGGTAATATCTACATTTTATCTCGTTCAAGCAAGTATTCACTAGGTCGTGGTGTTGGAACATGTTTGGTTACCTCAGATTATCATGAATGTCCATTGTGTGGGCCACAGTTAGACTCCCGAAGGTCACAAACCATGAAGAAGATGGTATATTAAGGACACGCTGCTTTCTTGCTAGAGGATCATAAACTCAGGGAAGGCAAGCTGGTACGAGCTGAAAATGGTCCACGCGGAATCACATCCAAATGGAATGCGACGGTTCTCAGTTTTCTACGAGTTGCCATATTGGACCCACTTACAGGTCAATCACTTGTTGGATCCCATGCATATTTTCAAGAATGTGGGCAGCTTGTTATGGGACCACATCACAGGAAAGGGAGACACTATAGGGGCACGAATGGATTTGAAGGAGGTAGGTAAGATGGAGGCGCTTCGGCCACAGTCGAGTGCTAATGGTCGCGTGCAGCTTCCTCGCGCTCCTTGGGTTTTGTCCACTAAAGAAGAGCACATTGTGAAGCAAGTAATCAAGTCTATCCGCACTCCGACGGGTATTATGCGTTCTCTCATGTTCGCATTTTCTAAAGACAACCAATTATCAGGGCTAAAATCCCATGACTAGCATAAGATATGTCAGGTTTGTACTATGAATGGATTATAATTAGCGTGGGCATTTTGCTATTTGGAATGTAGCCATTATTCATAATGCTTTCTCATTTGTGACAGTTTGTACTACTGATCGCGATTGCAGGATGTCTTACTCTAGAAATATGCGGAGCCATTTACAGGTTGACGACTTTGGTGCAATGGATCTCATAGAAGGAGATTAAGACGTCCTCTATTGAATCCACGAGGCGTGGAGCAGTAGAGATGGTTTGTCTCTTTGAGAAATACCTTCCCACCAGCATGCTCACGATACAAATCCACCTTCTTGTGCATCTTGTGGATGAAGTGGAGATTGCTGGACCTGTCCATACGTGATGGATGTTCTTCTTGGAGCGCTTCATGAAAACACTGAAAGGCTTTGTGCGACAACGAGCTCGGCCAAAAGGTAGCATGACCGAACGTTGGTTGGTTTCTGAGGCGCTAGTGCATATTTCACAATGGCTACCAACTGTAAAACTAGGCAATGAAATGCTATGGTCGTTGAAGGACAATGATAGACTTACTGGAGATGTGGTGGTTGGAAATGAGGTAGAAAAAAGAATGGATGCCTCAATGGAAGAGAGGTGAATCGCTTTTGTATGTTGCACCATGCCTCTATGGAGACATGGCTCGCCAAGTACCAGATCGTTAGGCAAGATCGAGAGGAAGTGCGAGCTGAGTTCTGACATAGTACGCATCATCAACCGATTGGATATCCTGAAGGCATGGAGGAGATGTCGTAGTTTATGTCAATGCAATGGTTGCATGGAGCTTTGACCGCAGCGTCTCCCGAAGGGACAGAGGTCTCAATGGAGGAGTGGGAATTCTCGAGGGGATGTAGTCCAAAGGTGATGAGGGGTTTAGAATCTGTCATATCTAAATTTTAAATAAGACATCTAATTTGAGTGTTTCAATGTACAGTACAAAATATATAGTGCAGCGTGGTCGCACAGACGACATTTTCGCGTGGAGTATATTGACAAAATGCACTCCACAATGGACTATGGTGTCATGGCAAGGTTCGAGCAAGAGAGCCGGCGACGAGCAACGGATCCAAACATGGTTGTGGATGAGATGGAGTATTTTGGAAACTTGCAAAGTATTGTTACGATGGATTACCATAGCTTCTCCATGATACTATTTGATGTGCAGTGGTTCAAAGTGGTACTTGGAGGAGCTGGAGCAACAGTTCAACGAGGTCCATCTGGATTTCTCAAAATAGATTCCGAAAAAAAATGGACGGATTTGTGTGACACCTTTGTGTTGCCGGCCCATTGTGAACAGATGCATGGACTCACTTGCTTGCTAATTATATTATGACATGGTTTATGTCACAATGGTTTGAACTCTCTTATACGTGTTTGTGAACAGGTAATCTTCTATCCAAACCCCCGACAACCTCGATGGTGGTATGTTATACCTTCAAATCCCCGAAGTGCGAGAGCATATGATCAAAGCGATGTTCCGAGCATAGATGAAGATAATATGCAAATAGAGGGGTCGATATTGCAAGGAGTGGAGGCTGTCGAAAGCTTGGAGCCAGCATCGGCTAATAATGATGGAAATACAGGAGTCCAAGAATTCTTTGAGAACGAGGCGGAGTCATTCTTTTGTGGTGACATGTCTATCGATCTTCCAATGTATGCGGAGTTGTGTTAGGAGATTAACATGGGACCATAGAATACTTCATACTTGGAGCATCCACTTACTCAATTCGTTGACCAATCACTTATAAGGGTACATAAGATATGCATTTTAAGTGAGATTTTTTTTAAATGATTTATATTACTGTGCTTTGTATGATTTAAATTGATTATTTTAACATCATTTTTTGTCTATGCAGGTGACATTTTCAGGATGAGCGATGAGGAGTTACAGGACATCTTCTCACGTATGTCTCCAGACCAGATCACGAGATTCAGAGAGATGGCAGACCAGGAGCTGTCTTGGTCTTCGTCAGGGTGCTCTACTAGATCTTCTTCGGCGCGATCGGATGCTTCGGCTTCGAGCAGATGAGCTCGACGCTCACGACTTGGGCCAGAGGGAGGGAGTGCATCGGGATCAGGGGGATGCTGCAGAGATACTGAGGCAGTGAACCCGCGGTCGACATGGGATACAGGTGCAACTCCTCGCTCTCGTGGCCCTTCCAGGGAGCGTGCCTCAGGCTCAGGTGGATGCTGTGGAGACACAGACGCGGTGTCTTCGTCTCATCATTCAACTGGAGCTACGTCACCTCCAGGATTTGTCACACCTTGGGGGACGTCTACTCCAGTTACTCCGTCTTTTGCGCAGCCATCAGCAGGTGGCACCCTTGTGGGTGCCACTTTGAGAGATATTGCCCCCGTCAGTACACCGGATGGACAGGGGTCTCCTGGATATGCCCAGGAGCATGGACGCAGATGGGAGAGGACTCATCTTAGGCAGACTCTAGGGGGTTATGTATATCTAGTCGATAGTAGGTCAGGAGCCATCATCATGAATGATGAGGGGAGGAGGGTGATGGCTCGCATGAGAGAGTTGCGCCAACAAGTTTTTCGGCACGTCTTGGATCATTGGAAGAACATACCGGAGGGGAGCAAGGACTACATAGTAGCATCCTTGCACGAGGAGTTTCCGGTGCCAGCCGCAGTAGATAGATTCTCTATGGGCAGGATGATGGATTGCATGCGTACAAACATGTCACATAGACGATCCAACGTACGCAAGGCAATCAAGAGTGGGGCTGCAAAGCCCGAGTGGTAAGATGTAGACGATTGGTGCCGACTGAGGGAGGAGGCTACAGATTCTCCAAGACGTTGGAGTCAGCAGTGCCAAGCGGCAAGGGCACGACTCGAGGCCGGAGTGGTCCATCATCTTGGGAGTGGCGGCCACAGGATATGTTTGGAGGACTTTGTAAGTTTTTCTTTTGTTTTACTTGTTTATTTTTTTAAAATATTCTTTGTACTGACAATCATGTTTCTAACAGTTAGCATTTTGTTTTCTTTGCAGCACTCCATTACAAATCGCGATCCAACTAGCCTTGAGACTCGATATGCAGAGAGGCACGGTCTCACTGCATTGATTGACCGATTGTATAGACGCAGGGGCCCTGTAAGTCACTCATCTTTCTTGTCCGTAGTTACCATGAGATATTTGAATGCATTATTGTATGGTGGACTGATGTGTTGTTTCTTTTTCTGCAAAGTCCGTTCGATGCTCCTTTGCGGTGGGACGAGCTTTCGGGGGACGAGGATTTGTAGCTCGCCTTTGGATCCTTGGAGCTCACACACCTTTATTTTTAAGTCACCTGATCTATGTAGACATTTTCTATGTATTAGTGATATCATGTCATGATTATACCAATCGCTTATTATGCGATCATGTATTTATTTCATGTATCAGTTTTATGATTTCAGTATACATTGTTTTTGTTTGCAAGCGCATTGTACACAGTAGTGCAGAAGCCATACCACAAAAAAAAAAATCCCTGCTATCGTCGCTATTAGTGTCGCAAATTTTACTGCTCGCATCGTTATTGGACCTCGTTATATATGTCGCAAACCGTCGATATTGGCGTCGGTATTTGCAATGCTAATACCGACGCGACGCTGATACCGATGCCAATACCGATGCTGATAGCGACGGTGATACCGATTGTTCTATGGTGTCACCAATAACGACGCTTTTTGCGACGATGGGGGCAAATTTTGTTATTTGCATTTTCGTCGCTTTAAACATCGGTATAAGGCCTATATCTTGTAGTGTAGAGTTCTCAAACGTTGCCAATTGGGAGGCCTTGGGTCTACCCCAGAATAAAGTGCCTTACCCTCAACCCACAAGGATCAACATGAGATAATTTATTCACCTAATAGTCTCTAATAGAATTCTAGCACTCAGTCCAAGAAGATCACATTATAATCAATCAAGGTTGAAATGGAACTAATATTCACACTTGTTTCAAAGAGGGTGAGAGATAAAAGGGACTTGGGCTCAACCATTTTTCCCATAAGCCATAATATCAGCTCTAGCCCCCTAAAATAGTGCTTAGTTAGGATCTAAGATAACCAACCCTAGAAAGTCATCATTTGGTTGCCCTAATCCTATTTT
The DNA here is from genome assembly GCF_053477565.2 of Lygodium microphyllum. Lineage (NCBI taxonomy): Eukaryota > Viridiplantae > Streptophyta > Polypodiopsida > Schizaeales > Lygodiaceae > Lygodium > Lygodium microphyllum. The sequence goes on from NC_141162.1 coordinate 60,065,259, forward strand.
CCATTAGTTTGAAAGCACTTGACTAATTGAGTCTATCCATCCATCTATCATTTTATCAAGAAAAGTCACTCTCTCACTTCCCATTTGTATATAAAAATGTACTTTGGTTTTTTAAACAAGCATTTTATGCACATTGTTTGACATATACAAATAACTTCATCAATTAGTCCTTAATATTGAACTTTTTTCACATTCTCATTATATGTACATATACAAAAGTAAGTAAAACATTGAGTGACTCAGAATATAGAGTACATTTCAAAAGAATAAATACTCAAAAGAAATATATGGTAATGGACTAGATCATCTTGGTTGTCATTGCAATGTTACACTATGTGGAAGTATAAAGGGTATTCTCAAAGGCTGGGAAAGGTCAAGGGCCCAAACATAGGATCAAAGAGGAAGTAAAGAGGTAGAAGAGAGAGTAGAGAGTCAAGTAGAGGGATATAGAGTGGACCTAGAGAGGAGAGAAACATAACACTTTTCATCTAATCCTCTTATAGCTTTTGCTACCCATAGTATCATGAAGTCCATCTCCCATAATTCGTGGCTATTCCACTACCTTATATTATAGTATTGTTGCTGCTAGCATTGATGGCCTCTTTTAGTCGCCAATCCATGAATGTTATTTTGGGTTGCCATTTAGGTTGTTGTACGCCTAACAATGTATTTGCTCATATCTCCTTTATAAATTAAAAATTCTTGGATCAGTCTCACTAATTCCTACTTTGTAATGGCTAAAATATAGTAATATGTTTAGCTTCTATTCCATACATTGTAATAAGTCCCAATTTCATTTTTCAAGACAAAAGCATTCGAGTAGGGATATAATGTAAGAGGCTAGAAATAATGTGAGAAATATTAATGTGGGAAAATACTAGCTACATTGGCTAGTATACAAGATATAAGGGACTTTTATTTTTCACAATCAATTAATACAAAAGTCTCTTCATCTTACCTATTCTCTCTCTCAACTTCCATGGCTTCTCTCACCTCTTTCCTATCATTCTCTCCTCATTTAGACTTTCTCTCTCTCAACTTCCATGGCTTCTGTCACCTCTTTCCTATCATTCTCTCTTCTCATTTAGAGTTTCTCTCTCCTTTGCACTCATTCTTTGGCAAGGAGAGAGCGAGAGGTGAGAGAAATAAAGTAAAGAAAAGAGAAAAGAGGAGAGGCAATGAGTGACAAGAAGAGAGAAAGACTAGAAAGATAGGAAAGAAGAGAGAGAAGCCTTGGAAGCTGTGAACAAAGAGGTGAGGTGAGAGATAGTAATTGTATTATTGCCAAAAGATATGAAAATTTACATATCACACACCTTATTATACCTTGGTCAATGTGACAAGGTATTATTGACAATCTATCATTAAAATATATTTTTTTCAGCTTCTTACAATCCATCCCTACCACCCAAGGGTTTTTGCCCACAAAAATAAACTCATAATGGCTGAGAAGGATGGATGAAACAGAGTAGTACTTTGATTTCTGTTGAAAAACAGAGTTTGCAGCAGTAGAATGTGTGCACAAGAGGGAGAGAAGAGCTCAAAGTACAAGAATGAAATCTTGCTTACTAAGTTGCTTAGAGTACAACTTGGGTACACTCTCTCACAAGTGATAGTGACCCATAGGCTTTTTATATAGCCCTTTGCCAGCTAGGGTTAGGGTTTCCCCTGCCCTTAGGGCTATTCACACCCATCTACCCTTATACTCCCTTGCTTACAGTGGGTTTCTATGCCCATCTTCTAACACCCCCCCTCAATGCCAGGGTGGCATTGGATTACAAGACATGTAGAAGATCCCCCCCTTTTTGGATGCCTTTATAAATTAGGCTTACAGGGTTGTTCTAGGTAGGTGATTTAAATAGTCAAAACAATCGATCTTCAGATGAATTGGAGACATAGTTGGCCACCAATTCTTTGGGTATTTCAGGAGTGTTGGGGCATTTACTTGTTATGTGCCCTGTCTTCTTGCATTTGTTACATTTCATCTTCTCGGGATACTTCTTCCAGCAGTTGTTTACAAGATGTCCTTTTTTCTTGCAGAAAGAACATTTAGTGAGAACTGTATGAACCAATACTTGTTCACGGGAATTTGAAGTTGCCTGATTGTTGCTACTTTCTTTGTGGTTCCTCTTTTCTTCATCCAAACAGGATTGAATGGTACTTGCCAAAGTAGGATCTGGAATGTTTGTGAGAGTGGTTACAAGAGTAGGGAACACCTGTTTTACAGCTTTTAGGAGAATAGCAATAGCATCTTCTTCAAGTAGTGGAGCTTGTACAGAAGCAAGTTGTGCCATAAGTCCCTTCATATGAGAAATGAATTTTCCCAAATCTTCTCCTAAACGGTATTCCAAGCTGAAGAATTCAATTTTAAGGAAGATTTTAGTATTCTTCCTAGTGGCTCCATAGAGCTTTTCAAGCTCATCCCATTTTTCTTTAGCAGTGTTTAGTTGATCAACATGATGAATCAGGGATTCATCTAAGTGTAGCATTATGATTGCTTGAGCCTGTTGGTCATCCTCTATATCAATCATATTTGCAGAGTTTACAACTCTATTGCCTTGAATAAGAGGCCAATACCCTCTCTCCATCATTTTGTATTTTATAAGTACTTTCCATGGATGGAAATCCTTACAATCGAACTTTCGAATTTGAGGACGGACATCAGCATATGTTGTAGTCATTGGGAAGGTCTTACCACTTGTTGGGACAAGGGCAGTGTCTAGTCCCTTACAAACCTTTCACTGAATGCGGAAGCAATTTAGACAAAGTGAAGTCAAAGTTGTAATGAAGAGAAAGGCTGAAAATCATATAAGTGTAATATTTCCAGGTATGACTTTGGTGGTCCTTTCTTATGTGCAAACTTCTTCCATGGTTTAATAGTCTTTTTAGGTTTTAATGAAGTAAACCTAGACTGGACTTCAGGCTCCTCCTTGTGGTACGGCTTAGTGGATGAGGCTTGTGTTGGACACGGTTTGTCTATGATCTCAATGCTTGTTGCTGATGACTCTGAGGAGAGTATGATAACACTCATGCTATTGATTTTACTGACCAAAGTACTTGAGACAATGTCACTTACGATATGCAATACACTTCTTGTGCATAATGGTTTATGTGTTTATTTTACACATAACCTTACAACAATGTATGAATAGGAATAAAAAACTCATTGGTTTTAGTGAATGTCCAGCAAGCTATTCAACTGATGATTTATGATTAGTGTTAAGAGAACACTATTGTCAAGCTTAGTGAAGTGCTTGAATGGAACCCGGTTTGAAGTCGGCTTCCCGATGCTTGGTGATGTCCGTTAATCATGCCCAAGAGCTTTAGACTCTGGAATAGGATTCAGAGACTCTGCTTCAGTGATTAGAATCACTGTTAATGAAGCTCAGAGTGTAAAAATCCCAAAATGTCAAGCTTGGAGCTTGTTGGCTATGGCTGCCCAAAAAAACACAGTTAGGGTTTGGCTTGTAGCAGCAAGCAGAAGAGGAATTTCCCAGAGCCCTCTTGGCTAAGGATAGCCCACTTGGGGGGCTATCAAACCCCCATAATAGTTGCTGGGATTGTGCCGTCTGCTGCCCACGATTCAGCCCGAGATTCACGCCTATCCAGATTGCATCGTTTTTTCAATGTTGACAATGCTGGCCTCATGCGTGGACAATGTCGGTGCTTGAGCTGACAGGGAGCTGCGCCCTGATGTGGGGAAGAAGTCTCCAGAAGAAATCTCAGGCTAATACGGTCTCCTTTGTCCTCCTCAAGTCCTCCAATGGAGGTAGGTTGCAGGCAGCTATGGAGGAAAGAAGGGTAGAGTGAAGAAAATGACAGCTAGTGTGCACTTAGTGATGACTGATGCTGAGGGAAGCTGAGGAGATCAGAGATGGCTCTGATACCATGTTGAAAAATAGAGTTCGCAGCAGTAGAATGTGTGCACAAGAGGGAGAGAAGAGCTCAAAGTACAAGAATGAAATCTTGCTTACTAAGTTGCTTAGAGTACAACTTGGGTACACTCTCTCACAAGTGATAGTGACCCATAGGCTGTTTATATAGCCCTTTGCCAGCTAGAGTTAGGGTTTCCCCTGCCCTTAGGGCTATTCACACCCATCTACCCTTATACTCCCTTGCTTACAGTGGGTTTCTATGCCCATCTTCTAACAATTTCAACTATATAAAGTATGCAAAATGAATGAGGAATTGAAGATATATTGATTCCAAAAAAAACATTAAGGAAAGCATAAGCTATATACATGATTCAAATATCTTCAAAAATAATTTGGATCCTTTAGATCTTCAAGAAACAAGCTCAAGAATGAATAGACATCTTGGTGTAAGATAAGACCTTGCTAAACAAAATCTACCATAACTTTTGATAGAAGTATCCAAATGAAGTGTGCCATATGTAGAAATTTAGCTATTGAAAAGCACTTTGACCCTATATAGGTGGCATATTTTTAAAAATTAGGAAGAATAAAAACTATTCTAAAATAGATTGCTATCTGAACCCTTTCTACACCATAACTAGCTCCATTGTAGCTATTCTCCTCAACCACCACGAATGTATCTCATAAGTTAGGAAAATCATCTAATATATTTTCAAGCCTCCAAGAAGCTTCTTCAAGTAGCAAACCTCTCCATTTGATCAAATAATCAATGATATAACAAGAGAAAATCTTCTTCTCATGCTAACATATTATCACTTCAGGGATATATTGAATAAGACCTTCATCTATAGGAGGCATCTCATCAATTGTATCTACATGAGTATCATAAAAGGGCTTGAGCTAGCTAATAAGAATCGCATTATGAATCTTAGTAGAAGAGGGTAGCTCTAGTCTATATGCCAAGTCTCTAATGCACTTTTCAGGATCCTGTAGGGTCCATAAAACATGTGAGCAAGTTTATTACTAGATCCATCCTTCAAAGTAGAGTAACGAGACTTGGGTACTTTTAGCAAACCTAATTCTCCTTCATGCAACTCTAAAGGTCACTTCTTCTCATCAAAATACATCTTCATTTGATCTTGGGCCTTCCTAAGATTCATGTTACATTACTAAAGAAGAGTCTATATTTTTTCTAATTCTTTCTTAACACCATATTGGGGAATATGGGAATTTCCCATAAGTTTGGGACACGTGGTCAAACCTTTGGATTTGTCATAACTTGAACACTATAACTCCAAATCAAGAGGTCTATAGCTTAATAGATTTCATTTTTCAAGCGCTTTCCAATGATAGGTCACATCATATGGTTTTGACAAACTTATGGTCATGTTATTTGGGTGCCACCTTTTTAGTATTCAAAGAATGGGAATTGGGAGATTCCCAAACTCAATAATATTGTGTTCTTTTCCATGAGGATTGATTTTCTCATTGAAAATGACTATGGGTAAGGGTACCTTATAACTATACATAGCCTTAAGGGTGAAATTCCAATACTAGCATGAGTGAAATTATTATAGGAAAACTCAATCAAGTGCAACCAAGAATCCCACACATGTTGCACATCATGACAAAAATGGTGAAGGTAAGTCTCCAACCACTTCTTTACCCTTTTTGTCTAGCCATTAATCTGTGGATGATACATTGTAGAAGGAGCTAACTTAGTATCCATGGAGCTAAATATTTATTGCCAAAAGTTGCTCATGAACTTGAAATCTATATCATACATAATCACCTATGATAATCCATATAATCTAAAGATTTCCTCCTTAAATTAATTAACAACATATGAAGCAATAAGTCATGTCTTAGTAGAGATAAAATGGGCTACTTTGGTGAGTCTATTCACTACTACATTGATATTACTCCATCACTTTTTTATAGTAGGTAAGCTAATAATGAAGTCCATGATAATATGCATCCATTTGCGCTTAGGATTATGTAATGGCTGCAATAAATCACCTAGCTTATGGGTGTTGTCTTTATTCTAATGATAATGCATACACTTTATAACAAAATCCTTAATATCTCTCCACAATCCTTGTAGTAAAAGCTTTTTCTCATCTTGTCATAGGTTTTAAAGACTCCAAAATGTTCAGTTAAAGGTGAAGAATGCAACTCCTCTATATATTTCAACTTAAAAAAAGAAGTGGAGGGAATAACAATCTTACCATTAAGTTAGATTAGTCCATTCTTAAGCCGATAATGTGATTTTTCCTCCATAAGACCTTGATATAATTTTTGAAAAACTTGGTTTATTTCATCATCCAAAAGATATACTTCCTATAACTCCTCAATCCATTCACTATGTGATCATAGCTAAAACTTTATATGCCCACATTTTGGAAAGAAAATTAGCTACCACATTGTTCTTACCCTCGTATGAGTAATGTTAAAATCATAAATTTGCAGAGTTAACCACCTACATTGCTTAGGAGTGAGATTTGACTTAGTAAGGAATTACTTTAGGACCTTGTGATCACTTTGAACTCTAAATTGGCTACATACAAATAATGGTGCCACTTCTTTATTGAATGAAGAATAGCCAATATCTCTTAGTCATAGATATTCATAGCCATCTAGTTATTTGTAACCTTGCAAATTTCAAAGGTATAACTCCATGCTCATGTAGCAATATAGTCCCTACGCTACAACCACTAGCATCACACTATATGGTAAACTCTCTAGAGAAATGCAAAGATACTAAAATAAGAGTAGAAGAGAGGAGTTCCTTTAACTAGTTGAAGTTGCTATTTGCATGTATATCCCAAAAGAAAGCCTTTTCTTCAATATGTTAATCAAAGGAGTTGCTACATCCACATAATTCTTAATGAATCTGTGATAGAATGATGATAGACCAATAAATCCTCTAAGTGAAGTTGTGGTGGTAGGTATTGGCCAATCTCTAACACATTGCACCTTTTTAGGATTAGCATGTATCCCTTTCTCACTGACAATATGGCCCAAGTACTCCACCTCAATCTCCAATAAAGGAACACTTCTCCTTAGCAAAGAAATTTGATGCCTCAATGCATCAAAAACATTTCTTATATGTGATAGATAATCATGTAGTGTCTTGCTATAAATGAGTATGCCATCAAAGAAAATAAGAATAAATTGAAAGAGAAAAGGCTGTAAAGTCCTATTTATTAGACTCTAAAAGGTAATTGGAGCATTAGTAAGCCCAAATGGCATCAACAAGAAATAGCATTACCCACAATCACTCCGAAAGGATGTCTTAGCTTCATCACCCTCTCGTATGCAAATCAAATGATATCCTGATCTCAAGCTAATTTTGGTAAAGAACCTAGCCCCCTTGACCTCATGAAGCAAATCATCCACTCTAGGAATTTGGATACTTTTTCTTCAATGTGATCTTTTTTAGATCCTTATAGTCAATAGACATATTAAAGGATCCATCTTTCTTCTTCACTAATAAGACCGAAGAAGAGGAGTATGGTGAAGAACTAGGATCAATGAAGCCCATCTCTAGAAGCTCCTTGATTTTCTTGGCTACTTCTTTGTGCTCACATTTAGATAATCAATAGGGTGGCTTATTGACAGGCTTTGAATGTGGCACTAAATCTATAGGGTGATCCATTGCTCTCCTAGGAGGTAATGAAGTAGGCACTTCAAACAAATACCTCTAGTCAGTCATGAAGTTTTAGACTTTAATTTCTTATATGTAGTTATATTGTTGATCTTTTCTTAAAATTAAGAGTTTTTCGATGTTTCTTAATTTTCCTTTAAATTGTTTTTTCAATTAAATAATTATTTTTGAGTTTTTGATTATCTTGTCAATTGTCATGTTGTGTAACCACCTCTATTTCCTGATCTTATTTTCTATACCGAAGGTCTAATACTAACTAATGGGCCCATGATTTTTTCACTCAATCTCTTGCATGATTCCAATAACTTAATACTCCTACATGTGGAGTCTTTACTTGTTATTCTTGTTTACTTCCTTTTCCAGTCAATGTTTACTTTACTTATAGTTACACTCGGGGGGTTCACTATATATATATTCTCTATATAACGTGCGTTCATGACCTATTTATAAATATCCTAATCTATAAATTTTTATTGAATAAAATACAACCCTTTTCTATTCTATCTGTAAATAACCCCTTTATATGACACCCTTCTGTATGTAAAAAATGTATAAAAATGGTGTTTTAAAAACCCCTTATTTTGAACTCACGTTATATCTACATATATTCATGAGTGAACCCCCCCCCCCCCCCCATAGTTACACACATTCTTGCTTATTCTTATGATCTAATCATTATTGTTCATGTGGTATTTTTGTATTCTTTGTGTTCCTCTCTCTCTCTCTCTCTCTCGCTCTCTCTCTCTCTCTCTCTCTCTCTCTCTCTCTCTCTCTCTCTCTCTCTCTTTCTCTCTCTCTCTCTTTGATAGGACCATAGTATGAGACTTTAATTACTTATATATGATTATAGCATTGACATTTCCTTAGAATTCAAAGTTTTTGGAATTTTCTTCATTTTCCTTTAAATTATTTTGAATTGTTTTCAATTTAAAAACTATGTTTGATTTTTTGATTGACTTCTCCATTTTCTTCATTTTCCTTGTTTCCTTTTCATACACAAGGCGTTTACAAAATAATGGACCCATGATTTTTTCACTCAATCTCTTGCATAACCAAGCATTTTACAATTATTTAATGCTCTTACATCATACACGTGGAGGTTTCATTTTGTTATTTTTTTAAACCTCATTTTGCATTCAATATTTATTTTTCTTGATTTACATATAGCTATACATATTATTACTTATCCTTATCAATATTATTCACATGGCAATTTTTTAAATTCTTTTCCTCTCTTTATCTTTGCGCATGCACACGTGTGTGTGTGTGTGTGTATGTGTGTGCGCACGTGCACGCACACACGCACACACACACACGCACACGCACACGCACACATACATGCACATGCACATGCACACGCACACGCACATGCACACGCACACACACTCGCACATTTGGTAGGAGGACCATGGCTTTAGACTTTAATTGCTTGTATGGGATTATAGCATTGACCTTCCCTTAGAATTAAGAGTCTTTGGACTTTTCTTCATTTCCCTTTAAATTATTTTGATTGTTTTCAATTTAAAAACTACGTTTGAGTTTTGGATTGACTCGTTAATTGTCATGTTGTGTAACCACCTCTATTGCCTTGTCTCCTTTTCTATACTCAAGGCCTATTATAACTAAGGGACCCATGATTTTTTCACTCAATCTCTTGTATAACCAACCATTTCGCAATTATTTAATGCTCTTATATTGGAGGCTTTATTTGGCATTCTTGCTCACCTTCTTTTCCACTCAATGTTTATGTTACTTGCTTTAACTATAATTATACATATTATAGTTTATCCCTAACCTTCACATGGTAATTTTCAATTGTCTCTCTCTCTCTCTTTCTACACACACATGTATGTATGTATGTATGTATGTGGTGAGATCACAACCATTCTTTGTCTCTTGTTTTGAGAGCCACAATATTTTGTATATATGTTACCAAATGCTATACCATAGCATGCATATTATTGCCTAATTCCAACTACTTTATTCCACATTTCTATTATTTTCAAGTAAGACCTTTGCTATTTTTAATTGATTTGTGTGAAATGATTTTTAAAGAAAAATATGATGAATCATGAAGTAGTATATCACAAGGTTCCAACTCTATCCTAACCATGGCCATTCTTTTGCTCTTGTTTTAAGAGCCACAATATTCTATCCATAGGTTACTCAATGTTATGCCATATTACACGTGTATTGTTGACTAATTCCAATTTCTTCATTCCACCTCTTTATAACTTTCAAGGAAGGACCTTGTGATGTATATGACTTTTTGTTAATTGCATTTTACAACTTTATCCACCTCTTCCTTTTTGGATAATTTATCTCCCAAATATCTTTTGTGTGTCATTGTGTATAATATCATTGTATAATTATTTATAATAATACCCTTGGATTCTTAACTATATTTATCATAATAGCTATTGTTTTTTGACTTGCCATAAAGGAACAAGACTTTTACCTAGCCAAAGTAATTAAGGCTAATAAAGATTAGTTATGAAGCACTTCATGGTAATTTGGTTGGTTATATGGAAATCTTAATGTTTTAAAGATTCTTAGCCATTAGCTCCTCCTTTTGGGGGTCTTTTCAAAATACTTTCTTTATCTTTTTATGCTTTGTCATCAACCATTCAATAATATGGCTTCATAATCATTCCTATTTTCATTTTGTACTATGACATGTGGAGGCCTTTGTTTTTAAACCTTTTATGGAGGTGTTAGTTAAGTAGGTGAAAGAGACTACCCATCCTAAAGGGATCAAAGTTTACTACTTCAACAACTAAACAACATGTCATGCCTTTTCTATTGTGTTAAGGAGAGTGTAATGAAAGAGACCTAGCTAGCCTAACTAAGGAAGAGAAGAGAGAGAAGGACTGTAGGAGAAGAAGAAGAGGAGAGAGAAATATAGGGAGAAGAGAGAGAAAGAGAGGAAAGGGGGAAAGAAGAAGAAGAAGCCATGAAAGCTTGTGAAGGTGAAAAGAGAGATTCTTGATAATTCCATGATACCTCAGAATACCCTCTTACACCTTATATACCGTCAGTGTGACTGGTATGTTCCCATGCCATGTTCACGTGTCCCCCGCTCGTTACAGAGAGTGAACGCCAAACATGTAAATTAACAATTTGATTAATTAACACTTTGTAAAGTGGGCATCCATCACTGGTATTAATTGACCTTACACTAAAGGCATGCCATAGCATTATACATTTCAATTTAGCAATCTTGTAAACAAAGCTATAGATTCAATGTCTTCACAACTTGTATATATGATGTATTACAACATAGTTTTGATTTTATTGATTTGTAGCACCAACTTTACTTCCCATATTAACCTTTAAGGTTTGATCATGCCTTATTACTATATTTCTACTTTGACAGGTCTATTTTGATAAGCATTGTCTTGAGTGGTCAAAGTGGCTAACAATGCAAAAAAAGCCAATCAATCTTCCTGAAGTTCAAAGCCTAATTGAAATTTTCTAGTTTTCATTACCTTATCATTGACTAAGAGCACTTGATATATTTTAAAAAAAATTAACATTTTGACACTAAGATGATCTTAGCAACTTGAAATGTTTTAACTTTTTAAGTATTTTCATGAATCTTTATTCAATCTAGATAAATTATACAAATAGTACAACATAGCCTTCAAACACATATGGAATATCTTGGAATTTGTAGCGTAGACTTTTCTTAAAATTTTCCAAATTGTGTTAAGTCTTCTTTTGCATGGACTTTATTACACATACTCTACTTTTCAAGCTTCATTTTGATATTGTATAAATGTAGCCAATTGACAAACATTAGCCCACTAAAACCATTGTTGTTATTAACAAACTTTACCCTATGTAAAGCCATGAGAGTTTGGTTAATTGCTTTATATTTTGACATGTATGACTCTAAGGACCTCTAATTGGATTAAGAAAGAGGTGTCTTCCCTTGTCTTTCAATGCATTTTTGTGTCCAAAGCTTTCTATAGGACAATGTGGAGAGAAGGTTTAAATCAGTTGCTTGATCATGTTAGGTGATTTATAAAAGAAAGATACATATGGAAAAGAACAATTTAGATCGGGAGGGGGGGATGGTTCATTATATTTAAACCCTCCATATCACATGTGTTCAAAGGGTATTAGAAAGTACCCTTTCCTTACATGTTATAAGGTAATAAAATGACCCATTTTCCTTTGAGAAACTTAACAGATTTTTTTCCCATTCTAATTTTAAAACCCCTTCTATAAATATAATCCTATAAATTTTATTAAAATGACCCATTTATAGAAAGTACCCTTTCCTTACATGTTATAAGGTATTAGAAAGTACCGTTTCCTTACATGTTATAAGGTAATAAAATGACCCATTTTCCTTTGAGAAACTTAACAGATTTTTTTCCCATTCTAATTTTAAAACCCCTTCTATAAATATAATCCTATAAATTTTACTAAATTAAATAACCCTTTTTTTTATCACAGGTGGTACATTTATATTTTTTGAGGTGACCCCCTGCCCCCCCCCAGAATCAAGAAGATTCATCAATTCATAGGAAATCACTTTCTATAGAATAAAAAAGAAATAATCAAAACCTTCATGTTTTGCTTTATGTAAAGGCTTTAAGTTGTATGTATCATAACAATTTATGTTTTTGTTTTTATCACTTTCTCATTGATTCCAATTACTAGCCATTCCATCTACCTCACTTTCACCTAAACATAAATAGGGTGTGAGTTGTGCAAAGTGCAATATCACAAAAATTTATGCCCTGTAAAGAGCTGAATTAGAGGCATAAAGAAGAGCAAAGGACATATGTACATGATATCATTTTTACACAATAATACAACTTTGTCCTTCTTCTTCTTTTTAGCTCCTCTTGTCCTTTCATGGCTTCCAACCATCTTTCTTATTCTTTTCTTCATTTCTCTCTCCGTTTCTAGTCATTCTCGCTCCTCGTATAGAATTCCTCTCTCGTTTGTACTCTTCTTCTCTCTTTCCTGTAGCCTTCTCTCTCCTCTTAGGTCTCTTCATGACAAGTGGTATCAGAGCATTGGTCTTTGATCCTTTTTCTCCTCTGTTTCTTCATATTTAGTCTCACTTTTCATCGTAAAAACATATTTTAGATAGGTACTATAGGTACAAGACATGGACTGTGACTACCACTGACTTGTAGGACACCTGCAGTTGAAAGAAGACAAATCTAGAGATATTTGAAGTTGGAAGGGACATATATAGTAGTGAGTGAATGAATAAATTAGTAGGTTGTCACTCTATCAAAGGCATTTTTAAAGAGGCATTTTGGTATAATGGATCTAAAAATAGAAGTAATTCTAAAGGTAGTCGTGAAGACCTTTTTCAATGAAAAGGAATGGGATGAGAGGCGCTTGACAAAACTTGGACGGAGGACTATTGAGATGTTTAGCAACCATGTCGAGGTGGCATATCTCGAAGCAATTGCTTTGAAAGATAGGAGATGAACACGACTAGACTCGGTGGCATCATATCCTGATCGCAAGGAGATTTGACAGCATTCACAGAATGGGAAAGGTGGTGTTCATGGCAAAAGCAAAATGAAAAATTGATGACTTGTCTTTTAGGTTTTCTAGAAGCCTTAGAAAGCCTTAAGACAACACCGTGTTGAACTTTTTTGACCCCATTCTCAAAGTGGAAACCTCTAAGGCAACACTAGAAGAGATGAGTCAATAAGTTCAAGCTATTTGCAATGTAATATTCCCACTACAAATTGACATGCATTATGAAATATTTAAATTAAGATGCAAGTTTTATCAAACTTGTATTTCTATTAAGGAAAAATAAAATATTTGCTTGTTTGCACATTTACACATTGCTAAAAACTAGTTCAAGAAGGAGAATTTGATTCGAATATCCAAAATAAGTTAAAATCCAAAGCATGAAAATAAAATCTTTTATAACCAAGAAAAAGTATCTGCATAGATATATTCATCTTAAGGAGAATACTCAACAAACTATGTCATCAAGGGGGTTGGATTATGTAGTCACATTTTTCCCATTAAAGTATTACTTTTACTCTAATTAATTCATGCGGTAGGCACATCTTTTCAACCCATTCAAAGTACATAATAAACAAGTGAGTAGTGTTCATTTTATACCTATAATCTCTTTGTCATTTGCTCATTGTAGAACGATATGAAAATATATATGATAAGCCTAAAACAAGAGCCTATCACTCATATGTAAGTCAAAGAGGGAGAGGTGGAATGTCTATAGTTTGGATCCATGACAACATAACCAAAAAAAAAACATAAATTCTTATGACATGTACATTGACACCCTTTCCATAAAGCAAAACATGAAGGTTTTGATGATAATAATAAAATACATGTTGAACCTCTTCTTGCAAACACTAGCCAAGCAATTCCAAATCTTTTGATCATGAGAGAGAGAGAGAGAGAGAGAGAGAGAGAGAGAGAGAGAGAGAGAGAGAGAGAGAGAGAGAGAGAGAGAGAGAGAGAGAGAGAGGACAAGATCTCTTGTCTCTAAGTAGGTTTCTTACATCCTAAGAATATACATGCATGTGTAAATCTCAAGGGTGGGTTTGTGTTCTATCATGTATAGACATACATACATGCAAATCAAAAAGTTGCAAAATTTGCATGGGCACACATGAATCAATCAAGCACATATACATGCACCCTTCCACTATTTCTCACACACTTTTGATTCGTATTTCACAAAAGAATCAATAGGTGCATTTACACATGCAACCTACACAACATGTACACATAAATAGATAAATAATTGGTTTATGCAAATAATGTAATGCATCTACTCAATATGATATGCTTACAAGTATAAAAGTTGGAAGGAACCATGGTTGCATGTTAAGGGCTTGAGGCTACACAATGGACATATTGAGATAAGAGAAGAGGTTAAAGCATCACGCATTTTACTGAACATGTAAACTTAGGTAATCATTGTTAGCTATCGTATGTTAGATAAGAAAAGATAGTTATTGAAGGACTCGAAAAAGAATGTCATATGAGCATTGTTGTGTGCTGTTCTTCATGCTAAAAACTATGCTCATAAATCTAGATTTATGTTATGGTGTGGGTGAGATTAGTTTAAGGAGTAGACTCGATGAACCATGTTACCAAGATGATTGGATTATGTAGTCACATTTCTCCCATTAGAGCATTCCTTTTATGTTAATCAAGTCATAAGGTAGGCACATATTTTCAAGCCATTGAAAGTACATACTAAAAAAGAGAGTGGCACTCATTTTATGCCTACCATCTCTTTGTCATTTGCTCATTGTAGAACAATAGGGAAAGAGATATGATAATCATAAAATGAGAGCCTATTAGTCATATGTAAGTGAAAGAGGGAGAGATGGAATGGCTATAGTAAGAGTCCATGAAAATATGATTTTTAAAAAAACACAAATCATTATGATATGAACATTGACATGCTTTCCATAAACAAAAACATGAAGGTTTTAAGGCTAATAATAAAATGCACGTTGGAAGCAGTTCTTGCAAACACTAGACAAGACAATTCTAAATCTTTTGATCATGCATGTGGGGGGAATATATATATAGCCCTTTATCTCTAGCTGAGATGTTAAGATGCCTTAAGGCATGCCCAAGAATTCCATGTATTGAGCCCTTATGGATTAAAACAAACAAACACACACACACACACACACCCTCTTGTTTCTAGCTAAGATGTTGAGATTCCTTAAATCATATTCCAAAACTCCATGTTTTGAACCCTTGTGGATTAACATGAAAATAAAAAACTCAATCTTGTTTGTGTGTTTGTGGGGAGAGATAGAGAGAGAGAGAGAGAGAGAGAGAGAGAGAGAGAGAGAGAGAGAGAGAGAGAGAGAGAGAGAGAGAGAGAGAGAGAGAGAGAGAGAGAGAGAGAGAGAGAGAGAGAGAGAGAGAGAGAGAGAGAGAGAGAGAGAGAGAACAATCCTGCGTGTCTCTAGCTATAATCTTGTCTCGCTCAATGGCATTTTACATATTTTGGAATAGTGACCAAATTTCATTGCAAAAAACAATGCAAATGATCTAATAAGCATTGAATTTAATTTTAAGAAGATTATTTTACCAATGTTGCAAATAGTCTTGGTTTTCCTAGGAAAAAGAAGAATTATGGGTCTTTCTCTAGGTTTGTGGTCACATTGTATGCCATTTGTCTCTTCTATAAAAAGTAATCTACAAATGAACGGGATAGTCTTCTTGATCCCCCTTTTCAATATGTATTCTTTTATTCACAATTCAACAAAAAGAACCTATCTTGATCAATGAATCATGTCAAAACTTGTCTCCATGCCCTCAAACATAAAGCTTTGGACACAAGAATCCATTGAGAGATAAGGTAAAATGCCCCTTTCTCAATTTAAATAGAGGTTGTCCCCTTGCAAATCCCTTGCAAATATTGAAGACATGTATGTTAAAATGTAGAGAGATTATGCACAACAATCATCTTAGTGACTAATATTTTCCAGTCAGCTATTTTTGTTTTGTTAAATTCAAGGTAAATGTTGAGTAGCTATAGTAAAGGTCATGTGAATGAAGGTTCCTGATCATTTGAAATCTATTCAAATAGTTTGCATAGGATTCATATTGTATTCCAAGATATTCCATATCATAACATATTTGCAACGTATGTTGCTAATCGTATATATTCTTTAGACATTTTGTTAGGTTTGATGAAGATACACAAAAAGATCTACATGTTTCAAACATATTAAGTAATTAAGATGATATGGTTTTCAAGGATGTCTCAATTTATAAGAAGGTGATAAAAACATGAATGTTTTGATTAGGTCTTCAAAATCCAAAAAGATTGATGGAATTTTGAATTGCTAGCCACTTTGACCACGTACAAAAAGGATATCAAAGGAAAGTCTATATGACAAAACAATAATGTCAAAAATATGACTTGGTACTTCATATATACAAGTTGTGAGGAGATTGAATCTATATCTCTACTAACAACATTACTAGTTGAAAATTTTTGATGCTACAACTTTGTGTGAGTGTAATGTCAATTAAAGACCAAGTGATGAGTGTAAGGTTAGTGAAAGACCAAGTGATGGGTGTACAATTTGCAAGTTGTTTACCAATCAAAGTTAAGGTGTTTAGCGTCCACTCTCCTTAACACACTAGAGAGGGCATGACCTATTATGTACGCATGAAATTGGTAAAATTCCCACCCACTTTTGCATGGGGACTTGCCCTCACCTACTCTAACTAAGACTTCCACAAAAAGAAAATTTAAGAGTTCCACACGTTAGAGCATCAAATAATAATATGAAATATTGTGTATGTGGATGGTTGATAATTTAGCACTAAGAAATAAAGAAAAGATTTTGAGAAAACCTTCAATAGGAGAACCAAGGAATCTAACAACATTAACATTTCCTTATAACCAACCAAGCTACCATGAAGCTTTTCAAAAACATATTTATTTTGTAATGTGTTGTAAGAAATTAGAAACTATGTCTTGAGCTCTTTTGTTTCTTGGTTGTAGCCAGCTGCACCCCCCCTTGAAATGGTGCTGTAAATATTTTTTTAACCTTTGAGAAATGGAAAGCGCATTACAAAAAAAAAACATCTTTATTCTCCCTAATTTTTTTGTCTCACTAGAGGCTTGTGCCTTTTTTTAGTGTCCAACTCATGTATATTCCAACCATCATGAGCTACTAATGCACAAATGATATGAATGGATGTTACATGGTAAGTGGGAGTAAAGGTCTCATCAAAATCAGTACCCTTCTACTTAGCATAACACTTTGCTACAAGTTTAGATGTCTAACCATCAACACTACCATTTGTCTTTTGCTTTAACTTATAAATGCACTTAGTGCCAATGGTCTTCTTACCAAGAGGCAAATCACATCACATTTTTTGAATTTTGTGCCTCTTCAAAAGGAACATGCTCATCCTCACCAAATAGACTAGAAACATCCAATACATAAAAATCTGGTGCATAATAGGCATTATGAGATCCCAAATGAGTACAAGTAGCCAATGTGCATCCAACTTAATATTATGGAATGTTTGTGTCAGCCATTTTGGCATAGTCCTAGATTGCTAAGAAGTGTATCATTTACATGCACATCATAAATAGACTAATTTGTGGTATAATGAGAAACTTATATAAGATAAAAAACTACCTCATTTGGCACTACATACACCACTAAAAAGAGACAACAAAGTGTCATAGATATCCTGTGAGCATACATTTGTCTCTTCATGGAAGTAAAAGTTGACCATATCTTCCACAAAGATAACATTGTTGCTGACTAAGATTCACTTACTTTGCGAATGGTATAACTTATAATCTTTACTTTCCTTATTGTAGCCAATAGAAATGCATTTTGCAACCTTGTCATCCAACTTCTTGCATTGTTGCATTGGTATCAAAGCATAAGCCAAGCAACCGAAAGCATGTAAGTGAGCCACAAATAGCTTTCTACCATGCAAGCCTCATACAAAGTGATGCACTACAAAAACTTAGTGGGATGCTATATTGGTGAAATCCAAGGGTAAACTAAATCCCCTTGGCAAGGTTCCTTCCACAATGTGAAAATATATGAAGTATATGGGTTGTACATAAAATAGGTTCAAGCAAGCAACTATATGGAAAATCTTAATCTTACATCACGACATCTCTATGAGTGATCTATTTTTTCTCTTAGCAATACAGTATTTTGCTATGGTATATTTGACACTATCTACTAGTGTTTTACAATATATATATTAAATTCCTTAGACATGTATATCCCTTCTTAATCTAAATGGAGAGTGCCCACTTCACATCTTGACCAATTTTCAATCATACTAAAAAATACTTTGAACTTGCCTTTCAAACCATATACCTATGTATACATGGAGCAATCATCAATGAAAGTCATGAAGTACAGATAGTTGCTAAAAGATGATATCTGCATTATACCACAAACATCAATGCATGTTGTAGTTTCCAAACAACTCTTATTGAGCCATCTTTTGAAAACAAAGCATGCTACATTCTTTTCAATATGCAACCTTCACAAATGTGTTTTCTAGGTGCTTGAAGAGTAGATAATGAAGTCACTATATAAGATTTTGGTAAGCACACCAAATTAAAAAAATTGACATGACCAAAATATACATTTTAAAGTTTTGAACCTAAAACTATTCATACATTTGCAACTACATATGCTATATCTTTTGAAGAAAGGAAGCTGCAAGTGGAAGCAACAAGAGCTATGGTGGAAGAAGCAAGAAAACAAGAGCAAGAGACATATGATATGAAACTCCAACACTCACAATGTGTGACCAACCTTCCCTTATTTATACATCATTGAAAGAATAAAGAATGAAGTGATAGTGATGGGTGCTCACCATCTATAGTGTACAGGTGTGTGGATACTGTCAATGTAATGAATGCACAGATGGTTAGGCACATGCCCAGGCACATGCCCATTTATCCCCAACAACCTCCCACTTAAAGGTGAATGTGTCCCTAGTGAGTAGAGAGTAAGGAAAAAGTGACAAAGTACAACAGGACCAGGAAATATGTTATCTCATCCAATGCCCATCAGATTCTTAAGGAAGGCGAAACTCTTTTTTGAGAGACTTTTAGTGAGCAAATCTGTAGGATTTATGTCATTTGAGATATTGATAAGCTCAATGGACTTATCCCCCCAATGACCTATGAGATCTTTGTCTTTGCATGAAAGACCAGATTCTCAGCCAATTGAATAGCACCCATAGAATTTGAATGTGGGGTAGGGACCAAAAACACCATGGATGCTGGAAAAAGTCAAGAAGAAGAAGAAGAAGAAGAAGAAGAAGAAGAAGAAGAAGAAAGAATGATCTACTCCTCAAAGACTCTTCAAGCCATCAACAATGATGCTTTTCTTGTTGCTTCTAAGGTCAAGAAGGTCTCTGTTTTAAGCTTTGAAAGTGAGGAGTGAAGAACAAGAAAATAGATTAAGATTTTCTTGTTGGAATTATTTTCTTCCATAGAATCTTGCGAAAACTTGAAAGAAAAGAGGAAAGAAGAGTATGTTTCAAAAGTATCTATAACCTTTCCCCTTCTCCAACTTTGACAACTAATGCCTAACATTCTCTTCCAAAGATGGCTAGAAAGCACAAAAGCTAGACCATCTCACAAGATCTTCCATAAGTTTTCCAATCTTCTCACACTCATACCTTTCATTGGCACTCATAAATAATATTGCTACACTACATTATCAAACCGTGCTAGAGAAACGAACTACCTCAATTTCATCCTCCTAAATTTCTGCAATCTGGGAAGAGCTTTTCAAACTTCCCTCTTCGTTGCAAGCTACATGTATCTCCTTGTTCATACAATCAGCAATTCCCAGAAACATTGTTGACCCTTCACAAAGCTAAATGTTTTTGTACATATCCTTGCGGATGTCATCATCTCACTTCATGATAGAATTATATGTAGTCTCGTGAATACTAGGAGTCTCCATTCTAATTTATGAAGGCTGGGACGACTCTTTAGGAGGACATCTAAACCTTTCAGCACCATTTGTAATGATCTTACAATTCCCTTTGTGACTAAGCCCACAAGCACACCTGTAATCCATATTTGTCTGTGTTATATTCATTATCACCCTTGAGTTATTTTACCTTTCAAAGTGAGGATACTTCCATAAAAATCGTTGAATGACTAAACAACTAATGAAACTTCTTTAAATTGCTCCAATGTTCTAAAGAAATCATGAGTAGTATTGTGCACAAAGATCATCCCCTCTTTTTCTTCATCAATATCTAGAACATTTTAAATGCCTTAATTCACTTTGAATTGCTTATCTACTATAATAGTATCCCCTTGCTCAAGGACTTGTTTAGATGACAACCATTGGATCAAAGCCATCCCTTATGTATTCTGACTTCTTCATAATTATCCTCATGCCTTCTACCATAAACTCCATTATTATGGAGTACTCACCCTTGATGTCTTTAATGGATATTCCCTTCATATGAACTTGTTTTTTAATGCAATGTGTCCTAGCAAGAATA
The DNA here is from genome assembly GCF_053477565.2 of Lygodium microphyllum. Classification (NCBI taxonomy): domain Eukaryota; kingdom Viridiplantae; phylum Streptophyta; class Polypodiopsida; order Schizaeales; family Lygodiaceae; genus Lygodium; species Lygodium microphyllum. The sequence goes on from NC_141162.1 coordinate 60,085,821, forward strand.
TGCTATTGAAATATGAACATTGTGCTCAATCATTTATGATTTGAGAAGAAATGCAACATTGAATCCATGCAATGCCATCAATCAATCAATGCTCCACATGAAGAAAAATGGACGCACTGAAGAAATTGTGTCTAGCCTATCTACATGTGCTTGTGCATCATGAAAAATGCAAACATAGTTTCTTGATTAGAATTATGATCCTTAACCTCACCTCTCAACACTCAGCAAGAAAATATTGTACTCTAATCCACCCACCCAAAATCTCACCATTGCTCAATAAAATTATAGATCTCAAGTTGTTGACTAGGAAAACAACCCATCTCACAACTAGATGCATCCTTCACGAACCTATAAACTCACCAACTACCTTTCCCACTCAACTAGAGGGTCCTAACTTGGTGATGAATATCTCAACTCTTGTGCGTGCAAAAAACTGTGCGTGCTCATTGAAGGTGCTCTCTCATGTGCATATGTAGTTAAGATTTAATGCATATAGTTGTAGTGGGCCTCATGCCATGCTAGTGCTCAATGGTTGTGCAAAACATGCATAAACCCAACCCATGGCATGGAAGTTTTTGAAATGATTAGGAGACAACCCCTGAGTGCAGTGTATCAACAAGTGCAACATGAAGTGCTTTGAACCAATAATCCTTGTGATGTGGAAGAGTTTTGATAAGAAAACTTATCTATTCCACGATGTTTGGCAGCCATCAACAAACTCTAACTCCAATCTTATCCAAAAAATGCCAAACTCGACCAAGGCTATGAAGTTTCTGCAGTGAAAAAAACAAATAAAATGACAAAAATAAATCCTAAGCTAGACAAAAACAGAAAATCCAACTACAAAATGACAACACAAACTGTCACACAAACATCTAAGTTATCAAAAATCAAACCTAACTATAGTTTGTCTAGGGGTTTTACATTTTCGCAGCTCAACACTCTTGTCCATAAAGCTCAAAATGGGGACATCTTGATTCTTTGTTGGTGGAAATTATTGTAAACAAATTCCACAAGAGATAGGTGCTCAATCCACCTTCTTGATTCTCTACTACAATAAGATCTTAGAATATCTTAAATGATTAAATTCACCCTTTGAGTTTAACCATCAATTTGCAAATGATAAGCATTCTTGAAGCATAGTTGAGTTCGATGGCTTGGAACACGTGTGAAATTTCAAGATGAATTTAGAATCTTTTGTGCCACTAATCATGCTTTTTTGGCAACCCATGTGGTTTGAATATTATTTGATAAAGATTTGTGTAATATCGAAGGATTTATAGGCAACTTTGATTGAAATCAAGTGAATGACCTTGGTCAATTTGTCTACTATTACCATGATAAACTCACATCCACTATCCAAAAGAAGTGGATAACTTCAATACAAAGTCCATGCTCATAGACTCCCACCTCAACTACAAAATATTAAGAAGATTGAGTCTCTCTAGACATCCTGATTCTTTTTTAATGGCCTCTCTAAGAAGATAGGCATTGGGTCACATCCCATAACATATCTCCTTTCATTCCTAGTTAATAATAACTCCTATGAGTAATGTTGAGAGTCTTTCTATTACATGATGCCTAACTATTGGGCATCATGTGCTTTCCATAATACGTTATCCTTTACATCCTCATTCCATGAAATACAAAGGTAATATTGGTAATAAGGCTTTATCATGTGCTTTCCATAGGATTTTGGCCTTAACATCCTCATTCTTTGGAACACAAAGTTGATCTTGGTAACAAAGGCATCCATTTCTTATATGATAGTCATTATCTTGGATTGAGCCTTATATGTGTTCCCATCTTGGAGCATGTTTTCTATGTGTATCTCAAACTCTTTGTAATGGTGAATAGCTTGGTGTACAAGCTCTAGGATAGAATTTTTAAATGTGGAAATGATTCCAAGGTTTTGTACTTTGGAAATGCTAGTAAAGATTCAATGCCTATTGGCTTAAGGAAATTGCAAAAAGTAATATCCTTTCTAGGTTAGCATTTGATTTCAAAGTCAAATTCTTGCAATATCTCAATCCATCTTCTTTATCTCATGTTTATTTTTATTTGAGTGAGGAACTACGTGAGACCTTAAAATTTTGTCACCTAAGTAAACCTCCTTCATAAAAGAAATGTCTCCATAGTTTTAAGACATGATTTTTGCAAGTAGCTCTAGATCATGTGTGGCATAGTTGCATTCATAGGCCTTAAAATTCCATGAAGTATAAGCCACTCGTCTTCCTTCTTTTACTAAGAATCCTTCAATCCCAAGTCCATTTGCATTGGCTATTACTTTAGATTCTTGGAGGAATTCAAGAAGTTTCAATACTAGGTGTGTGGTTATACATTCCTTGAGTTTATCAAAGCCTTGGTGGTATTCTATTGCCAATATGATTTGAGCATTTTTCTTAAAGAGATTAGTTATAGGGGCACTACTATAAGGAAACAATGTTTAATAAAGACTTAATACCATCCCATTACTCCTAGAGATCCACGAGCTTCCTTAACTATCTTGGAGACTAGACAATCAAGAATGTTCTTAACCTTTGCATGGTGGAATGATATCTATTTAGTAGAGATATTGTACCTTAAACATTCGATTAGGTATGTATATAATATATACTTTCTTTCCCCTACATAAAGCTAGTTTCAGCAAAGGGTTTGGAGCATAATCTTGAGTTGGACCTCATTATTTAAGAAAACTAAGTGTTGGTGAGGTCAAGAGGTCTTCAATGTGTAATCAACCATGCAACAACCTTCAATGTGAAGTATTTTCTACTTTGGATTTCCCCTAATATTTTCTTTCTATTTTAATGAGTGGTTTGCAAGATACCTACCTAACCAATTCCTTGCATAAAGACAAAATCACCCTCCAATCCACAATGGGATGGTTGAGCATGTGATAGGGTTTGATGAGAAAATTTCAATTTCAATCCTTGTGATCCTTTTTTGTAGTAACGATTTGGTTTTTGGAGGTTCATGGCTATGTGGTTCCTTCCTTTGTGACCTAAAGATCTATATAATACATGAAAAATCAACATCATTAGAAAGCTTTAGTGATAATCATCGGGCCAAGTTTTCCTAGCCGTAAGTTATCCTTCATGATGGATTGGAGTTTTCATTCTCAATGTAGCACAAGTGATTCGAGTCTTAAGAGTAGAAACATTCAGTGTAGTCCTAGCAATATCTTTTTAAAAGTTCATGGTTATGTCTTCCCCTTCCTTGATAGTTTATGCCTTAAGTGTTGGGACACATTCCTCATATTACATGCATTCATCTTGATTTTGGACACCAATCATCATCCATGAGAGTGATTTTGGACACCAATCATCATTGTTTCTTTCAAGAAATAGGGATGGTCCAATTGATTAGATATTTCTTGATCATATGCATAAAACATGTGCTCCATGTTAGCAATTCCTCTTGGATTCCCAACACCAAGTCTTATGTTTCCACATTTTTAGGGGTAGTCTATTTATTTTTACTTTTTACAACACCCTTAAATGAGCTTTCGATCCTTTGAATTTAATCATTCTATCTTTGCTCTTATTTCATGCAAGTACCCTCATTTTGCTTCGAGTTTGAGATTTGAGAACATAGTCTTGTTTGTCCCTTTAATGTAACCCTTTTCTCATTTCATGGATCTAATTTTAGGTTCTATGCTTTTAAATTTTCTTCTAATTTTCTCTCCCTTTTCAAGTCTCAATTTTATTTTTCCACCTTCTCAATCACCATTAACAGTGGATCTTATCATGCATCTTTGTTATTTTCTTTTTTCCTCTCATGTGACCAAAATGTGTCTCTATTATGTATATGGATCCCTTGCAAAGGAACACCCCCCCCCCCCCCCCCCCCCCCCCCCCCCCCCCCCCCCTCCCACCTTCCCAATCCTAGCTTGATATCTTTGGGAAGGTTCTAATAAGCATATACTAGGTGCTCTTGCCTAGTCTACTAAAGATTCACACTAATAGAACCTAGGCTTCACATTAATTGAAAAACTAGTGTTACTAACAATAAGGGCACTTTCATCATCCTAAAACATGCTTCATATTATAAACACATTCACATATAGGTATTGTGTTTTGGTTATATGGCATGCATACAAAATCATATTGTATGCCCTCTTGGTTGTTACACCTTATTCTATATTGCTAAAAAATCATCCATGAGAGTAATGGGTATTAGAGGCACAAAGAAACCAACCTTGAGAGTAATGGGTGTCACAACTTGTTCTATAATGCTAATCAAGAATCTATGAGAGTAATGGGTATTAGAGGCACAAAGAAACCCACCTTGAGAGTCCCCAAATATTTTCTCTAATTATTTCTAATTAAAAAACTTTGATAGCTTATATATATTGTGTTTATTTGTGTGATCTCTCTGTGTGTGTGTGTGTGTGTGTGTGTGTGTGTGTGTGTGTGTGTGTGTGTGTGTGTGTGTGTGTGTGTGTGTGTGTGTGTGTGTGTGTGCGTGCGTGCGTGCGTGCGTGCGTGCGTGCGTGCGTGCGTGCGTGCGTGCGTGAGTGTGGAAAAACACATGTGTGCATGTATGTCTTCTAGTTTTCCTTTGTATAATTGTGTGGGTGACATTATGAGCTTTAATTTATATATATATATATATATATATATATATATATATATAATATACATGTATATACTCTTATTCATTTATGTATACATGATCCTATGTCATAGCCAATACAAAGATAAGGCCAAGATTAGCTTAAAAATTGTCTTCGAATTTATATAACTTGTTAAGGCCATACTATCTAAAGAAGATTGACCATGAAGCCTTTCATAAAAAATGGCATGCAAATACTACTAAAGTTTTTAGACCACAAAAGCCTCCTCACAAATCAAATATTGTAATCTTGTTATGCAAGAGAATGATGACAAATCAATGCTTCTAGTTGCCTCTTTGAAAAAGTATATGAGAAATAGAAAGCCTTTGCTTGTTTCTATTCTTGATTCTACCCTAGTTAGGTTTTCCCCCAGAAGTAAACACTAATGTGAGACACACACACATACACACAGAGAAAGGGAGAGAGAGATTACTTGTATATATATAGTATTTTTTGTCTAGTGCATCTTGTATGCTTAAAAACTAACAAGATGTGTGAATACCAAGAAGTACACTTGCACAACATTGAAGAAACGTTATACTTGTAACATTAGAGAAAATCTAGATAGTAAGATCCAAGCAAATATGATGTTTGAGTTTTTTTCAGGTGTCTTCTCATATATACCAAAATATTCAATTATGATAGAAAAGTTACTATACAATCTTCACACTTTATAAACAAGTGATTGTGTCCCTTTTAGATACATATTATGATCTAAAGTTTTAGCAAGTTTCATTAAACCATGTGTTTTACCGAAGGTTTCTTAGCTTACTCAATCCACAAATCAACTCTTTAATGAATATGGATATTATATGTACTCATGTATTAAGCAACATTGCACTCATACTAATGGAGCTGCAAGGAGAATGGAAATTGCACAAAGATGGAGAGAAAGATAGTGAGAAGACATTATGTTTGTGATGTCTCCAATAGCTTTGTTGTGTGAGCAGTACATTGTTGCATTATCATTATAAGAGTAAACAATGAGTGTATACACGTATAGCTAGGGTTAGTGAGTAAGACGGGTGGCTGGACACATTGGCCTTTATCTCAACAACCTCCCACTTAAAGGCCAATATGCCCATAAGGGAGGAAAAAGAACAAGAGAATATGTGAGATAAAAACAGGTGAGGTACCCTCACCCAATTCCCATCAATTCCTTGCAATGTGCAAACTTTTCACAAGCTAGAATCTTTGTGAGAAAGTCTACAAGGTTATCACTAGTATGAACTTTGATATGTCCAATGTATTTTTCCTCAAACACATGATGAATCAAGTGATACATCACTTCTATTGCTTAGTTTTTACATGAAACAAAATATTCTTTGTGCAAGAATGGCATATCTTCGTGAAGGCCCAACTCTCCCATTAGACGATAAATCAATATGGATTCTTTGTGAGTCTTTGTGGTTATAATATACTCAACTTTAGTGTAGATAATACTTCACATTTTCGCAAATGAGAAATCCATGATATTGCACCACCATATAAGGTAAAGGCATATCATATGGTTGACTTTTTGTTGTCAATATTTCTTAGTATGAACTTTGATATGTCCAACTCACTTGTCCTCGAACACATGATGAATGAAGTGATACATCACTTTTATTTCTTAGTTTTTGCATGAAACACAATATTCTTTACCAACATGATGGCACTCTAGCTATTTTTGTGCAAGAATGGCATGTCTTCTTCAAGGCACAAGCCTCCCAATAGACAAGAAATCAATATGGATTCCTCGTATGCCTTTGTGGGTACAATATACTCAAATTTAGTATAGATAATACAACACATTTATGCAAAGTGGGACATCCATGAGATTGCACCACCATATAAGGTAAAAACATATCATATGGTGGACTTTTTACTGTCAATATTTCTTAGTCTACATCTGTATACCCAAGTACGCCATTACTACTAGTCCTAAAGCATATGCATATATCTCTTGTACTACTTAGTACCTTGAGATGCTTCTTCTTGCCAAGATTTGACTATACCTACTCACTAATCCTACTATAAAGCAATGTCCAAGTGGGTAGGCAATAATCACAATATATTTGAGAATGCCCCACATAATGAATATGAAACCTTGGCCATTTAATTTACCTTATTATATTTGGGATAATTACTCGCCGGGGGGGGGGTCACTCAAAAATATTTGTATATATAATGTGAGTTCAAAATAAGGGGTTTTTAAAACACCATTTTTATACAATTTTTACATATAGGAGGGTGTCATATAAAGGGGTTACTTACATATTGAATAGAAAAGGGTTGTGTTTTATTCAAAAAAATTCATAGATTAGGATATTTATAAATAGGCCATGAACGCACGTTATATAGAGGATATATATACATAGTGACCCCCCCCCCCCCCCCCCCCCCGAGGATAATTATCAATGCTAAGTCTTAGATTAGGAGGAAATGGAGTATTAATCTCCTTTCCTTCTCCATATTGAAATGATGCAAGAATTTATTGATACAATTCTTTTAGAATAGAGAGAGAAATGTATTTGTTCTATCCTTGATTATGTGCATAGCAAGAATGTGATTTACATTCCCCAAATCCTTCATTTCAAAATTCTCCTTGAAGCTTATATTCAAGGCATCAATCTTATATTTGTTTTTCCCATCTATTAATAAATCTCCCACATAAAGGATCAACACTATCAAACTATCATCTTTAGCCTTTATAGTATATAAGTAGTGGTATGTCTCACTTCTCTTGTAGCCATGAGACTACATAAAGGAATCTTACTTATTATACCATTTCCATGGGATCTATTTTAATTTATAAGGACTCCTTTTTTGCCTTGCAAACAATATTTTCTTTGCCATGCTCCATAGAACAGTATGGGTACTACCTGTAGGTCATGAAGACTACTGTATAGAAATATTGTCTTGATATCCAAGTTTACAAGCCCCATGTCATCCTAAGTAACCAAAGTAAGTATAGATGTACAAGGTCCATATCATCCTTAGTCACCAAGGCAAGGATAGAGCAAAGAGTAGTTAATTTCACAACAAATGAAAAGATCTCATCACGGTCCATATATTTTCCTTGCTTAAATACTTTGGCCACCAATCTTACTGAAATGTGCGAGAACCTAAATCATAAGGTGGGCAATTTGGTAGTCATCTAGGGACTTGTTACTAACAATGACCATTCATGCTACTTCTAAGCATGTGTAGGCAACTAGGTGTTCCTTACATTCATGTCACAAGCGAAGCATCTAGCCTCATCCCACGAGGATCAACCTATAGATTCCTGAAGTGACAGTACGATTTTATACCTAGAGAAGAGCCAAAAATGTGCCAAATTCTGTTAATTTGAGGTGTAAATTGAAGCTTGTTGGAAGCAGCATAGATGTAGATTTGATGATTTTAAGCAGTTGTGGAAGGCAAGATTTAAAAGCGTTTCTAAAGACATACCTCACAACAATCTCATATTTTTAGTCATTTTTCTTGGTGCCAAAATAAAGTGGAACAAGTTCTAGTAGTGCAGGACTCCGAGGTGGACATATAGAAATTTTTGGATCGTGGTTTGGTCGTCGGACGCGTGAGATAGCTCTATCTGAGCAAGAAATGTCTAAAATGCAATGTAAAAATACTAAAAGGGGGAAGGTGTGTGGCAAATCATGTTCATATGTGATGAATTTTTCAAAAAAGCTTGGTTGCGATGTATTTAAGGGTTCTAAAAGATAAAATGTAGAATATGCATCCGTGCATATGAATTATTAATTTTTGAAAACCCAAAATATATGTTTAAAGTGGAAAAATGATATTTTTCTTGGTTTCGAGTGATCAGATCATGTTCATATGGGACGATATTAAATCCGATGATAGAAAATATTAATTCATATGCACGGATATTAGGATGTACATGCATGTGTAAATCTCTCTCTCTCTCTCTCTCTCTCTCTCTCTCTCTCTCTCTCTCTCTCTCTCTCTCTCTCTCTCTCTCTCTCTCTCTCTCTCTCTCTCTCTCTCTCTCTCTCTCTCTCTCTCTCTCTCTCTCTCTCTCTCTCTCTCTCTCTCCCCCCCCCCACAAACACACAAACACAATTGAGTTTTTTATTTTCATGTTAATCCACAAGGGTTCAAAACATGGAGTTTTGGAATATGATTTAAGGAATCTCAACATCTTACCTAGAAACAAGAGGGTGTGTGTGTGTGTGTGTGTGTGTGTGTGTGTGTGTGTGTGTGTGTGTGTGTGTGTGTGTGTGTGTGTGTGTGTGTGTGTGTGTGTGTGTGTGTGTGTGTGTGTGTGTGTGTGTGTGTGTGTGTGTGTGTGTGTGTGTGTTAATCCATAAGGGCTCAATACATGGAATTCTTGGGCATGCCTTAAGGCATCTTAACATCTCAGCTAGAGATAAAGGGCTTGTCATATATATATATATTATATATATATATATATATAGATTCCCCCCACATGCATGATCAAAAGATTTGGAATTGTCTTGTCTAGTGTTTGCAAGAACTGCTTCCAACGTGCATTTTATTATTAGCCTTAAAACCTTCATGTTTTGCTTTATGGAAAGCGTGTCAATGTTCATATCATAATGATTTGTGTTTTTCTTTTTATCATATTTTCATGGACTCTTACTATAGCCATTCCATCTCTCCCTCTTTCACTTACATATGACTAATAGGCTCTCATTTTATGATTATCATATCTCTTTCCCTATTGTTCTACAATGAGCAAATGACAAAGAGATGGTAGGCATAAAATGAGTGCCACTCTCTTTTTTAGTATGTACTTTCAATGGCTTGAAAATATGTGCCTACCTTATGACTTGATTAACATAAAAGGAATGCTCTAATGGGAGAAATGTGACTACATAATCCAATCATCTTGGTAACATGGTTCATCGAGTCTACTCCTTAAACTAATCTCACCCACACCATAACATAAATCTAGATTTATGAGCATAGTTTTTAGCATGAAGAACAGCACACAACAATGCTCATATGACATTCTTTTTCGAGTCCTTCAATAACTATCTTTTCTTATCTAACATACGATAGCTAACAATGATTACCTAAGTTTACATGTTCAGTAAAATGTGTGATGCTTCAACCTCTTCTCTTATCTCAATATGTCCATTGTGTAGGCTCAAGCCCTTAACATGCAACCATGGTTCCTTCCAACTTTTATACTTGTAAGCATATCATATTGAGTAGATGCATAACATTATTTGCATAAACCAATTATTTATCTATTTATGTGTACAAGTTGTGTAGGTTGCATGTGTAAATGCACCTATTGATTCTTTTGTGAAATAAGAATCAAAATTGTGTGAGAAATAGTGGAAGGGTACATGTATATGTGCTTGATTGATTCATGTGTGCCCATGCACATTTTGCAAATTTTTGATTTGTATGTATGTATGTCTATACATGATAGAACACAAACCCACCCTTGAGATTTACATATGCATGTACATTCTTAGGATATTAATTCATATGTTCATATGTGATGAATTTTTCAAAAAAGCTTGGTTGCGATATATTTAAGGGTTCTAAATCATAAAATGTAGAATTTTCATCCGTGCATATGAATTATTAATTTTTGAAAACCCAAAATGTATGTTTTAAGTGGAAAAATGATATTTTTCTTGGTTTCGAGTGATCAGATCATGTTCATATGGGATGATATTAAATTCGAAGATAGAAAAAGTATGATTTAATTTTTTGAATCAAAAAAATCATATAGATTTTTACATTTAAAAATAGAAAAAATACCAAAAGATATGATTTTAGAATTAAAAAGAGAAAGAAAAAAGTTTCGTACATAAAAAAATGATAAAAATTTAGGATTATGTCTGTGTGCATATAATGGAGGTAAAGCATAAGGATTTGCCTTAGTTTACCCCCTTTCTATGTCTTAGTGTATATTTATTACTTTCATTATGATGAAACATACATGAAAACACCTCTTAACTTACCCATGGTAAGGAAAACCCTAAACAATAGGGGGTAAATATGTGCAGAATATGGTTCAAAATCTGATTTGTTTGGTGAACTTTTCATATAGGTCTCAATTTTATTTTAAGTATTACGAGGTATAGTGACACGGAATAGTCCAGCACTACTTTATCATCCTAGCAAAGTTGTTAGTGAATAAAAAACATGGAAAGAATGATTGAGCACATTCACAATGCTAATTTCATTTTAAGTAAAATATATATGCACTCAAAGTCATCCACTTTGCATTGCATTGCATCAACACGGTAAAGAAAACTATCTCTTGGATGCATAGCACTTGATTTCAAACTATTGGCCCATGATGGGTGTGAGGTTTCCTATGTTGTTTTAGATCTAGTATAATTGTTTTCTTGAGGACTAATTTGGTGAGGCATATACTATCTCCTACAATAAGTATTGTGAAGAGTGCACTTTGTGCGTGTGTATTATATGTTGAGATGGCACATCTTGGGGCCAATCCCCTAGGGTATAGGAGAGCCATAATGGGGCCACAATAATAAGCTAGGGGATACTCCTTTTGTTTGTGTTACGAGATGCTAGTCACCAATTTGTTTGGATACTCCCTTTGCTTGGAGTTAAGAAGAAGGACATCACGTTGAACTACAATCTAGAGATTGTATCTACAAACTTATTCTCTTGATAAATCAGTTCATAGTGTACATACGCTCCTGCGTGAGACCACGGGGTTGTTTAGGTGAGTATAGGAGGCTCAGCTAGAGCCCTAGAGCTAGTGTTAGGCCCATTTTTTTCATGACGGGTGGTGCATTTGATAAGAGCTGCTTATAAGTGGCCGTTCTTGAACCTTGGTTAGTTATGGACTAGTTAGTCACTTTAAGCCAAAGAGCATTGAGATAGACCTATTATTTTCTAATAAACACCATCAAGCCGAGATTCAAAAACAAGAAAGAACCGAAAGGGCTAGACCATAGGTTGAAATCCTTAGGAGTTATTCCCCTCAACGTAGTAGCCTGATACCCCTACGAGAAAGAGGTCTTAGTGACCATAGTGCCACAAACTGTCCATTAGGAGGAGAAGGAAGCTCTAGTACTCCCCTTCTCCTAGTACGTTAGTCCACTTCAAGTGGAGTTGCAATCACACTGTTACAAACTCCTATAACAAATCTGATTGTCGTTATGGTGCAACTATTGCAATTTGTATAAGAAAATTGGATTTTCCAGCTTGAGGATTCTCTCTACCCATCTTTAATAGGTTAGTGGAGGAGGATGCAGAGCTTCACATCAGTGAGTTCTAGAAACTCATGTTTAGAAGCTAGTACCATAACCACAATCAATTTATTCTTTGTAGCATTTCAAAGGAAATTTGACCCTATTGAGAGAGGTGGACAATATTGGCTATGTGTGCTAAATATGGCATGTCAAGAGATCCATAAAAATACCTAAGCATATGACAAGAAGATGAAAGAGGCCTTTTGCCAATTGCAAGTCTCTATCCCTATCCCACCAACTCGAATATTTCTTGTATGGATTGGACTTCAATATCCAAGGGTAGTTGACTAGTGTCCCTCTAGCGAATATAGATACTACTATAACCTGAGCAAAGGAAGTAGAGTCCCACTTACAAGCAGACTACACATCGAGGGAAAATCTAAAGTCAAGTATCCCAAAAATAAT